>NC_089253.1:114221982-114521982 GCF_963930625.1 Muntiacus reevesi | reverse complement strand
ATCACCAGGGAAGTCCCTCCTATAAATTCTTGCTTCTTCTTGTATTCTTCTCTTCTCCACTTAAAGAAGACTCATTAATATTTCTTTTAGGATAAATTTAGTACTGATGAACTCTTAGCTTTTGCTCATTTGAGAAGTTCTTGATCTCTCCTCCAATTCTGAATGATAAATATGCTGGATAGACTATCCTAGGTTGTAGGTTTTTCCCACTCAGCACTTTAAATATATCATGCCACTCCCTTCTGGCCTGCAAAGTTTCTGCAGAAAAATCAGCTGATAGCCTTATGGGGGTTCCTTGTATGTGACTTTATTTTTCTCTTGCTGCCTTTAGAATTCTTTATTTCTGACTTTTGCCATTTTAATTATGATATGCTTTGGTATAGGTCTCTTTGGGTTCATCTTGTTTGGGTTTTTCTGTGCTTCCTATATCTGAATATCTGTTTCCTTCTTCAACTTCAGGAATTTTTCAGCCATAGTTTTACCAAATATATTTTTGACCACTTTCTCTCTTCTGGAACCCCTATAATGCAAATGCTGATACGCTTGATGTTGTCCCAGAGGTCATTAAACTGTTCTCATTTTTATTGTTGCTGTTCTTGTTGCTGTTCTGATTGGGGGATTTCCATTATTCTATCTTCCAAATCACTTATGTGTTCTTCTTTATCACCTAGTCTACTAAAATCACCTTCTAATGTATTATTTATTTCAGTTATTACAATCTTCAACTCTGATTTGGTTCTTTTTTATATTTTCTAATTCCTTGATAAAATTCATATTATGCTCATTTGTTCTTCTCTCTAGTTCAATTAGCATTCTATTATGAATGCTCTGAGCATTACCTGGTCAATTATTTATATCTGTTTCATTAGTTGTATTTTCAGGGTTTTTTCTTGTTCATTCATTTGGAACAAATTCCTCTGTCTTCTCATTTTGTCTAACTTCATCTGTCTCTGTGTACTTAAGGGAAAAATTACCTCTCCTGGTCTTGAAGGCAGTTCCTTGTATGGGAGCATCCTTGTGCAGTCTGTGAATGCTCAGTGCTTTTGCTGGTAAAGCTGAATCTGGAGCAAGTATGGATCACCTCTTCCCCCAAGGTATGCAGGCAGCTATCACCTTGGTGAGAGGTGGGGCTGGAGACAAAAGGGGCTAGAGCCTTAGCCAGCTGTGAGCTGGGGCTTCTCTCATGCTCAGTGGCTGTCCACCCTACCGGGTTGGGGTCAGGTCCCAGAGCACTGAAATAGAAGCCCTGAGGATCAGGTTCAATCTGGTTCTGTTCCCTGAGTGTGTACTCTACCCCTCGCCAGCAATGGCACCTTTGACCCCAAGGGAAGCAGCAGAGAAACAAGAGAGGCCAGGGTGGGTGCTCAGTGTGGGCAAGGGCATGCGATGGTCCCACTGCACAGAGCTCCAGACTGCTCCTGGTCTATTGCCTTCAGATGGTTCACCCTGTCCTTTTTGGATGCCATGCCAGACCTGGTTTCCCTTGTAGCTCAGTCAGTAAAGAATCTGCCTGCAATGTAGGAGACCCGATGCCTGGGTCTGGAAGATCCCCTGAAGAAGGAAATGGCAACCCTCTCCAGTATTCTTGCCTGGAGAATCCCATGGACAGAGGAACCTGGGGCGCTACAGTCCATGGGGTCACAAGAGTCAGACAGGACTTAGTGACTAAACCATCATCAACCACCAGACCTGAGCCAGATCTTTCCCCTCATTTGGGGGAGTTTTCTGAACTCAGATTCTCATTTGCTCTGTGATATTCAGGCTCCTAGAATAAGAGGAGCATGCTCCAAAGAAGAGAAGGATTTTGGAATTCTAAAGTTACTAATGCTCTTGGTGCAACACTTCTAAGATTCTTGGGGCAAAGAATTGATCACAGTAAAATGACAACAACTTAGATTTTGAAAGTAGGCTATCTTAAAAGCCCTCCATAACTTCTCATTGGTTCAGAACTTCTTCACTCAGAGTCTATGACTTGATAGAGGGTCAAAGAGAACTGAACATGCATCCCAGACACATTATCAGGACACCTCAGTTTTCATTGTTCACTGATCTGATTATCTGTTCCTGAATAATTATCCATCCCAAAACATAATGGCTTAAACCAACAGCTTGTTACTGTCCGTCATGGTTTGGGAGTAGCTGATTGAGTTCTACTGGATGGTTCTTGCTTAGGACTTCTCCCCACACTAACATCCAAAATGGTTCCCTGTTCTGGTTGGCCTCTGATGATGCTTGATGACCAGAAGTTCACTTCAGTTCAGTTCAGTTCAGTCTCTCAGTCGTGTCTGACTCTTTGCAACCCCATGGACTATAGCACATCAGGCTTCCCTGTCCATCACCAACTCCCAGAGCTTTCTCAAACTCATATCCATCAAAGTGGTGATGCCATCCACCCCTCTCATCCTCTGTCATCCCCTACTCTGCCTGCCTTCAATCTTTCCCAGCATCAGGGTCTTTTCCAATGCATCAGTTCTTTGCATCAGGTGGCCAAAGTATTACAGCTTCAGTTTCAGCATCAGTCCTTTCAATGACTATTCAGGACTTATTCCCTTTAGAATTGATTGGTTTGATCTCCTTGCAGTTCAAGGGACTCTCAAGAGTGTTCTCCAACACCAGAGTTCAAAAGCATCAGTTCTTCGGTGCTCAGTTTTCTTTATAGTCCAACTCTCACATCCATACATGACCACTGGAAAAACCATAGCTCTGTCTAGACAGATCTTTGTTGGCAAAATAATGTTTCTGCTTTTTAATATGCTATCTAGGTTGGTCATAACTTTTCTTCCAAGGAGCAAGCGTCTTTTAATTTCATGGCTACAATCACCATCTGCAGTGATTATGGAGCCCAAGGAAATAAAGTCTGTCACTGTTTCCATTGTTTCCCCATCCATTTCCCATGAAGTGATGGGACCAGATGCCACGATCTTAGTTTTTTGAATGTTGAGTGTTAAGCCAAAAAGGCAAAGAACTTCACTTAGCACTGTTCAGCAGAGCACCCGCACATGGTCGTTTCATGTGGTTTGGGCGTCTTACAGTATGGTGGCTAGGTTCCAAGGGGCATGCCCAAGAGCATACGTTCTAAGAAGTAGGAAACAGAAGCTGTCAGCTCAGTATTGAATTATGCCTAGAACTGGCAGATCTTTACTTCTGCTGTATTCTATCGATCAAAGCAGTCACAGATCTCACCCAGATTTCAAGAGGATAGAGAAGTAAATACCTTATGATGAAGAAGAGGCAACATCACATTGCAGAATAGAGCAGGGGATAGAACTGCCGTCCTCATCTTTGGAAAACATAACCAGCTACAGTAACTATTCGATGACATATCCAATATTAGAATGGCCTCTGTTTCAGTTAAACTCTAACCCCGGCCAGACTATCTGCTTACCTCTCATACCATTGGCTTCTGTGCTGTAGCTATCCCACGTTTCTCTCTTTTTCTTTATTTCTACCTCAGTGTCAGGACTTATTCTGCACAAAATGTCCTTTTCACCCACTCTTCCCATGGAGGCTTGCCTATTATCATTGAAGTCTCAACTCAAATATCTTCTCTTCTGAGAGACTTTCTCTGACTACTACATGAGTCCATTTATATCCATCCTAACCCTCATGTGTTTGCTTTCTCTTCCACCATCCATGTTCCCCCAGTACACACAAACTCCATGACAGCAGTGGCCAGGTCTATTTTGTCCACAGCATATGCCTAGAGCCGACACTAGTGTCCACTGCATAGTGATCATTCAGCCAACTTTCACTGAATGAATGAATAAATAAGACTATCCTTTCAAATAGTAGTCAATGACAGCCTAGACTCCTCTCCTGACCAATTATTCTGTACTACTTCTCTGGAAAGTTATTTTATCTTTGAATACATCTTAGACAATTCCTGCATGGTATTAGGAATTTACCTAACTAGTCAAAAGCCTCTATAATTTATTGACTAATACTAATTCAGGAGTTTCCAAACTATAAACTATAACCTCCAAGTGCTATAGCTCTGTGGCTCCAATCCCCAGGAAAAGGCTAAGGGGAAACGAAAGGGAAAAGTAAAGACAAGGGACCCCACCATCACTTTAATCCTAGTGACCATCATTTTATTTTACCTATTGTTCAGTTCAATTCAGTTCAGTCACTCAGTCGTGTCTGACTCTGTGACCCCATGAACTGCAGCACACCAGGCCTCCCTGTCCATCACCAACTCCTGGAGTGTACCCAAACTCATGTCCATTGAGTCAGTGATGCCATCCAATCATCTCATCCTCTATCATCCCCTTCTCCTCCTCCCCTCAATCTTACCCAATATCAGGGTCTTTTCCAATGAGTCGGTTCTTTTCCAATGAGTCAGCTCTTTGCATCAGGTGGCCAAAGTATAGGAGCTTCAGCTTCAGCATCAGTCCTTCCAATGAACACCCAGGACTGATCTCCTTTAGGATGGACTGGTTGGATCTCCTTGCAGTCCAAGGGACTCTCAACAGTCTTCTCCAACATCACAGTTCAAAAGCATCAATACTTTGGTGCTCAGTTTTCTTTATAGTCCAATTTTCATATCCATATGTGACTACTGGAAAACCATAGCCTTGACTAGATGGACCTTTGTTGACAAAGTAATGTCTCTGCTTTTTAATATGCTGTCTAGGTTGGTCATAACTTTTCTTTCAAGGAGCAAGCGTCTTTTAATTTCATGGCTGTGATCACCATCTGCAGTGATTTTGGAACCCAAAAAAATAAAGTCAGTCACTGTTTCCACTGTTTCCCCATCTATTTCCCATGAAGAGATGGGACCAGATGCCCTGATCTTAGTTTTCTGAATGTTGAGCTTTAAGCCAACTTTTTCACTCTTCTCTTTCACTTTCATCAAGAGGCTCTTTAGTTGTTCTTCACTTTCTGCCATAAGGGTAGTGTCATCTGCATATCTGAAGTTACTGATATTTCTCCCAGCAATCTTCATTCCAGCCTCATCCAGCCCACCACTTCTCATGATGTACTCTGCATATAGTTAAACAAGCCTATTTAACAATATACAGCCTTGATATACTTCTTTCCTGATTTGGAACCAGTCTGTTGTTCCATGTCCAGTTCTAACTGTTGCTTCTTGACCTGCATACAGATTCCTCAGGAGCCAAGTCAAGTGGTCTGATATTCCCATATCTTTCAGAATTTTCCACAGTTTATTGTGATCCACACAGTCAAAGGCTTTGGCATAGTCAATAAAGCAGAAGTAGATGTTTTTCTGGAGCTCTCTTGCTTTTGCTATGATCCAACGGATGTTGGCAATTTGATCTGTGGTTCCTCTGCCTTTTCTAAATGCAGCTTGAACATCTGGAAGTTCACAGTTCATGTATTGTTGAAGCCTCGATTAGAGAATTTTGAGCATTACTTTACTAGCATGTTAGATGACTAATTGTGTGGTAGTTTGAACATTCTTTGGCATGGCCTTTCTTTGGGATTGGAATGAAAACTGAACTTTTCCAGTCCTATAGCCACTGATAAATTTTCCAAATTTGCTGGCATATTGAGTGCAGCACTTTCACAGCATCATCTTTTAGGATTTGAAATAGCTCAACTGGAATTCCATCACCTCCACTAGCTTTGTTTGTAGTGATGGTTCCTAAGGCCCACTTGACTTCACATTCCAGGATGTCTGGCTCTAGGTGAATGATCACACCATCGTGATTATCTAGGTCATGATGATCTTTCTTATATAGTTCTTCTGTGTATTCTTGCCACCTCTTCTTAATATCTTTGGCTTCTTTTAGGTCCATACCATCTTTGTCCTTTATTGTGCCCATCTTTGCATGAAATATTCCCTTGGTATCTCTAATTTTCTTGAAAAGATCTCTAGTTACCTATTGAGGATCTATATAAGACTTAGTTTGAAAAACCGTTCCATTGCTAAAAAAAATCTAGTCTCTTTGACTCTGTTCTATACCTTCATAATATTTCTCACAGTATGGTCTTCTAATCCCCTATGTCAGAATCAACATTTTGGATACTTGTGGAAAATGCAGATTCCCTCTCCCCTATGAATTACAACTTCTGTTCTAGGGCCAGTGAAGTGAAAATCACCCAGTCATGTCCAACTCTTTGTGACCCCCATGGACTATACAGTCCACGGAATTCTCTAGGCCAGGATACTAAAGTGGGTAGCCTTTCCCTTCTCCAGGGGATCTTCCCAACCCAGTGATCGAACCCAGGTCTCCCACACTTCAGGCGGATTCTTTACCAGCTGAGCCACAAGGAAAGTTCTAGGATCAAGGAATCTATTAAAAAGCACCTCGGGGCTTCTTAAGTGGTCAGAAGTTTGAGAATCACTGCTCTATGATGTGAGCACTATCTAATAAAATACAGAAATAGGTAGTCATGCAAAGTATAATTCTTTTTCCTTTGGGATGACTTCTTGCAAAATGCAGTATCTTTTCTCAGTACAGTCTTCCATCCATATCCCCAAAGGATTGGTTCTAGGACCCCCCTCAGATACCGAAATCCACAAATGCTCAAGTCCCTTATATAAAATGATGTAGTACCATCTACGCCCTATAATGTCAGAGACAGAATCCATACATACAGAAAAGAAAGCAAAAGAAAGTGAAGTTGCTCAGTCGTGTCCAACTCTTTGCCACCCCATGGACTGTAACCTACCACACTCCTCCATCCATGGGATTCTCCAGGCAAGAATACTGGAGTGGGTTGCCATTTCCTTCTCCAGGGGATCTCCCCAACCCAGGGATCAAACCTGGGTCTCCCGCCTTGTAGGCAGATAATTTACTGTCTGAGCCACCAGTAAGAATATAGATACAGAGGGCTGACGTTATATACAGAATTTTTTGAAGGAGTAGGCATGGTGGGTTGACCTCAAGATGTCCAGAAAGTGGTCTTTTATCTCTTTTCTGGAGACCCTGATTGCCCCCAACAAATATCTCTCTGAGGCCAAGTGACTGAAGTTAGAGTATATATATTTGTACGTTCACACACCCACATACACACGCACCCGCGCGCGCACCAGTGGCCAACATCACAGCCAAGCTACCACCTCGCTCAGCTGAGTCCTGCCAATTAAGTACTTCTGGAGTGGTATAAGAGCAGGGCCCTTAAAATTCCAAGCATAAAACAGCTAATAGGAGTATCTTGTTTAACAAAGTAATAAAAAAAAAAAAAGCAGAGACAAAAAAAGCTGCAAAGTTTTCTCTGTGATCATTATTTAACACTGTGTGTAATTAAATATTAATGAAAGTATGCAGCTTTCATTTTGTGAGCAATTTAATTCAATTAAAGATAAATGGGTCTCCTTGGCTCAGTGGGCATACTGATACACAGAACAGCACTGCCCTTAACTTGGTTTCCACCGTGTTTAAACCCAGCACTGAGCAAAGCTACTGAAATCCAACCTCAGGCTTGCTGGATTAACCCGTTAAGAACCAAGGGCCCATCTCAGGCACACAAAGGAGGATAGCGCTCTATAGTGTCCACCGGGTACAAAGCATAGTGTGTTTTACCTGAAAAATGTGTTCATCACACATTTGCTAGGTGGGATGAAAAGATATTTAAGACCTCTCTTAGATAGCAATCAGGAGAGGAAGGGCATGGGCTGAAAAGAGGTAGGAAGAAACTGGAAACGCTGTATCTTGACCTGGTTATATGTGTGTGTGTGTGTGTGTGTGTGTGTGTGTGTGCACGCACTCAAGTCATTCAGTTGTGTCCGACTCTTTGAGACCCCATGAACTGTAGCCTGCCAGGCTCCTCTGTCCAGGGAATTCTCCAGGCAAGAATACCGGAGTGGGTTGCAATTTCCTACTCCACGGCATCTTTCTGACCCAGGGATTGAACCCAGGTCTCTTGCCTTGACCTGGAGGTATATATATATATATATATATATATATATATATATATATATATACACACACACACACACACACACACACGTATATATTACATATATATGTAATAGACAAATATATGTACATATAGACACACACACAGACGAAACAAACATACTGACCTATACTCAACGTATACCTACTTAAAGTTAGTGTACTTTACACAGTAGACTGCAAATATTTCATACCTCAGTGGAGGTAAAAGAGACAATTTTCTGCCCACAAGGATGGCACAGTCTGGTATTATTGGGCACGCGAGAGGCGACGTGGGCACGGGGAGATTCCATTTACGTCCTGACTGGGGAGGCACAAGGGCATCTAGCTGTAACAGCATCACAGCTTCTTAGAGCGCCGGGAGGAAGCAAATGGCCAAACAGGAAGGAAGCAGTGCGCTTTTGTAGTCGGTGATCCGGTGCATGCGGATGCAAGAGGGGGCATTTGAGGGCACCGAAGATGGCATGGATAGAAGCTGGGAGTCAGGGAAGCTGCCGGCTCAGCTCGAGGCAAACGAGCCCGGTGTCAGGCCTGGTCCGAGTTGAGGGACCCCGTGAGCTCTGCGGGAGGCGGGGTGCGCAGGGCGCTAGGACCAGAGAGGAGGAGGGGCAGGTGCCTTGTCCCAGGCACGGGTTCCAGCCCGGTTCTGGGGATAACTTTTCTGGGCTGGTTGTACAGGAGACGTCTGCACCCGCGGGCCCAGGAGGTAATGGATCCCGGCCCCCGCCGTGATAACCGGAGCTGCTCTTTCATTGCACCAGAAGGGCCGTTGTTTGGGAATGACCTCCGGGATTCCAGAGGCCACGTCTAATAATAACAATGTTATCAACGCTGCAAGGCTGAGCCGGGCTGAGTGTGTGTGTCTCTGGGTACCCGGGGGCCAGCGCCCAGCCCTGAAAGCAGAGCCGGCCGGGGCGTGAATGGGGAGGAAAATGCCAATCTCTTGACAAAAAGTTCTCTGCTAAAAAAGAAACCCTGGCCAACATTTTACAACCTGGACGCATTGTTAATGTGCTGCTTTATCTGGCAGGAATAGGAAGCCGTGTTGGAAAACAATATATTCTTTTTAGGGGCAAGGTCAGCCTCTGTTGGCCCTCGGGGTGTCTGCCAGCCCCCCGCCGACTGGGAGAAGGCTCCAGAGGCCGGCCAAGGCGCTTCCTGGGCGGAGAGAAGCACGCTGAGCCAGCCACTCGGGAGGCGACGTGCCACCCTTGCCATCCTGCGCGAAGCCCCCACCCCGGACACATGGTCCGAGGAGGCTGGTGAGGGGCTCCTCTGCCCCTCGGGGGGCGGTGGGTCGGCAGATCCTGCAGAGAGGACACCTCGTGCCCTCCTGCCGTGTGGCACCAAGGCCCACCGCGTGGAAGGAGGGTGGTTCCTGGGGCCTTCTGCCCACTCATCTCAGGGACTATGGGCAGCCGCCCTCGGCCTGAGCTGGGAAGACTCAGCGCTGCTCCAGAACCACCCCCTCCCTATCCCCCCAGTGCATCCCCACCCCCCGGCCCTCCCCAGAGCCAGAGGAGGCTGGGAGTGGAGAGGATTCCGAAGTGCTCTTCTAAAACTTGTTCTCACTGGGAAAGAAAACCCCAGGGGTTACTAACCAGTCCTGAGTAAGACGCAGGCTCCTCCACTGAGTAGCTGAGTAACCTTGTGCAGAGATTTAACCTCTCCAACAAGCCTTCACTTTATTCCCACGTAAAAGGGGAATGATAATGCCTGCCGCTCAGGGCCGCTGCCTGGCCCGAGTGAGATCCCCAGAGCGACGTGCTTTCAGCGCAGGCCCGGCGTATGGCCGGCGTCCAGTAAAGGGCCTTTGTACTTGCCGTTCCGTCTACCTGGAGCACTCTTAGAAGGCTGGTTCCCTTACCTCCTACAGGTCCCTTCCCCAGTTTATCTGCCTCCACAGTGCTGTCTAATGTACTGTCTACCACTATCTGATATATGATGACTTCTACACTTTTATCTTCTTTACTGTGTTTTTGAAACCAGAGGGACACTCTGTGAGAATACGGATATGTGTGCTTGTCTATTTGGGAATTCCCAGAACCTAAAATCATGCCTAGCATATAGTAGAAAGAAGTGTATAGTAACTGCTCAATAAACATTAAATGGGCTTCCCCAGTGGCTCAGAGGTAAAGAATCCACCCGCAATGCAGGAGCTGCAGAATCAGTCTCTGGGTGGGGAAGATCCCCTGAAGGAGGAGATGGCAACCCACTCCAGTATTCTTGCCTGGAAAATCCCATGGACAAAGGAGCCTGGCAGGCTACAGTCCATAGGGCTGCAGAGTCAGACACGACTAAAGCGACTTAGCATACAGGCATACAAATGTATCCTGCATATCCTTAAATAAAGGATAAATGGTAATAATGATGAAGACAAGGATCAGAGTGTTAAAAGACCCAGGTTAATCTCCTGACTTCAAATTTCATAATGTTGGTACTTCTACTAGGTCATAAGCAACAAGACAGGAATGGTATCTTATATATCTGGATTCTCCAAAGCTAAGGTTGACAAATTTAGCAAATAAAAATACAGGACATTCAGCTAAATTTAATTTTTTTAGTATAAGCACATTCCAAATATTGCACACTACCTAGTTATAGGAAAACATGTTATTCACTGTTTATCTAAAATTAACTGAAAGTGAAAGTGTGAGTCACCTAGTAGTATCCAACTCTTTGCGACCCCCTGGACTATAGCCCACCAGGCTCCTCTGTCCGTGGGATTCTCCAGGCAAGAATACTGGAACGGGTAGCCATTCCATTCTCCATGGGATCTTCCTGATCCAGAGATTGAACCTGGGATGCCTACATTGCAGGCAGATTATTGACCTTCTGAGCCATCAGGGAAGCCCCCAAATTTAAATAGTGTCTTCTATTTTATTTAGAAACCCTATCCATAGCTCTCAAGTAGAATAGGCTCAAACAAGTAGTTGCTGCATGAATGAATAATATGCTCAAAATCCAGATAAATCAGAGTACACCTAAATTAAAGAGCAAGGTCAGGCCCATCTATGTGCTGGTAATGTCTAAAGACTGACTTGTCAAGGAAAAACAAAGTGCTTTAATATACAGTTGCCTATTTCCATGGCACAAATACTCTTGCCTATGTTTTCCCAGCTATAAAACAAAAGAATGATTTGGGGGTCCTTTCCCAGCAGTGACATCATTGATATTTTCTCTGAATCCCCACTTTGCCCTTCCTCCATCTTCTTAGTCTCATCTCCTTTCCTCATTATCTTTCTTTTTGGGAAAAAAAAAATCAGTTTTTAAAAATCCTATTTCCCCATTCCCGTCCCCTTCTGTCTCTCTCCCCAGGCCTTCAGTATCCCAGACTCACTTTTCTCTCCTCATTCTCTCTACCCTTGCCCCCTCCCCTCAAACACGCACATACGCACACATACTGCTGGGACTAACACTGCCCCTGAATTAGAAACTGTCTCAATAAAACGAAGAAAGAGGGGGTTCCCTGACAGCCTAGTGGTTAGGACTGAAAGCTTTCACTTCGATGGGCTGGGTTCAACCTGTGGTTGGGAAAGTAATATTCCACAAGCTGCACAGCATGGCCAATAAATAGATAGACAAATACAATTACAAAACAAACAAAAATAAAGAAACTGGGAGAGCTGGTAGCAGACACTGCCTCCTTGGAAAGGCGGATCTCCTTCCGAGCACTCAGCTCCCCAGTGTTACTCTTCTCTCCATAAACTCTGCCCTTCTCTTTCATCTAGAGAGCACTTTGCCAGCCATTCAAACAAAAGATTATGCAGATTATTTTAAGTATAAAGAAAGAAATTATCTTAACTAAACATCCCCAAACATTACCCCTTGAAAGGGAAGACTTGGGTTTCTCAAGGCCACGAATGCCCTGCAGGATAAGGAGGGCGCTGGCCTTAAGCCTCGTCCCCCACGTGGTGGGCAGCACAGAACCACGAGAGGCAGGCGGGCTCTGAGGTTTTCCAGCTTGCAGGAAACTCTGAAAGCAAATGAGAGCCCTCAAGGCTCATTAGACCTATTTATACAGTTCTTCATTGGGAAAAATTAAATCTTCCAAACACAGATAAATACCCCCCAGTGACAAATGAACTAGCCATCCCATCTATACCCCAGCTCCAACACTGACAAATGAGTTACTTGAGCCCCCCCACCCCGGCAAGAGAGACATGTTTCTTTATCTTGAATTCCCTTTAGGTGGGAGAAGAGTAACACGGGCTACCGAGAAGGGTGGGAGGGGGCCACAGCGGGAGGTAGGACAGGCTCCTGAAGGACACCTTCTCAGCCAGGTTGCCAAACCACAATGCCTCTTCTCCCTGCCTGGCTCTGCCCAGGCTTTCTGCTAAGCTTGAGGGTTTCTCAACCCAGGTGTGCTGGCCACCAGCCGTCCCCTCCGATATCCTCGGAGACTCCAGAGTGACACAGGGTGCCCTCAAGATGGCTCACTGCCTGCCCCCAGGATTTCTCAACAGGGCCTATCTTTTCCAGGAAACACTCCTTTTCTGGGAAAGGTTGGCAACATCAGAGAACGATCCTGGCAGGAAATGGCCAGTCACATCTGAGGACCTCTAAGAAGAAATAGAGATAAGATAGAAGAAAGAGAACACTTTGGCCGAGCCTCCGGAATGTTCCTTCCTGGAGTGGCCATGGCGTGGTGGAGAGCTGCGCTCTCCAGGACCATGGCCACTGCCCACAGCAGCTGTCGGGCATGTGAAAGGTGACCTGTCAGTTGAGTGAGATTTCCTGCAAATGTAAAATACACAGTGAATTTTGAAGGCTTAGTACAAAAGAAGGATGTGAACCACCTCATTAACAGTCTTTGTATACCGATTACCTATTGAAATGATATTTTGAATATATGCATTGAACTGAATAAAATACATTATTTAAATTAATGTCACTATTATTCTTTTGTGTCGTGATTACTAGAAATCTTAAAGTTGCACAGGGCTCATAGCCTATTTCCATTTGGCTAGTGTCCCTCCAGGGAATCTTTAGCTTCAACATATTTGAATCCAGGTTCTCTCAAGAGCATGTTTTCAGATTGTGGAGTTTTTTCCCCAGGTTTTCTTTTTTCCCAGGGCCCCTGAAGTTAGACTCACCCCAAGTCATGAAATGGAAAGCTAGACTTAGAAGCTCCTCGCTTCTGCATCTGGACCTCTTTCATTTGATAAGCTCTCTGCCTCTTCCCATCATCTCTTACCCTTGCCGCTTCCCACACTCACCCTTCGAACACTGGCTCTTATATGCTGGCCTTTAGGTTTAGAAATAGCAGGATAAAAAGGCTGATAAGAACCCGAGGAGACCATCAAATCCATTCAAACTGGTCCACTTGACCCAACCCCAGTGAAACACAGCTGCATTGGTCTAATTCTTTTTTTAAAAGCAATAATTCTCATTTGTTTTCATGTAGTAAATAATACTTATCCATTGTAGAAAAATGATAAAATAGAAGCCAAAAGAAGAAAATAGAAATCATCTATAAATCCAAGCCTCGAGTTAGCCATTATTGATTTTTGAGGGTACATCCTACTGAAGTTTTATTGTTTACAACAAAAATAACTGTAACATTTATTGAGCACTTACTATGCCCAGGCACTGTGATAAGTGTTTTTAAGATAGTTTCCTTTGTAAGAATCCTAAAGTAGATTCTATCATTATCCTTGTATTAATGTTGAGAAAAACTGAGACTTAGAAAAGTTAAATATCATGTCCAAAGACAGCTTGTAGTGATCAGTTCTACTCAGTTGCTCAGTCGAGTCTGACTCTTTGAGACCCCATGGACTGCAGCACACCAGGCCTCCCTGTCTATCACCAACTCCCAGAGCTTGCTCAAACTCATGTCCATTGAGTCGGTGATGCCATCCAACCATCTCATCCTCTGTCGTCCCCTTCTCCTGCCTTCAATCTTTCCCAGCATCAGGGTCTTTTCCAATGAGTTAGTTCTTTGCATCAGGTGCCCAAAGTATCGGAGTTTCAGCTTCGGCATCAGTCCTTCCAATGAATATTCAGGACTGATCTCCTTTAGGATGGACTGGTTGGATCTCCTTGCAGTCCAGCTCATAGTGATGATGATGGTAGTCCAGATCATAGTGATGGAAAGAGATAAACACAGGTCCAAAAGGCCTTGGATAGGAAGCCCTCAGCCACCTGCCCCTGACTGCAGTTCTGCAAGGAAAGACATGCTATCAACTCACTCATAAACTTGTTTTCTTGAAGGCATCCATCTCCTCCTAATCTTCCTAAATTCTCAGTGCCTACTTCTGTCCATTCAGGCTGTGATAACGGAGTACCATAGGCTGAGAGGCTTAGAAAAAATAGAACGTTCTTTCTCATAGCTCTGGAGGTTGGGAAGAGCAAGACACCAGCAGATTCAGGGTCTGGTGAGAACCCACTTCCTGGTTCATAGATGGCCATCTTCTCCCTGTGTCCTCACAAGGATGAAGGGCTGGGGAGCATTCTGGGGACTCTTTAGGAAGAAGCACTAAGCCACCATGAAGTCTCTGCCCTCATGACCTTATCAGCTCCCAGAGGTCCCACTTCCAAATACCATCACATTGGGAGCTAGGCTTCATCATACACATTTTAGAGGAACACAAGCATTCAGTCTCCAGCAGTATTATCCTTCATGTATGTCCTCGTCCACTTGTAACTGCTTTTTATTGGTATATTCACTTACTCAACAGATACTCGTTGGACACTCACTTTGTGCCAGGTTGATACTCCGGGCAACTGGAAAACAGCAATGAACACAGGGACAAAGTTACTTTTGTGGAGCTTATATTTCAGTTTAGGGAGACAGACGACAAATTAAGAAGCAAATACACATGATGTCAGGTAGTGGAACAAACCAATCCAAGGAGAAAACTGAGTAGTATGAGAGGGAATCACAATGATGGGAAGGGAGTGGTGGTAAGCACCATGGTGTCCACTGCATTATTATTGTTTGTAATTATTCCTGACTCGCATAGAACAACCTGGCTAAGACAGATTGCTATCTTGTTAGGGTGGCCAGGGAAGACTTCGCAGATAATGTAACATTTGAGCAGAGACTTTGAAAGAAGTGAGGAAGCAAGCTATCAAATTACTTGGGAGAAGAATTTTCTACAGCAGGGATGAGATCTGTGGATTAAATCCTTGGACCTTCCTTTCGGTTGGAAGACCTTGCAGAGGTGAAGAGGGAGGGAAAAGCCAGTGAAATAAATAAATAAATAACCAGAAGAGAGGGGTAACCAGGCTGGAGAGGAAAACTTTGCAGGTTGATGGAGGGAGCAACTCTGTCAGCTGCACCTGATAGAGTACGATATGGACTGAGAATTGACCATTGGATTTAGCAGTATGGAGAGCACATATATTACCAATAAAAGCAAGTGAAATACACCAAGAGATCACGGTAAAGGGCATAGGGTAGGGGAGGCCGTGAGCCTACACCCTTCCATTCTTGTCTCACGGCTCTTCGGGACACCGGTGGGTCAGTTAAATTCTTTAAACTGTTCTTACTAGTCTAGTTTGGCTTCTCTCACTATCATCTTTGAAATATTGGTGACAGAATGATGAGCAAGTGATACTTTTTATTTTTTTAATTTTATTATTTTATTTTTGGCTGTGCTGGGTCTTTATGGCTGCATGGGGGCTTTCTCTGGTTTTGGCAAGTGGGGGCTACGCTCTAGTTGTGGTGCAAGGGCTTCTCATTGCTGAGCACAGGCTCTAGGACATGAAGTCTTCAGGAGTTGTGGAACAAAGGCTTACTTTTTCCAAGGCATGTGAAATCTTCCCAGACCAGGGATCAAACTGTGTCCATTGCATGATCCAGCTGGATTCTTAACCACTGGACCACCAGGGAAGTCCCTAAGTGATACTTCTTGAAAAGCTCATGATTATTGGTGGTGTGTTTCCTATTTGAATGTCTCAGGACCCAATGTACCTTGCAAACTGTGATGAGTTGACAGCTCTTGGAAGAAGAAATACATTTTCTAGCCTTTCATGAACTTACAATGCAGAATATTTTCAGGTGATCACACCTATTCCCAGGAGAGGATTCATCGCAACAGCAGTATTATAACATGTATATGACTGATGCCTTGTTAGCAAGCATTAACGTTAGAAGTAGTCATAATAGGACTAAATTGCTTGGACTCCAAGCAATAACTAACCCCAACAACTCTGAATTAACTTGAATTGTCTCCTTTTTTTCACTGTCTTCTGACAATAACAAGCTGGTCCTTTTCTGTCAAATTTCATCTTAAAAACACATCTTTGTTGTTCAGTCACTAAGCTGTATCTAACTCCTTGCAACCCCAGGGACTGCAGCATGCCAGGCTTCCCCGTCCTTCACCATCTACCAGAGCTTGCTCAAGCTCATATCCATTGAGTCGGTGATGCCATCCAAACCATCTCATTCTCTGTCGCTCCCTCCTCCTCCTGCCCTCAGTCTTTCCCAGGATCAGGGTCTTTTCCAATCAGTCGGCTCTTCGCATCAGGTGGCCAAAGTATTGGAGCTTCAGCATCAGTCCTTCCAGTGAATATTCAGCATTGATTTCCTTTAGGGTTGACTGGTAGACTTATAAACTGTTGGCCTGCCAATTACATGTACATATTATATGTCAAGCCTATGTCTTTGCATCTAACCCGTTTTACAGAGTCCAGCTTGATTCTCCAGATCTACCTCTTTCTTGGTCTTCCTTTACCATCTTCTTATATAATTCATTTACAAGTTTGTTACTGTCCTTGACTATATAAGTTCCAGATCATGTGAAATTGGGATGTGACTCACTCAGCAAGGCCACACTTGGAATTCACTCAGTCCTTCAGTGTTAAGAACGGGCAGGAGAGGTTTGATCCGGAGGATAATTTCCAGAGCCTGAAGGAAGTGCCGATCATAGACATGCTTCCTTCCTCTAAGAACAAGAAAAGTTGGCTCTGGGAAAACCCCAGACAAACCTGCTCTGTGTGTTTCTGGAGCCTTGTCTTCTCAATCCAGAGGCTTCCAGAAACTTCCCAGAAGCAACACGACTAAGAATATAGACTTTTCTCATCATTTAAAATAATTACAGTTCTCTCTCTCTGAAACTCCACATGCTCTTTCAATGAACTGGGTTGCTTTTCCAGCCGCCTGAAGAGTGCAGGAGCACTCTCTGTATCCATTGCATCCACACTCCTCTAGAAGGCTCTTTTTCCATAAAGGGCAGCTCCTTTAAAAGGTCCAGGTTAGTGTTTGCAAATGTGAAGTTTTTGAAATGTTTGAGAACCACTGTGGACCTGGGCTGCCCATTAGTACAACAGCTTCACAGTCTCTATGCTCTACAAAGAAGTTTCTCAAATTGTATTCAGCATTGATTGATTCAACAAATAATCACAAAATATTCATTTTGTCTAAGGTGTCGTCCCAGGCCCTGGAGAGCAAAGCAGTGAATAAAGCAGATACAAATAATTTTTCTCATGGAGTTTACCTTCCATTGGGACAAGACTGAAAACAAACAAACTAAATAAGTGGAAATATAATTAGTTAGATGGTGCTAAGTGCTATGGAGAAAAACCATCAGGGAAGGAGGAAAGGGGTACCCTGAATGAAGGGGTGGAAAGAGGGTTGTAATTTGCAATGGGAGGTGGGGAGGGTCAGGGAAAAGTGTGTTGAAAAATGTCATTTGAACAAAGACCAGAAGACAGTGAGGGTGTGAGTTGCAGAAATCTGGAAGGAGAGTCCCCTAGAGAGAAGGAAAAAGAGTAGCACAAGTTCTGAGGCTGGGGTGTGCCTGGGATGTTCTTTTCTTCTTTTTTCTTTTAAAATATTCTTTCTTTATTTATTTGACTGTGCTTTGTCTTAGTTATAGCATGCTAGATCTTCCATCTTCATTGCAGCATGGAGGATCTTTAGTTGCAGCATTTCAGACTCTTAGTTGCAGCTTGTGGGATCTAGTTCCCTGACTAGGGATCAAACCCAGGCCCATTGCATTGGGAGGGAAATCCCTGAGATGTTCAAAGTCCAATAGGAAGGCCAGTACAGGCCAGGTTAAGTGAACGAGGGAGTGAGTAATAGGAATGAGGTAGTAGGACCCAAATCATTCAAGCCTTCTTTGTAGGGATTTGAGCTTTTGCTGTAGTGAGATGGGGACCCACTGGAGGAATTTAAGAAACTGAGTGACATATTCTAACTTATATTTCAATTCCAAT
Organism: Muntiacus reevesi; assembly: GCF_963930625.1. Lineage (NCBI taxonomy): Eukaryota > Metazoa > Chordata > Mammalia > Artiodactyla > Cervidae > Muntiacus > Muntiacus reevesi. Next base: position 114,503,953 of record NC_089253.1, on the reverse strand, counting down.
TTACATTCTAACTTATATTTCATACTCAGCTGCTGTGCGAAAAATAGATACCAGGGCCACCAGTTAAGAGACTACTGCCATAATCCAAGTGAATACTGGTGGGAGCAGACCACCCATTAAATTATAGAATGCCTATGCAAACTACAAACTTCAGAGTCAAACTTAGACCCACTAATCCAGGATGAGGGTTCCCAGAACACTGAAGTTTGCACAAGTACTCTCTAGGTATTGTTCAAGTATGCTAGAGTTTAAAAACCATACTTCTGTAATGTCTCAGCTATCAGTTTATTGCCTCTCAGCTCCAAATTGATCCTTCACTGTCTGCTCTGCAAAAGAGAGATCTGGGCCCTTTAAATATTTGTCCTTCACCGCCTGTCACGGTGTTAAGCTTTGTCAGGAGAGAGCCCTGGAGAGACATTGCAGTGGGAAGAGGGCTTCCTTCCTGGTTCTGGGGCTCTGGCTCGGCAGCCGCCTGAGACACCGGCATCCTCCCCATGTCCTGCTCCTGCGGCACTCGGGGTCTCCCCAGTAGCCAGCTCCTGTGACGCAGACACTGGCTCCAGCACCAGGCCCTCAGAGTGCATATGGCTTTCCCAGCACCAGTTTCTGCAGTGGGCAGCTTCTTCAGTGCCAGGCTCTGGGCGTACTGGCAGTTTTGCTAGCTAAGCAGCCAGCCACTGAAGCACAGGTGGCTTCACAAGCTCCCAGTTCCTTCAGGGCATGGCCAGCCAGTAGGACCCCCCACCCAGCAGCTTCCCCAGCACCAGGTGATTCATGCAAAGTGCCTTCAGAGACTCCACCTCCTGTGCAACGTTCCCTGCATTTTAGAGACCTGATTTACCGCAAATTCCACAGATGCAGTTACTGCTCTTCCATCCAGTGGGCTCTAGCCACATCCGATGGTCCATTCTCCAAGAATGTCCAGATCTCAGCTTGAGGGAGGGAGGAAGGAGAGGGCAATAGGGGACAAGTGATCTTTCTTGGGCTTCTGTCTCAGTGCTGGGTGTGAGAACTGTGCCTTATATCTGCCATTCCTATATCTTAGAGTTCACCTTTGCTTATTTCTAAACAACCCTGTTACAGTTAATATTTTCTTAAATAAATGTCTGGTTTTTTAAAATATTTATTTATCTGACTGCACCTGGTCTTAGTCGCAACACATGGGATCTTCAGTTTTTAGTTGCAGCATGTGAGCTCTCAGCTGCCGCATGTGGGACCTAGTTCCCTGGTGGTGGTGTTTAGTTTCTCAGTCACGTTTGACTCTCTGTGACCCCAGGGACTGTCTAGCCCGCCAGGCTCCTCTGTCCATGGGATTCTCCAGGCAAGAATACTGGAGAGGGTTGACCAGGGATCAAACCCAGGCTCCTTGCATTGGGAGTGTGGACTCTTATCTACTGGACCACCAGGGAAGTCCCAGTAGTTACCAATTTTTATATTAATTTTTTCAGGCTTAAATTACTCTGGAGATTCTCTTTCCTGATTGCACCCTGATGGATACACACAGCATCACTCATCTAGAAGAAAATTTAAAAACCCAATCTCTACATTGCCAAACCTGAATGTTTGGAAATAATTGGATAATGGAGACAAACTTCCCAGTTTTCACCCAAACTCTTGGTAGAGTTTTGTGCATGATAAACAATTATCTCTGCCTCACTGCTATTTGTCTTCAACTAGAGGAACCTAGAGAGCAAAGTCTTTCCAAACTGCTGGGATGTGGAGCCTAGCAGGGTTACTTCTGCCTGAGAAGGAGATAATGATGGATAAGCCCTTCAAGATGTATAAAAAAATCTCTGAGCAGAATCAGGGACCTTCTGGAGGTTCTTCCAGTATCAATATCCTTTTGTGTTTTTTTTTTGTTTGTTTGTTTTTTTTTTTGTATCCCAGATACTTTTTTCTATTTTTCACCTGTTTACATTTGGAGAAACTGAGTCCATTTGGATTACGTAGTATTACCTAACAATTATGAATTAAGTTTTTTTTTAATTTATTTTTTTGTTGCGGTCACCAACTCCAGATAAGACAAGTTATAAAGAAATATAAATCCATGAGACACATGTCCTCTAGAGACAATTAGTCAGAAAAATTTAGAAAGCACTGCTTGATAGAAAAATAATGTGAACCATACAAGTAACTTTAAATATTCTACTAACCATGTATATATATATATATATATATATTTGACTGTGCACCAAGCTTTCCTTTAGTTGCAGTGAGTGGGAGCTACTCTCTAATGGTGGTACATAGGCTTTAGAGTAGGCAGCTTTCATTAGTTGCAGCTCCCCGGCTCTAGGGCACAAGCTCAATAGTTGGGTGCATGGGCTCAGTTGCTCTGTGCCATGTGGGATCTTCCTGAGTCAGGTATCAGACCTGTGTCTCCTGCATTGGTAGGTGGATTCTTTACCACTGAGCCACCAGGGAAGCCCTCTTAGCCATATTTTTAAAGATAACAAGCAAAATTATTTTTAATAATAGTTAATTTAAACATATATATGCAATATATATAAATTATCACTTAAAATGTAATTAATATTTAAAATACTACTGAGATAGCTCACATTCTTCTTTCTGGTCTTTGAAATTCAGCGTGTATTATACACTTATAACCTTTCTCAATGCAGGCCAGCCCCATCAAGTGCTCAAAAGCCATGCATGCCAGGTAGCCACCTTATTGGACGGAGTATTTCTAGACCATCTAGCTCAGCCCCCCTCATTTTAAGCAGAGGGCACAGAATCCCCAAAGAATTTTGAGTTGTTCTTTCTAATTCACAAAATCAGTGCCAGAATCTAAGGTATCTGATACCTGAGCATAAGCCCAACTCTGCCCTTGATTAGCTGTGTTACCTCTCTGAGCTTCAACTTCTTTTTCTATAAAATAGAAATAGTAATACATTGTCAAGAGTTGTACTAAGGATTAAATAAGGGAATGGATGTAAAGCACTTAGCCCATAGTGAGCACTGGCTAAATGGGGTACCAAGTTATCATATTGGACTTCACCAACAGCATTGCCTTTCATACTCTATCAGGAAGCAGAGAAGCGAAGCTCCCGTTGCACACCACTGGCTTTGGGTGTGGGTTAGTCCAGCCAGCAAGAGCAAGGGCATGATACTACATGTGCCCATCAAAGCTTTAGCACCGCTCTTCCTATGTTTCCAAGTTAGACAGTGAAAGTGTTAGTCATTCAGTTGTGTCTGATTCTATGTGACCCCATGGACTGTAGCCCACCAGGCTCCTCTATCCATGGGACATTTCAGGCAAGAATACTGGAGTAGATAGTCATTCCCTTCTCCAGAGGATCTTCCCAACTCAGGGATCAAACCCAGGTCTCCTGCATCGCAGACAGATTATTTATCCTCTGAGCCACCAGAGAAGTCCCAAGTTAGACAATAGAAACTTGATTTTCCTTTCAAGATTCTCTTTGTAAAAGTACCGTGATGAATGTTTAAAATTTCAGCCAGAAGAATAGTTATAGGGAGAATGTCCCTGAACGCCCCGGCCCATCCCAGTCCCTGGTGACCCTTAGGGCCCTGACTCACCTGGCTTCCCCATTGACCCTGCCTGCCCAGCCAGAAGCCACAGTGCCTGCTCAGAAGGAGATAATGTCATTTGTTGACATTTCCCAGGTGACAAAAAAGCCCAGCCCTCTTTTAGGGATCTGAGTCTTTGCATATAATTAGCAGATCAAATTACCCTCGGGGAACTGAAGCTTGGCATTCTTCATTGTCAAGAAGAACTATAGCCTTCAGAGAAAGGGAGTGGAGACAACCACCTACACTTCTTTGGGCCTTTCTTCATTTCAGGATCTCAAAGGGAGCAATAAATAAGAGAGGCGCACAGGTTCCAGGCTCTGCTTCTCCTTTATCTTAAAAAACTTACTTCCGAGGACACGTGTTCTGGAAGTTGGAGCGTAAACTGAGATCAGCAAATAGAACATTTCACTTTCACTTAATTGGTATCTTTAGACACCCTATCATTTGTAAAACACTTGGTTAAAAATCATTTTTAAATTTCAAGAAATTTCCAATCTATTTTGAAAGAAAATGTGGAAGAAGTGGGTTTATGCCATGCAGATGGCAACATGATATAGCATGTATCATATATGATATTAAGTATCAGTTTATAATTATATCTATGTAATTACTACTGCAGTATTAGTTTGTTCATTAAGAAGACCAAATATCTGAAGCCACAGCACTTAGTTATGAAGAGGTATGAAATGACATCAGGCTGGAGGAGCTTTTGTTTTTGTTTTTAATCAGATGTGATATATTTATAAATTACAAGGTCTTCAGCTTTTAAACAGGAAGGGAATTTGGACACAGGCTATAAAATGCATGAACCTTGAAGATATTATGCTAAGTGAAATAAAACTGGCCTCAAAGGAAAAGAACTCCATGATCCCACTTATACAGATCCTTAGGGGAGTCCAGTCTATACAGACAGAAAGAATGGTGGTTGCCAGGGTTTGGAGTTGGCGTAAACAGTTTTTGTTTAACGGGTGGATGGGTTGGGAGATTTTTTACAAGACGAAAGACTCAGGTAAAATATTTAGGGAGGAGGCAGAGTTTGAAGCATCAATTGAGTTTAAATGAAATCGAAGGGGATTCCAGGGGAGAGGAGACTAGAGGCGAAGGTCAAAGGAAGGGAAGTAGTGGAAGGCCGGGCGCAGGGTGGTGGTGATGGTGGTGATAAAAGAGATGGGTAAGGCTGATGGCAAGCGGGAATGGGGAGTACACTGGAGACGGGGTGGTACCATGTTCTGCCAGTGGGTGGCTTCATCAGCCCCTCCATGCCCAGTCCTTGCTTGGCTGGTTTCAGCATCTCTTCCTTGCTTGGCCTTGGAGAGTGACTTGCAAAGCCCCCACAAGTCTGCTGCCCCAGCCTGAATAATGCCAGGCTTCAGAGGTGTGGTTGCACATTTTAATTTTCTGGTACCAGCCTTCACACTGGGACACCTGACCTTTCTTCTCATGCTTCTAGCCACACAGAGACTTGCCCAACAATGGAGTAAGTGACGCAGACTTGACCTTGAAGTACAGACTCAATAAGAGGAACATGATGAATAAAAATGATAAGTGGGAGAAGATGCATTGAAAGTTGACTAAGAAAAGAATCATGGCCACTAGGCTTCTTGGGAGTCTGAGAACTTTTTAATAAATCTCGTCTTGTTGCATTCATGCCCTGGGCTTGGTTTCCCAAAGAGAACATCGTGGAGGGCAGTGAAACCCAGAAACTAATGAGCAGGCTTCCTCCACAAAACTAGAGGAAGTTTTAGCTATATTGACTTTTAATGCACCCAAGGCGTTCTGTCTCAGTACACTTTATTGTACTGATAACTGCTTTACCTGATTTTGTAAAACAAATAACCATCACAGGAACTGATCCTAATGACTGCTTATCCTTTAAGTACCTTATCTATGACCCCTCTTTTAAATAAAGTTTGCACTTTCAGACTTTTTTTTCCTTCCTACAGAGTTTTTCTTAAGAGTCTAGCAGAATTCCTTTAAAAACAAATTTTAAAAGCAAACTCACCCGTTTAGTTGCCTTGGCCCTTAAAAAACCCTTCCCAATGAATCTTCTGTAATTCCCTGACAAACTTCTTTGCTCTCTGTAAATAGTGCTGACGAAGGAAAATCAAATTAAAGTGTTAATCCCAGAATTCCATCACCTGAGTGTGCTTGAATGGCTTTTTCATCCTCAGACTGTAATCCTGCTTCAGCCATTAGCACTTTTCCTAAGAGGAGACAACTTTCTGAAGTTACACCTGCAACCGAAAAAGCTGATGTCAGCCAAAGGCTGTCATTCGTCATAGGTTGTCTTTCCCTTTGCTAAAGAACTGAAATCAGATGAGTTGCTGACATCTGGTGGTTGCTAAGCAGAGTGTAAGCTGGGCCTTAGAAGGACTTCTACCTCAGATTATAATAAACTCCCCAGCCTCCAATTCTTGGAGGCCTCCCCTCCAACTAAGAACACTTCTGTATCCAAAGGGAGAGCAAGACTGTGAACTAAGAAGCAAAGGAAACAGTGTGTTGAGAAGAGGCATGTTGGCTACCAGAATGAAAAGTGAAAACTTACCTTCTCTGGAAGTGACTTCCAGGATTTGAACAAAGATTTAACTTGGCCCCAACGTACCCAGAGTTTGATTGTGAAAATCCCCTGGAGTAGGAAATGGTAACCCACTCCAGTATTCTTGCCTGGGAAATCCCACGGACAGAGGAGCCTGGTGGACTATAGTCCATGGGGTCGCAAAGAGTCAAACACGACTGAGCGGCTAAACAACAACATACCTGGTGAGTCCTGGAAGGTGGGATTCCTTTCTGGTTGAATGTAACATTTTTGTTGCAGCTGGAAATAATTCTTCTGCTTCTCTCCTCTTTATTGCTCAACCATTTTAAACAGCTCTCCATCTGTCTGTGGCCATAGAGTGGAAAGTGGCTTCCAGAGCATTCTGAATTCTTCTGCTCTCCTGTTTCTCTGCACACTGAGTGAGACCAGGAGCTGGTGAAGTGGAATGGACCTCAGATCCTGCCCCCAAAGTGTTTGAACTCCATCTTCAGAGAGGTCAGGTAGAATCTTTGTTCTGGATGGGACGAGCCCATCCACCAACAAGACTCCCAGAGCCCAGAGGCACGTCAATAACTCCAGAATCACACTGGAGAGGAAGGGTTCCCAGGAGCTGCAGGCAGAAAGGAGATTAGTCATTTTTCGAAAATGACATTTGAGTTCTTCGTAGCTCATCACGAAAAAGATGTATTTTGTTCATTTATTTACTTTCTTGGTTTTTGCATTATCTTCTCTTGATTTTGCCCTCTCTACCCATCACTCCTGCCCCTTAAGCTAGACAGTAAACTTGAGAGCAGGAACTTTGCCTCATTCACCATTTATATTCCCAGCATCTGAAACACTGTTTTTGTTGTTGTTCAGTTGCTAAGTCATGTCTGACTCTCTGTGACCCCATGGATGGAGGCACGCCATGCTCCCCTGTTCTGCACTATTTCCCCGAGTTTGCTCAAGTTCAAGTCCATTGAGTTAGTGATGCTATGCATCCATCTTACCCTCTGCCACCCCTTTCTCCTCTCGCCTTCAATCTTTCCCAGCACCAGAGTCTTTTCCAATGAGTCAGCTCTCTGCATCAGGTGGCCAAAGTGTTGGAGCTTCAGCTTCACCATCAGTCCTTCCAATGAATATTCAGGGTTGATTTCTTTTAGGATTGACTGGTTTGATATCCTCACAGTCCAAAAAACACTATTTAGTACATGGTAAAATTTCCAAACATTTGTTCAATGGAAAGAATGACAACATACTCTAGTAGTTTCTCTTAAAATCAGCCAGGAGTGCCTACCTTACCCTCCTTTACTTTAGAAAGCCCAGAGATGGTCATGTCCGGAGACACCATGCAAGTGCCATAATGACTCCAGATTTGCCTCATTGATCGACAGTCTGGAGCAAAGGGCAGACACCCAGAGACCAACCTGAGCACCTCCAAGGGTTCCTAAAGGTTGACTGGTATTAGAAAAAGTGAAGACTTGCCTTCACCACAGGACCTTCCAAATGCTCCAGAGAACTGAAGGCAGACGTCTTTAGGGGCAAGGCTGAGTACATTGCCACATAGGTTCTTGGTGCGGAATAGCTCTCTGGGTATGCATGAGTCTGTGGGGGCTTGGGGAAGTGTGTTGGAAAACTTTCCCTCTGTCTCCAGCTAAATGGTTTCCTGAGGAAATGAGAAATGGAGATGGGGTGGGTGGGAAGGAATGAAAAAATTCCAGCAAGGAAAAAAAAATGAGCTTTTTTCCTTTGAAACAGGGAGTTATTGGCAGATCTGAAATTCCAGGCTCTATGTGTATTAGAAATACAAAAGGCTCTGAATTTTTTTTTTTTAATTTTAAACATAGGGTATGAGACACTAGAAGAAACACTTCAAGAATAACATTTTTGAATTGAAGGGTTTGGGGAATCTTAGACCAAAGTGATCAAGACCCAGGGTTCACGTCCCTCTCCACATACATAGTCCAGCAGAGCAGGTACTTTCTGATATGCATTAATATAGTTTATGGTTACATTGCTGGACCCCATGTGGACTGAAAGGGCCTCTTTATCTTTAAACAAACAGATGAGGAAGAAGGATCTCCCCCACCCCAGCTAGACCTAGATTGGTGAGGCCACACCATGGGTTTTTCCACTCCAGCTACCAATCTTTCCTTGTTTGTGGTTTGAAAGAAAAAAAGAGAAGTACAGGAAATGGGAGGTGTAATCCGCAGGTAAGTCCACTCTGTTTCAGCAGACCTTGAAATAAGGAACTTGGTCTGACTTCCTGAGCATTGGGTGGAATTGAGAGTATGAGGATTTGTGGGGCCTCCCTGAGTCTCCCCCACCCAAAACACCACCCACCCCACCACCGAGCTTCCTGTAACCCTTAGGCGGTGCTTGTGTGCAGGGTCTCTGCCTACACGCCACGCCGGAGGTAAGAGAGTGTCCTCAGGAACAGTCGTAACACCACCAGCAGGCCTTTGTGAAGTGAATGTCTTCTGCACACAGTGCTCTGCTAGATGGCGTAGAAAAAAATCACAGCCACCACTCTGTCACCTTAGAGTTTATGGCCTCGGAATAATCCACCAGCCTTCTCAGGGGACATCAAGTGTGCTAATGACAAGGTTATTTTTGTTTTCTTTGTTTCTAATGTTGTGGAGAGGAAGGTCACAAGTTTTTGTGTCAGACGAAACTAGGTTAGAATCCCAGTTCTTTCACTCATTAATGTGTGGCCCTGACCCAACTGTAACTCAGTTCCCTGGTAGCTCAGTTGGTAAAGAATCCGCCTGCAATGCAGGAGACCTGGGTTCAATTCCTGGGTCAGGAAGATCCCCTGGGGAAGGGATAGGCTACCCACTCCAGGATTCTTGGGCTTACCTGGTGGCTCAGCAGGTAAAGAATCCGCCTGCAATGTGGGAGACCTGGGTTTGATCCCTAAGTTGGGAAGATCCCCTGGAGAAGGGAAAGGCTATCTACCCGCTCCAGTATCTGGCCTGGAGAATTCCATGGACTGTATAGAGTCGGACATGACTGAGTGAATTTCACTTTCACTTTGACCCAACTGTGGAAATTCCGTGCCTCCCTTATCTCATCTATGAAGTGAAGGTGAAAATAGCTACCACATAAAGTTGTTGTCAAGATAAAATATCCTTAACAAGTTTAACATGGTGCCTGCCACATAGCAAATTTTCAGTAAATGGCTGCTATTGGTATTGGGGGTAGAGAAACAATTTGGTGAGGACCAGCTACAAGTAAGACACTGTGTTAAGTTCTTTGCTGATATTCCTCATTTTTCCTCATGAGAATACTATGTAGTAAATGCTGTCCTTATTCTTGCTTTATACTCGTGAGGAAACTGAGACACACACATCCATGATCACATAGTTAGTAATGGTGAACCCAGGTTGTCTGGCTCTAGACACTTCCTCAGAAAAGAAGATTGGACTAAATAGCTGAGCTGCCACTTTTGCTTAAAACACCTGAGTGAGAGATTTCATCACATTCCCTCTCATTTGCTGACACCAGCCAGTGAACATCCAACATCAACTGGACTCTGTCTCCTTGGACGGGCCCCAGGCTCAGTATGGAGGGATGACCTCTATGGATAGTTACCCTTGCCCTGGTCTCCCAACTGAAAACAAAAAAGGGGGACGGTTACATAAAGCAATGCTGACCTATATTCTTGACACTCTAAGTTGCTTCTGGATCTCCAGGGCAAACACAGATATTCACTAGAAGAGAAGCACAAACTGATGTTCGATCCACTGTTACCCTCAGATGCCCTGCCATTAGCCCAGCTTGGCTGAGAATCAGTGGATATTGACTGATTTGATTTTGCTACCCATGTTCCTTCAAGAGAAGACCAGCTGTCCCAACATCAACCCAAATGAAACAAAGCAAAACACATGGGCTAGCCACTTATAATTTCAGATTTTTATGGGAAAAATAAGTTTGCCAAAAGCTGGCTAGAATGATTACAGAAGAGTTCTTTAAAGAAATTGTTTACTTTTCTAATATTTAAACACCATCAAATAAGAGTGTAGCCAAATGAGTTTCTGGAGATTAGTTTTAATGAAGAAGTGATAAAATCTTGTAAATGTTTCATTCCATACACATAATATTTGTATAGATAAGGTTTGGCTCCTCAAGTAATTAAACATCATCCCCTACAAACTTGTTTTGCTAATTGGCTTAGAAGACATTGTCTCAAAATAAAAAAAGTCTGATTTTTTAATATAAATTATCCAAATTAGTAGATATCTTATTACTGAAGCTTTATGGTTATTAGTTTTAAAATTATTTGCTGTTTTATTTTTTAAAAGAATACTTGAGAAATCTACTGATTAAATCTCCTCTGGAGTCGTCAGCATCTGACAAAAGCAATGACTGGGGAATTCCCTGGTGGTCCAGTGGTTAGGACCAGGCACTTCTTCTGCCCAGGGTGCAGTTTCAATCTCCTGTAGGGAAATGAAGATCCTGTAAGCCTCTTGGCCAGAAAAAAAACAAAACAAAAAACAAAAACAGAGGCTGATAACCAGGATTATCCACGCTCTTTTAATACATGACCTTACTACATTCCTTACAATATCCCCAAACCACTCCATCATAATTCCCCAACAGGAGTCATAAGTCCAAGTTCAAACACACAGCTATCACTGAATTGTTGAGGGACAACCAAAACATCACTTCAGTTACCCAGGGCTTAGTTTTCTATCTCCTGTAGATAACCGAACCATCTCCACTGGTTCCTCAGAGATGGTGATGATGATAATGTTGACAGTAATGATGGTGATAGCAGTCACGGTGGTGGTAGTGATGATGATGGGTGGTGGTGATGAGAATGTTGATGACAATGAGGACTGATTAGCACCCTCAAATCTCCAGCAACAAGCAACTTTCAAGAATTCACATCTTTAGCTCCCCCAACCTTGCCCCCTTGTGAACTTCAGAGCCTGCAGGGTCTGAAAGTGGAAGATCCTTCCAAGAATTACTGTATCAGGTGGGGAATAGGAAAGAAATATCACTATCTGCATTTTTCTAAACTGTTTACTTCAGTCATACCTACTCTTAAATGTGAAGGTGTTAAGATGATGAAAAGACTAGGAAATGGCAAAATGGAGGAAAAGACATTAAGGAGAAAATGGAAACGTATTTGGTGGATGGGGACAGCATTAAGAACTGAGAGCCAGAATCTCTAGCACATCCTTTACAGGTTCTGTTCACTACCATAAAGCCAAGAGGCAACAGGGGAACTACGACCCTGGTCTGTTCTGTTGGTGGGTCTTATGGGAGCACGAGAAAACCCCACCAAGGGTGAAACTTGGCTCACTGTCACCCTTTCTATCACCACTCCCATCACCACCAGACTTCCTTCCAAAGCAAATTCCAATTGACTAGTTAATTGTATGCACATTATAGGTTATTGTAAGCAGGCATTGCCCAGTGGGAGCCATTTAGGTGAAAATTCAGTTGCATTACCCTTTTTAAACTTGCCAGTTTACAGAATTGTTTAAAGTTAAACTTCATTATAAAGTTATAATAACAGTAGAGTCAAATTAACGTGATGACATTAGTGGAAGAACGTGTTAGCTCTTTGCAAGTGATCAGCAAAATGATGTTCTCAATATGTACACATGTGTATAAATACACATTTCACATGAACATACATATCTATAAGAGAAGTTGGACTGTATGGGCTTTTTGGAACCCAAGCAGTAGGCAATGGAGAAATTAGTTTACAAAGAGGTTTTCGTTATTCCCCACTGCTATTAATGACTTGTATCCTGAAAACAACTTCTACTTAGACAGATATGACCTGGCAGTGAACTTTGCTTAAAGATTATTTTGATTTTTCTGGGAAATTTGTTTAACTGGTTCAGATTTTGAACGAGGGAGGTTAACTGTGAACTCAAAACCAATTAGATGCTGAGCTATTGAGAACCTTGACTCCTGAAGCTAGAGAAAAACAGGATGGTGGGTGAAGTTGGAACACTGGAAGCTTCATTGCCCTCTGTGGGGAGGTTAATGGAAAGAACAGGAACAAGAAGAGAGGACTCCTTCTGCAGGCTCTGCGGCTTAGCAGTCACGTGACCTTGAATAAGTCACCTGACCTCTCTGAGTTTCCCTTTCTTCCTCCGTGAAATCATGACAAGTCTGTCTTCCCTGCATCAACAAATGATAGGAAAAAGGTGAAATGGATGAAAATTTTCTTCTTAAATATAAAATGTGCAGTATTAGGCTCCATGCCTGATTTACTTGACTTGAAATTTCATTCCTGAGTGTTGTGTCTGATGTTCTCCACCAGATTGTAAGGTCCATCCGTACAGGAAACAGGTGTATCATAGCACTGGCTCTGTCCAGACTGGTGGGATATATACTGATGCTAGTACTGGTGGGTGGGGACAGCATGTTCTATAATTCGTATGAATAAATACTGGCGAATGACTAGAGAATCAGCCTTGAAACTTAAGCACTGTTAGGACACAAAGAATGTGTGCTACTTAATATAGGGCAAAGCAACACATATCCCTGAGATAAACAGCAAGGAGTTTTGGAACAATTACTGGTGACTTCCTATGTCCCTTTCTGGAGATTCCTGGCTCGTTGTTGTGGAAGTGGCTGTTTTCATCGTCTCTCCTTCTATTTTCCCTTCACTCATATCCCCTCATGTACACTCTGATATTTTCCATCTCTCCCTTTTCCCTTTGACCCCATTAATGTCCTTCTGGGTTAGAAGGTTACTGTCTCATGCTCCAAAATCTCTGAAACAGTGTTGCTCAGACCAGAAGCCACGGCATCACCTGCAAGCTGCTGGCAACGCAGAATCTCATCAACAACTGTGCGGTCCATCACAGAGTCCTGAGCGGTTGGGGGCACATTAACGTGGGGGAGGCACTGCTCTGCAGTGCACGTGTGCTCACTCACACACACAGAACTATTTCTTTGCTCACTCACTGATCAAACTAAATTATTGTGAGCTGAGGGTCAGCTTATCCTATTACTCACACCACTTGGTTCTCTCTTCCTTACTCTTGTGTTTATTTTGTTCCTCTCTAGCACAGCAACCCACTCCAGTGTTCTTGCCTGGAGAATCCCATGGACAGAGGAGACTGGAGGGCTAAAGTCCATGGGGTTGCAGAGTCAGACACGACTGCGCACTTGCATATATACACAGAGCACCTCTTCACAAGGGCTGGGGGCGCAGAGAGTCAGACACGACTGAGCGCACACACACACACACACATCCACACATAACACCTTGTCACAAAGGCTGGGGATAGCACAGTGAGTAGAAGCCGTATCATAGCTATTCTTTTCAGCAAGCTGGGTAAAAAGTTTAGTGAGGAAAGAGTTACAAAGCATGTTCTTAAGAGGATTTTTGACTCTGAGTGCAACCCAGATGTCAGCTGCCGTCACCCCGTCACATGAGGCTTGGGCTAAATTAGCTCAAGCTGACTGTGCGATGTCCTGCAGGAAGCCAGACGCCCTCCTAAAGATTGCACGTTCCCAGGGGCGGACCTCTCAGGACCATGGCGACCTCCAAGCCTGTGTTCAATGAGCCCTTGACCTCACTCCTCTTTATACCCAGCGTCTCTCCTCTGGAGTCCTCACCAACCTGGACTTAGAAAGGCTGCTCTGCCCTTGATCTCACTCCTCCCCAACAGTGTGTACAAAAGGCATCGAGGCTCAGAAGCCTTAACTGAAGGTTGGGAGAGGGCAATGTTTACACCCCAAGTCACGTAATGTGGCACGTTTGCGCTTAGAATCCTTCTCCAGGGCTCCCCTCCACGGGTCCAGGTGCCCGCCTCGCTGCCCATGCACCCTCTTTCTTCTCGATCTCCCTCCCCTTGTCCCTGCTCTTCCCTCCCCCAAACGCATGTTCCAGTTCTTATACATGAAGCTTTGGCAATTCGGTTCTGTTTTGCAGGCGTCTTTTACCCGCACCTTCAAGTTTTCAAATTATTTTCCGAAATAAATTTCCTCCCTTACAAAGCCCCCTGGTCACAGCTGTTTCCATGATCATCTGGGGGATTTTATTGAAGTATAGTTGATTTACAATATTATTTTAGTTTCAGATAGAGAGCACTGTGATTCAGTATTTTTACAGATTATATGCCATTAAAACTTATTGCAAGATGATGGCTATAACTCCCTGTGCTATACAATATATCCTTGTTGCTTACCTGTTTTATACATAGGGGTTTGTATCTCTTAGTCCCATATCCCTAATTTGCCCTTCCCCGTTCTCTCTTCTCTGTGGAAACCAATGGTTTATTGCTATGAGTCTCTTTCTGTTTTGCATGTACATTTATTTGTATGATTTTTTAGGTTCCATGTATAAGTGGTGTTATACAGTATTTGTCTTTCGCTGACATTTCATTAAGCATAATATTCTTTAGGTCTGTCCATGTTGCTGGGTGAGTTAGTGGTATGAAGAAGTGTCAGAAACCAGGAAGGTTAGAGTGAGAGGGCAAAGAAACTCATGGGGACAAATTATTAAAGAGTTAGTTTTGTTGCCTTTCTAATCTACGACTAGTACCACATTGGGTTTCCCAGGTGGCACAGTGGAAAAGAATCTGCCCATCAATGTAGGAGATGCAGGAGACTTGGGTTCAATCCCTGGGTCCGGAAGATCCCCTAAAGGAAGAAATGACAACCCACTCCAGTATTCTTGCTTGGAAAATTCCTTGGACAGAGGAGTCTGGTAGGCTACAGTCCATGGAGTTGCAAAGAGCTGGATGCTGCTGAGCATGCATGCATGTACGCACCACATCAAACTAATTCTCCTCTACATGGTGTAAACACATTGACTTACCAAAATTAAATATAATTATATTCCCTTTCTTCAACTCAGCTACTGTATCTTGGCCACCATAGTCCATAGCTCTTGAAATCCATTTATGTTGTATAGCTGTGGGCTTTGCCCAAACTCCTTATCTGTTTTGAACCTCAGGATCAACAACTATAACAAGGGAATGATGTTATTTAACAGGGTATTCGGTGCAACATTCCCAGTTCACTCTGCATTTTGGCTGGGACCTCAAAGCTGAAGACAACAGGGGTTAAACAGCCCCATATTCTGAAGAGAGGAGTCCAGTCACCCACCAAAGCCCAGGGTTTGGTGTCAGATGGCAAAGCTAGGTACATGTCCCGCAATGTCACTCATTCCTGCCCATATGAAACAGGAGACCAGGACACTGAGTTGAGTAAGTCTAAAGAGGATGGATTTTTTTCCCCCTTCCTGCTCACCTACACAGACAGGAAACGGGGTTTTCCTTCCTCAAGCCAAGTGAGGAGACCCTAGGGCTGTAGTGAAGAGCAGAGTGATAGAGTTCTTGGGGGAAAATGGCCTGGGTTGCCTGACTCTTGCCTGAAAAGCGCTAAGACAAGAGTCTGGTTAAAGCTTCTTTTCATGACAAAACAAGGGCAGCCAGCCCTCCAGCTTCTGGTGGAATAAAGATGCTGAGTTTTCCTGCGGCTCAGCTTTGAGTCACCTCAAAGGACCCTGCCCAAGAGGACTCACCACGCCTGTCTCGGATGGCAGGGCGAGATAACGCCACAGAAAGAGGCTTGGGTGTGCCTGTAGATGCAGAAGGGGAGTGAGCGTCACACATTGTCAGCTGGAAGGTAACTCACTGTGTAAAGAAGTGGTGCCATAGGAGGTCCCTGCTGGGGGAAAGTGTCTCCAGACAACCCACCAAGATACCAGGGCCAGGCATGGAGCCAACCACAGGTTACACACCAGGGGGAGACATTTTTCTTTCCTCTACTCATTTCTTGCCTCCTTGGGGAGATCAGACTTAGCAGATGTGAGTGATGAGGAAGAAGAAAAGAAGCTAGCCAAGTCACCTCTCTCTGTGGGAACGCAGCATCTCATCACCCACCACTCACAAACTCTACCACAGAATCCTTACTGCAGCCACGCTTGTCATTCCTGGGTGTGGAGGAAGATGGTCTTTCCCAGTTTTGCTTGCAATTAATCTGCATTCTGATGCCTACCTTCTGGGCAATAGAGTGTAAGTGAGAGTGATGTGGGCCTACCCCCAAAGTCTCCTGCTTGATCCTCCACTATTTGTCTTCCCCTCCAAGAATGAGCAGGCTTCCCTGAAGAAGGAAACAGCTCCCCACTCCAGTATTCTGGCCTGGAGAATTCCATGGATTGTGTAGTCCATGGGGTCACAAAGAGTCGAACACGACTGAGTGACTTTCGCTTTCACTTTTCAGGAACAATCATGGAGAAAATAGGTTTAAGATGTCAGAGCCACAAGATGGAAGGAGCCTGGATACCCAGATCACAGCCTGGAAGAGAGTTGCCCTACCCTCAGTGGACATAAGTGGCAAAGGATTTTTTTATGCTAAAATACTAAAATTTCAAGTTGTTTTGTTTTTAGTACAGCAGGGCTTGAAAGAAAGTGAAAGTGAAGTCACTCAGTCATGTTTGACTCTTTGCGATCCGATGGACTGTAGCCTACGAGGGTCCTCCATTCATGAAATTTTTCAGGCAAGAGTACTGGAGTGGGTTGCCATTTCCTTCTCCAGGAATCTTCCCCACCCAGGGATCAAACTCAGATCTCCCACATTTCTAGCAGAGGCTTTTACAGTCTGAGCTACCAGGGAAGCTCAACAGCAGGACTTAGCCTGCTCTAATAATGTGGCAGACTTCCTGACCTGGCAGGGCTAGGGAGGGAAGAAGCTCTGCTTCTGACTCGTCTCCCTCTGTATATAGGATGAGACATTGAAGTTTTCATATGTCTCTGGAAAGAAATACTGCATACTGCAAGATGCATTATTTTATTTTCTATTTTTAATTTTGAAATAATTGTAGACTCACAGAAAGTTGTAGAGATAGTACAGAGAGTTCTCAGGGTTTTTTTTTTTAATCCAGTTTCCTTTGACCGTTAAATGTAACGTTACAGGACAACGTCAAAACCAGGATGCTGACGCTGGTGCCCTGTGTTTGTGTAGTTCTGAATCATTTTATCACACAGGTGGATTCATGTAAACACCAACTACCAGGGGAATCAAGATACAGAACTGCTCCATCACCACAAAGATCTGCCGGGGGCTACACTTTTCTATCAAACCCTTTCCCTCATCACTCCCATTCCCACCATTTCTAACCCCTGGAAATCACTCATTTGTACTCCATCTCCATAATTTTGTAATTTTAAGACTGTTACATAAATACACCATACACCTTGTGACCTTTGGAGATTGGCTTTTTTAAAAATCAGTATAATGCCCTTGAGATCCATCCAAGTTGTTGGGTGTATCAAGAGTTCCTTCCAATTTACTGTAGAGTAGTATTCATGGGATGGATGTACCACTTTTGTTTAACCATTCACTTGTTGTAGAACATTGATCATTTCCATTTTTAGACTAAAAAACAAACTATTATGAGCAATCATGTATAAGTTTTATGTGGACATGTTTCATTTTTCCAGGATAAATGCCCAGGAGTATGAAGGTGTGATTGTACTTTAAGTCTTATCTTTAGTTTTGGTTTGTTTGGGTTTGTTTGGGTTTTTGTTTTTTTGAGAAACGGTCAAACTATTTTCCGGAGTGGCTGTAACCTTTTAAGTTCTTATCAGCAATATGTGAGAGATCCAGATTCTCCACAACCTTGCCAGCATTTTGTAGTCTTAGTGTTTTTTTTTATTTTGGCTGTTCTAACAACAACTAAACTTTATTATACACCTATCAGAATAGATGTATAGTAAAATCTCATTATAATCTTAATTTTCACCTCCCTGGTGATGGTGAATATCTTTTCGTATGTTCATTTGCCATCACATCTTTGGTAAATGTTTCTTTATGCTGTTTGTCCATTTTACAACTGAATGGTTTGTTTTCATTTTAACTGTTGAGCTCTGAGAATTCTCCATATATCCTAAATATGAGTCCATTTTCAGATACACAGTTTGCAAATATTTTCTTGCAGTCTGTACTTTCATTCAATTTATCAATTTTTTTTTCTTTTATGGATCAGGCTTTGGTGTCATAGCTAAAGAATGGAATGAATGGAGAAAATAGCACCGACACATATACACTACGATGTGTAAAATAGATAGCTGGTGAGAAGTTGCTATGTAACTCAGGGAGCCCAGCCGAGCACTCTGTGATGACTTCAGGGGTGGAGGATGAGGGGAGGGAGGCTCAGGAGGAAGTGATATATATATATATATAATTATGGATAAATTGTATTGTCTTATGGCAGAAACCAACTCAATATTGTAAAACAATTTTCCTTCAGTTAAAGAACAAATTATAAAGAGATGGATGAAACTGGAGCCCATTATACAGAGTGAAGTAAGCCAGAAAGATAAAGAACACTACAGCATACTAACACATATATATGGAATTTAGAAAGATGGTAACAATAACCCTATATGCAAAACAGAAAAAGAGACACAGAAGTACAGAACAGACTTCTGAACTCTGTGGGAGAAGGTGAGGGTGGGATGCTTCGAAAGAACAGCATGTATATTATCTATGATGAAACAGATCACCAGCCCAGGTGGGATGCATGAGTCAAGTGCTCGGGCCTGGTGCACTGGGAAGACCCAGGGGAGTCGGGTGGAGAGGGAGGGGGGAGGGGAGATCGGGATGGGGAATACATGTAACTCTATGGCTGATTCATGTCAATGTATGACAAAACCCACTGCAATGTTGTGAAGTAATTAGCCTCCAACTAATAAAAAAAATAAAAAACAAAAAATAAAAAAAAGAACAAATTATAAAAAAATTAATTCATGCATTTGATGCAATAAATAAATAAATAAAATAAGAGGACTTCACCAAGTCCTGGATCTCAAAGACTTTCTCCTAAGTTTTCTTCAAAAAGTTTTACGTTTAATACATGATCCGTGATGAGTTAATTTGTATAACATGTGAAACAGGCCAGTTCATTTTTCCTGTGAGTGTCCAGTAGCTCTAGCACCATTTGTTGAAAGGATTCTGCTCCCAATGAATTGCTTTTGCACTTTCAAAAATCAATTTGTTGATCTATGAAGTGCTGCACCATCTTAACTGATATTATTTTTTAATATGTGAAAGTGGTTAGCCCAGGCTATGGATCTGCCTAACTTATCACCCAGTAGGAAGGAAAAGTGATCCAACAGTGTTTGGAAAGAGTGATGAAAAAGATTAAGTTTTCTATTGCTAAAATCTTGCCAGGTTCACTTTGTTCAATAGGCAACTGCAATTATCCACTTCTTAGAGGGATTGTGCTTTCATTTTGTCTTTTGTTTTGAGTTTGTTTACTTTTTTTTTTTTTTTTTTTGATGCATCACAGGTAAGAAGCGTTTAACATTGTGTCTAGTACATTGTAAGTCTTCGGTTTTATTGTTTGTCTTCAATATTCAGCATATCACCATCTGCATCACCCATGCTCCTCTCTGAACCCCTTCTAACCCAGGGAAGCTAGCTTTTCTGTCTCTCAAGCACATCTCCCACTTATTCTTAGAAGTTAAAAATTGACTTAAGAAAAAAAAAAAAGTCATGCTTATCATCTGTTAGCCTTTTTTACCTACCTTGAAGGAAAGGAAAATTTCTCTAGACAGGGAACAGACCACAGGGTAACAGAGGTGAGCAGGCATTCTCTCCAGGTCCTCAGAACTACCCACCTTCCTTGTGCTTTTTCAGGGAAGGAGAACCAACTGAGCACCTGAACGCTGTGCCCAGGGCCAGCCTCCTGGGTGGTCCATGGCAGGTTCAGCCCACGAGAGCCAAGGCAGAGGGCTGGAGGGTACGAAGGGCTAAGAAGGGAAGTCACACGTGTCCTGCAAGCCCTCCTCTGAGCCCTCCAGTACAGATCTCTGGGATCTAAATTGGGAATCCCTGAAGCTTAGCCAACACCACAAAGGCCTGGCTTAGATCTCCCAGCTGAGGACAGTCCTGGAGCCCACACTAATCAATGGGTTAATAAGGATTTCGAGGGCTGGGGAAGTCAGGGGTGCAGCAGCTGGGATGAGGAAAGGAAGAATCATTATTTTTAATTTCAGCCAGTCAATGTGTTAATAAAGGAGTTGGATAAAATTGTAAGGATGGTGGTGGTTGGGGGTTGGGAGGGGGTGAGAGAAAAGCCTGTCACTTTCTAAATGTTTGCCTGCAAGGGCAGCCTGATCTTTGAAATCAGAGTAGAGAATTCTTCAAGTCTGGTAATAGCAAACACTCTTCATCATGCCCTTCAGTGGCTGCTGACTGCAGACAGCTTTTTTCCCCTTCAACAATAGAAGAGATGGGAAAGAAAAGGCAAGCTTTTGGCCTCGGGGTTTTTTTTTTTTTTAACCACGGCTCTTTCCGCTCCAACCTACATCTAAGAGGGAGGGAAACTATCTTTTGTTATCACTCAATCTCCCTTAAATTTAAGAACAGCTGGGGATATTTTTCATGATTCATTAAATTCACATCATTCCAAAGAAATCTTCCTGCCGATTTATCTTTGCCTCAGCAGTTGGGGCTCCAAGAGTGAGCAGTTTCCTGAATGCCATCAACCTGGGTCCACTGTTTGGGACTGAGTCTGTGATCTTTCATGCTGGAATATCTTTTTTTTTTTTTTTTTTGAGGGTGAGAGAGAGCGGGAAAGGAATCAGGGTATTGAAATGAATCTTTCCAGTCAATTTTTCCCTTTCTGGAGATAAAGGGAAAGTCGTATAGCTGTCGCAGCTAAAGACTAAACCCCAGCTAATGTCCTCAGCAGGGAAGAATAATTAGTAAATTCTCTAATTAGAGTCCTGTTTACATTTCTCTTTTCATGGAGGCTAATCCTTGTGTTTAAAGAAGATATTCTGCCTTGATTAAAACCATTGGTTTTAATCGGAGTCACACAGTAGAATCCATGGTAAATGCAAATGGGCTTGAGTTCCATAAGGATTCATTCATTCAATCATTCATTTGGTGAAGACCAACTATATATTTAGCACTAAATACAAATATAACAAGATTTCTACACCCTGGGAGCTAGGGCAAGCATAACAAACAGCTTTCATCCCCCACACCTACTGTCATCCATTGAAGGTGGCTTTCTAGAGCTTTCTGAGGCCACTTCCTGGTTCAAGAGAAAGGAGAGCTTCCCTGGATACATGAAGGTGGGGCGGACCTGAGCGGAGACCCCTCCCCACACACAGGTTATTTCTTGAACACCAGGAAGTACAGACTCAATGGACGGATTCAATGGAGGTGATTTGGGCGAACTCCTGGAGATGGTGAGGAATAGGGAGGCCTGGCGCGCTGCAGTACATGGGGTCGCCAAGAGTCGGACATGACTCAGCGACCGAACAACAGCAAGGAAATACAGCCCTGTATGAAGGGCTCTCGGATGCCCTCCTGTGACCCTCACACAGGCACGCGCATGCAGGTCTGGGCACGGGGAGAGCGGCGGCTGGCGCGTTCCTGAGAGAGCCCCTGGCTCCCTGAGCCCGGCCTTCCCTCTCACGGTCTGACTAAACTCAAGCAACCCGACGAGCCAGGCTCAGCAGCCACGGTGCTACTTGGGCGGCACACCACAGGCATGAGGCGTTCGGGTTCCGGAACCGAATATCTGGGCTGCACGCTGGCGTGCTCTTTGTGGCTGAGGAAAATTAGGTGAAACACCTAACTTCTCTGCGCCACAGTTTTCTCATCTGTGAAGTGGGGAGAAGAGTACCTACTGACAGGATGGTGAGGAGAACTGAAAGGATTCCCGTGGTGCCCGGCTTCCTGCTAAGTGCCCGTGTTCACGCGTGGTCATTGGTGCTGCTGTGGGTGCTACTCCTGAGGACCTGGGCTGGTCGGACACAGCTGAACAGTCCCACTCCTCCCTATCTCCCTCTTTGGGTTTCTCCTTTCTAATGGAATTATGTGCAAG
Source organism: Muntiacus reevesi (assembly GCF_963930625.1). Classification (NCBI taxonomy): domain Eukaryota; kingdom Metazoa; phylum Chordata; class Mammalia; order Artiodactyla; family Cervidae; genus Muntiacus; species Muntiacus reevesi. The sequence continues at coordinate 114,482,078 of NC_089253.1, read as the reverse complement.
TGGAAAAAAAGAAGGAAAAAATCTGCACTTCTCTACATTTGACGTTAATGAGAGCCCCACATCCTGAAAGATTCGTTGAGGACTCTTCTATAAAAATCAAGTGTAACCACACCTGCCTCTCCTGGAACAAAGAACAATGAGCTTGTATTTCAACAAGCTTTTGAGGAACTCGATAATGGTGATACATGAGCTGATAAATAAGAAGCCATGGGCAAAGTCATAAGCCCTGAATAAGCATAAAATAAAAAGCTTAAGGAATTCCAGTAAATTGTATTTCATTAACATTAATGGTGGGTAACTATCCAGTCCCTTACACATTACATGTGCCCTTTCCCGAAGGCTGATGAAGCTCCACTTGTGACTTTCTTTCTGTATACACACCCCTGCAGCGGACACTGTAGGATGTTTTAAAATATTATCAGACTTGGCTTCTGCCTCCAAGGAGCCTGACTGGAGAAGTTCCTAATATACCCATCAAAAGGGGTAAATATGCAAAGTCAGGTATTACCACAGGGCCTCTGACTGCTGAAGGGACAGAGAGTGGAGAAGGATCTGGTTCAGGGACACTCATGAGGGCAGATTATGGATCTGAGAAGTGTTAGATGGGCAAGGCGCTTGAGCTCAGGTCTCAGTTAGTAGCAGGAGTAGCTCAGTCCTGTCCAACTCTATGCGACCCCATGGACTGTAGCCCACCAGGCTCCTCTGTCCATGGGATTCTCCAGGCAAGAGTACTGGAGAGGGTAGCCATTCCCTTCTCCAGGGATCTTCCTGACCCAGGGATCAAACCCAGGTCTCCTGCATTCAGAACAGATTCTTCACCATCTGAGCTACAGGGAAGAGATCTCAGTTGGAAGAAGGAAATGGAACCAACCAAAAGGTAAGGGACAAGAGACCAAATCCTCTCAGATACGTCTCATTTAGTCCCGCAAGCCTTCTGGGTGGATACGAACTTACATTTTTGTAACATAAGGAAATGGAGCCCCAGTCAAAGCCTCCTGAGACTTGAACCCAGTTGTGGGAGACCCCAAAGCATTTTTCCATTTGATCACGCTACTCCTCTGGAAGCGCAAACACTGAGAATATCAGGTACAGAAGGTCTCAGAGATGAAAAGACAGTGGAGAAAGTTACAGGGGAGGAGACTGGGGTGGTGGATGAAGAATCTTTCAAGGAGGTTTGGAGGGGAAGTGCCAGGTAGAAAATGACTCTGTGTAAGAAATGGCGGGAAGGGGTGGGGGGCGGTGGAGGGGTGGAGGGTAGACAGGAGAGGCTTTTAGTTGATTTTTACTTGTGTGTTTTGTTTTATGTGCTCATTTTTACTAAATTTTGCAGGGCTATGTAAAGACGTATTGTTTTTAATTACACAAGGAAAACTACCATTTGGGATCATTTTATTTCTTGTCTCTCATATATCAGCCTGCCACATAGAGATGATTCTCCATAATGAGGCTGAACCCACAGACAAACTGAAATCTTCATTTCCAGCCTTTAAGTTCCATGGTCTGCCCCACCTAATTTTATCCAGTTTCCCCATTAGAAATCAAGATGACCAGTTTGGGTTTCTTTGAGACTTTCAGGCTCCAAAAAATAGGCCAGAGAAGGAAGAGGGAAAAGAAGTAGCCCCTCAGTCGATGAAACGAACCCTAGAAGCGCTTAATGAAACTCAGAGTGTTATAGCAGACTCCTCCTAAAATTCTAAGCGCTCTATGTCACCTAGCATTTAAAATCCTTTAATAATTTCCCATTTCTTCAAAGTTAAAGTCCAAATTTCGTTAACTATGTGATACGGTGGTTTGGGACTCTGGCCTCTTGAAGAGACACATCTGCATTTGAATCCTAATTCTACATTTTACTAGCTGTATTACCTTGGGCAAGTTACTTCACCTAAGTCACAGTTTCCACCCCCACCCCCCACCCCGTCAATGGGGTTGACCCCTGGCTCTTTTCCTATCCATAAGGTCTTTATGAAGATGAAATGATAGAATGCATGCAAAGCCGTTGCTTAGTTCTGTGGAGTAGTGAAATGTCACGATGAGATCTTATCTTTTGTGACTTGTGAGCCCCACTGAACACCTTACTCCCATCTTCCTCTCCAAAGTAATCTCTTAACGCTCCGCTTCGCTGGCATTTCCAGCCACGCTGCACGTCATTTCATTTCCTCTAAGGCAGTTTTCTCTCTTGTGCCCCCGTGCCTTTGCAGGTTCTGCTCCCTCTCTCCGGGATACTCTAATTCCTCCTCTTCACGTGGCCAGTTGCTAGTTGTCCTTCTCCCTGAGTACAACCATCTGCTCTCCTGACCCTGGCAAGTTGAGTGAGGCGTCCTTGTCTGGTGTCCCCATGGCCGGGAACACCCCTGGTCTGCTGCTCTCCTACATTCTGTGCCAGAGCCCTTTCCCTGGGTGACTATGGTTGACTGTTTTGCTGCTGGGTGTATCCTCCATGATAGCTTGGTATGACATCCCCAGTGCTTAGCCTAGGGCCAGGCTTATAGCTGGTCTTTGGTCAATGAGCAGTTGTCCACAGTGTCATTGAGGAGGAGAGAAGGCACCATATATGCCCTCCTAAGTTCCCTTGGTAATAGTGGGTATTAGCCTAAGCCCCTTGTCTCTGGTAGCTTGCAGCCAGAGGGACTCTAGAGCCACAGGGACTCTAGTCCTTCCATGGGTCTTACAACTCATTAACTCGCTCTGAGTCCCCTCAGTCCCGGGCAGAGGCCACACTGGATGGCAGTGCACAGTTTGTCCTTAGAGGCCACACCTGGGGCCAGCAGGACCCTGGTTAAAATATTATTATCAAGAATGTCAAAATAGCAGAACATGAAGCCAAGCACAGGGTCCTTCTAAACATAGCACCCTGTGCTCCCGCACATGTTGCATGCCAGCATGCTAAGCGGCTTCAGTCGTGTCTGACTCTTTGCAACCCCATGGACTGTAGCCCACCAGGCTCCTCTGTCCATGGAATTCTCCAGGTAAGAACACTGGAGTGGGTTGCCAGGCCCTCCTCCACGGGATCTTCCTGACCCAGGGACCAAACCCGCGTCTCTTATGTCTCCTGCTTTAGCAGGCAGGTTCTGTTTTTTTCTCTTTAGCAACTAAACAACTTTAACCATAGTGATTAAAAGTAAATGCTGCTCTTTTTTTTAATTTTAAGTCGTTATTGAATTTGCTACAATATTGCTTTTGTTTTTTTTGGCCGCAAGGTATGTGGAATCTTAGCTCCCTGATCAGGGATTGAACTCGTGCCCCTTGCAATGGAAGGCAAATTCTTAACCATTGGACCACCAGGGAAGTCCCAATGCTGCTCTTAAACAGCTATTTAAAGAACTATTCTTAACTTTTTTTTTAAATAAATAAATCTTTATTATATTATGAACTTAACTATATTTTGGTGGTGCTGGTGGTTATAAGAGCTACTTTCCACTTTCAAGTGATGACAGATAACAGTTTGCCATGTTTTTACCTTTTTAAAAAAAATTTATTTACTTTTTAATTGAAAGATAATTGCTTTACAGAATCCTATTGTTTTCTGTCAAACCTCAGCATGAATCAGACATAGTTATCCATATATCCCCTCCCTTTTGAATCTCCCTCCCATCTTCCTCCCCATCCCACCCCTCTCAGTTGATACAGAGTCCTGTTTGAGTTTCCTGAGCCATACAGCAAATTCCCGTTGGCTATCTACCTTACATATGGAAATGTAAGTTTCCAAGTTACTCTCTCCATACGTCTCACCCTCTCCTCTCCTCTCTTCTCCCCACGTCTGTAAGTCTATTCTCTATGTCTGTTTCTCCATTGCTGCCCTGAAAATAAATTCTTCAGTACCATTTTTCTAGATTCCATATATATGCATTTGTATATGATATTTTTCTTTCCCTTTCTGACTTACTTCACTCTGTATAATAGGTTCTAGGTTCATCCACCTCATTAAAACTTACTCATATGCATTCCTTTTTATGGCTGAGTAATATTCCATTGTGTATATGTGCCACAACTCCTTTATCCATTCATCTGTTGATGGACATCTAGATTGCTTCCATGTTCTAGCTCTTGTAAATACTGCTGCAATGAACAATGGGATACATGTGTCTTTTTCAATTTTGGTTTCCTCAAGGTAAATGCCTAGGAATGGGCTTGCTGGGTCATAAGGTGGTTTTATTCCTAGTTTTTTAAGGAATCTCCATACTATCTTCCATAGTGACTGTATTAATTTACATTCCCACCAACAGTGCAAGAGCATTCCCTTTTCTCCACACCCTCTCCAGCATTTATTGTTTGTAGACTTTTTGATGATGGCCATTCTGACCAATGTGAGGTAATATCTCATTATAGTTTTGATTTGCATTTCTCTAATAATGAGCATCTAATGTTGAGCATTTTTTCATGTGTTTGTAAGCCATCTGAATGTCTTCTTTGGAGAAATGTCTGTTTAGGTCTTTATCCCACTTTTTTACTGGGTTGTTTGTTTTTCTGGTATTGAGTTGTATAAGCTGCCTTTGTATTTTGGAAATTAATCCTTTGTCAGTTGTTTCATTTGCTATTATTTTCTCCCATTCTGAGGGTTGTCTTTTCAGCTTGCTTATAGTTTCCTTTGCTGTGCAAAAGCTTTTAAGTTTAATCAGGTCCCACTTGTTTACTTTTGGTTTTATTTCCATTACTCTAGGAAGTGGGTCATAGAGATCTTGCTTTGATTTATGTCATCAAGTGTTCTGAACAGGCAGCTTCTTAACCATCAGTGCCACCTGGGAAGCCCCATGAGCAGGTCGCTTTCCTGTGAAGTCACACACCCTAACTGTGCCTTTCTTCTTGACTCTGCGTCCAGAGGATCTGAAACATTCTTTCCTGCTAGGGCACTGGGAACTAGTGCTGAGGCAGGATATCAAATGACATTTAAAGATTACCAATTGGGGTGAGAACTTAGAACCAAGAAGCGAATCAGTAATGGTGGAATTACTGGTTCCTGGAGGAGAGAGAATTTGGGTGAGATTCAAAGGACAGGCAAAAACCTTCAGTTCTGTTATTTTGTTAATACCTCAGCACAAATAAGTCTTTTAGTACAGTGGACCCTTGAATAATGTGGACTTAAGTTGTGAGTTCACTTATATGCAGATTCTTTTCACTAAATAGAAATTACAGTACCACATAATCCATGATTGGTTGAATCTGTGAATGCAGAACCACAGATATGGAGGGCCAATGGTTAAGTTATAAGGATTGTAGACTATTTGAAATCCACTCCCTAGCCCCCTAGGCCCCCCCCCCCATTATTCAAGGGTCAAATCTCCTGAATTGAGAAAAATATTTTTCTAACCTCATTATGAGTGAGTGTTAGTTGCTCAGTCATGTCTGACTCTGCAACCCTATGGACAGTAGCCTGCCAGACTCCTCTGTCCATGTAATTTCCCAGGCAAGAATACTGAAGTGGGTTGCCATTCCCTTCTCTAGGCAATCTTCCCAACCCAGGAATCAAACCCAAGCCTCTTGTACCTCCTGCATTGCAGGCGGATTCCTTACCATCTGAGCCACCAGGGAAGCCCAACCGCATTACATACACCAGTAAAATGAGCACTAAAATATTTATTTGAGAGATTCAAATAGATGCTCTTTGACTCATATTAGTAAAGGGATTAGAAATCTTCCATCAGAACACCCACACACAAGCAAGTCAAACAATGGAGTCTAGAAGTGCAAATATTAGACTCCTGTAACAGATACTCAATGATAAAAGAATGCCATGTGATTTCTAAATAGACCATATTTCAGTGGTTCTCAGCCCTGTATGATCATTAGAATTACTTTGGGAAAGCTTCTAAAACGCTGTGAGGCTTGGGCTCCAGACCAGCTGAATCAAAATTTCCAGAAATGTGACCTGGGGCACCAGCAGTTTGTAAAGCTCTCCAGGTGGTTCAAACATGCTCCAGGATCGAGAGCCACCGTCCTTACTGGACAGGCATTCCTGAAATGCAGACTGAAGTGTTGTCAGTTGAACCTCAGTCAGAAGGTGATGAAAATCACGTGCTGTTTAATAGCCTATTAATTTAAATCCACACACAAGGAGAGCTTGCTCCCTGTAACCATCACTATTAAATATTTGAAAGCGGTGAAATCCCTTTACAAAAAAAAAAAAAAAAAGACTCACACTTAAGCCTTAAAATCATCAATAAAATAGAATATCAATTTCATTCTGTGGTACAAATCCCAATTTCCATAGAAAACCGCCTGACCCTAAAATATATCAGGAGCTTGTCCTAATCACAAGAGATGTGTTCTGAATAAGTCCTCTCTTCTCAGGATGGCTAAGTCTGCAACTCAGTGTTTTTACTGTAGCTGAAAAATTAATTCCTTTTCAGAAATATTCTCATCTTCTCCGAAAAGAAAAAAAAAAGGTTTTTTGATGTAAAGTGATGGGATTATGAACTGACCCTTTGGGTCAGAAGGAGACTTTTCTTTTTCTCATCAAGGAAATCAATTTCTAAGTCCAAGTCTCTTAAAATAATATATTCTTGTGGCACGCACACAGCTTTTTTGATCTGCTATGAAAAGAATAAGAGGTAAAGAGGATCAGGGGTGGTGATGGAATATTATAATCTGCCACACTCACACATCAGCCTTTCACTAAGTAATTCCAGATAAATTGAGGATTTACATATTTAAGATTAAATGAGAGAAAGAATAGCTGATGCATAAATATAGAAATACGAAGATATAACTGAAGCAAGTTAACTCTTAAAACTTAAAGTTACTTGGTATTTATTTATTGCTCTACTTGGAAGTTTAAGGTTTATTAGAGACTAACCGAGATAATCTCTTTCAGATCAATTGAACTGGCAACCTACCCTTAGGGAATTTTTTTCCCTGTCCTCAGTAAAATCCCAATTACACCGATAAGCAACAGTTAAAGGCATACAAAGACACATAAATGCAGCAGATGGAAAACAGGAGGAAGCAGCTGGAAGTGTGTTTCCCTCAGAACTGTTTTTAACAGCCTGTGCACAAATAATGCCCCTCTAATACAGAGATAAAAATAAAACATAAATATTGAAAAGGTGACTGGTCACAGCTCCAAGATGGCATGAGACGCTATGATCACCCCTGGTTCTATTACCCTTGGGTCATTCTAGGCGTTTGCCTGCTTAGGGGCTTTCAAGAAATCCTGAAAATCAGATTCAACCTCAAGATGCCAACTTTCCCGGGAGCACAGTTACAGCCTGAATCCTTCCCTGTCACTAGTTCCAAGAATCAGGTGCCTGCAAGGCTCTTGGTAGGGGCACATGAGAGCCCCAACCCACCCCCAAGGAGCCACTGTTTCTCTCTTACTTTCAGAACACCACTTAACAAAACCCAGCTTTTCCTGTCTCAGGATCCTGACGCCCCGTTGCTGAGTGTGCTTCACCCATGTGTTAGTCGCTCAGTCATGTCTGGCTCTGTGACCCCACGGACTGTAGCCCACCAGACTCCTCTGTCCATGGAACTCTCCAGGCAAGAATACTGGAGTGGGTTGCCATGCCCTCCTCCAGCGGATCTTCCCAACCCAGGGATCAAACCGAGGTCTCCCACATTGCAGGCAGAATCTTTACCATCTGAGCCATCAGGGAAGCCCAGTGCTCTTTAAATATCTGTGACAGCAGAATATGCCTCTTTCACGTATGAAGAGAAGTCTGACCCACCACTGAGCAGGGGTGTAAAGTTCAGACCTGTTTTCCAGTAAGGATAATGAATTCAGCTGATGTGTCTTTAGGCAGCATCTACCTTGTCATCTGTTGGTCCACCCTTCAAGCATTTCCTGACCACTTGTTAAGCCCAAGCTGCCATGGCAGGTGCCAAAGAGAAGAAACAAGTGAATATGGTGGAGAAAGGCAGGAAGGGACACGTAGGGGTAAGTGAAGGGGGCTTCAGAGATATTGGCAGTGTTTTATTTCTTGACCTGGGTGCTGGCTACTTGCTGTTTTCTTTGCATAATAGTAATGTATTAAATAATATATTTTGTTTGTGCATATTTTCATAATATAACCATATTTCACAACAAAAAATGAAAGAAAAAACACAGACAAATATAAAAGGTCCAATCAAGCAGTTTTCAATCTAGTAGAAAAGGTACTCTATAAAGCAATCTTGCTTATAATGGAAGAAGACGTGTAATCGATGCTGTAATTTACATAGAGATAATAACTATAGCTAAATGTAGATACATAATTATAGATAAATACAATCATTTATCCATATTATGTAATTATATAAATATAATTATTTATCTACATGCTGCTGCTAAGTTACTCAGTCATATCAGACTCTTTGCAGCCCCATGGGGTCTTCCCAACCCAGGGATGGAACCCAAGCATTGACAGGTGAATTCTTTCTCTCTGAGCCACCTGGGAAGCCCCATTTATCTACATAAATAAGTATAAATAATTTTAGGTAAATCTAGATAAGTGTAAATTATGATAGGAATTCAAAGACCCATGAGGATGGATCAAGATACTCAGACAAGACACCAAAGGAGAGTAACTGAAATAGGCCTTGATAGACGGGTGAGAATTCAACAGCAGAGCTAGAGGTCCTAGAAGGCGGGCACGGATCAGAAAGAAAGATCACGAGGAAAGAGTCAAGGGAGGACCTTCTTCGTCAAGGGACAGCAGGCTGTTCAACTAAAGCGTAGAATGTATAGAGCTAGAAAAGTATCTCACTTGGTGGGCAAAGGAGAAACCTGGAAGAATCGTGAGCATGAAGGCATTCTTCCCTAGCACTGTATCTAGGAGAGTTAGCCTGGCAATGATCTGCTGGGTGAACTCAAGGGAAGAGAGCACAGCAAAGGAAAGCCGTGAGGTGTGTAGTTCATCCTTGGCCTTCGGGTCACCAGGGCCGGGCAGGAGGAGGTGGTCCCCTGGAGGCTGCTGGGAACTCGGGCTCCAAGTCCGTACTGGTCTGAATCCCTTCCATCACATCACATCCCCTTACCCTTCTTGAAATCAGCTCCTCATTAATATCATTGATCTCGCTTAGAATCTTTCCTGGGTTCCTTCTGTGAGTCCTATAAGAGCTTTTAATGTGAGAAACATGTATTCTTCTCTCAAAATAATCTAGTAAGCTAACAGAGGAAAGTCATAACCACGATCAGCCAATGAAAATAAGGCAACAGCAAAACCACAGTTTTTCTCTCTGCTTTCGAGTGTGGCTTTCCGCTTCCCTTTGCCTCTGTCCACACTGTCTGTTGGTGAGTGGTCTCCCGTGGTGCGAGTCGTATGTCTGTGTGTACGTGTGTTGGGGGCATGTGCCTGCCTCTGTCTTCTACTGAGTTCTTGGTGCTTCTTTATAAAAGTTTTGTTTGGTCTTACTAGGGTTTCCAGTAATTCAAAACTGTCGGCTACTTTGCTACTTTTCACAGCTAGAACTAGGGAAGCTGTTAGGATAAGAAACAGATATAACACCATTCCCTTGGCTGTCGTGGTTTCTTTCTTGAGCAGCATCATAGTGTGTCAGAAACATGAACAACACTTAAAGGTCTATTTGGTGTGTTTATCTTTTTAAATGGTGGATGAGCTGGAACTTTCAAAAGTGACTCAAAGGAGATGAAGGAATCACCTCTGCTATTTGTGAACCCTCATCCAGTGCTTTCAGAGGACTGGGAATTGGTGCATTTTCTAAACTGCATATCTGTCTTTATGATTCTTCTTATAGTGGAATAATTGTTGTCTATCTCATTCTGAGCTCTGTTGTTTTAGATGGCTGATGTACAGCATTCTGTTACTTATTCTCAGCTTCTGGGACTCTGCATTTATCAAAGAAGGACAATTTGAGGAAGGTCAAGGTTCAAAAGGACTGGATGCCAATAGGAAATAAACCTTCTCCCTCCCTTTGCAACGCCCTACAGCTGGGTCAATTTTATGGCCGAAGGGAAACTTATCATTGTTGGCTGGCTGGGTAACCAAGCCTCAATTTGCACATATAGCTGTCACCATTCCCCACTGTGTTTCCCCTGTGACTCATTTGTTTCAGGTGCTATAGCAACAGGTCTGCGATGTGCACATGGTGAACTCAAGTTCCTCTCCAGACTGAGTTCAAAGCACCTCTTGCCCTTCAGTGAATCAGAAGAAACTTTCTTTTAAACTATCTGTCAGTTGACCCAGAGCTGGCCCGAGTAAGAGGGAATTTCCACCAGAACTTGGTAGGATCTTGGGAGCTTCTTTCAGAACAATTTAGTGTGTTGGGTTGAAAAGAAAGGTGAAAAAAGAAAAAAAAAAAAAGGTTATTTTCAGTTTGGGTTGAGGTCCAGGGCTATCAGAACAAGTAGAAACATTACCTCTCTAAAGTTGGACCAGCAAGGTGGCTTGTGGTCCAGATTGCATTGAAGTTGCCATGGAGAAGTGAGAAAAATGGGAGGCATGCAGTCAAGTTTTCATTAAGCTAAACTATTTCATTCGAGGTGCTTTCCTTTATTTTAAACATTCTGCTTCTCTGATGTTAAGAAACCCATCATTCACCACCTGGTTCAACAATTAGCTTCTCTCAGAAGCCTGTTATGATATTCTCAACATATCTCAATAGCTCTATTAATTCCCATAGTACTTGATATTTGTCTTACCTAATGATGTTAAAAAGCCCTATCGTCTATAAAATGCTAATACTGGATTTTTTTAGTCCATACCTGAGTTAAGGAGAAGGTCGTGGGCTGACCCAGAGTATGAGAGTTTTAATTTTTTTATGTTCGCCCATCTATTCTTAAAGCCATCTATGAAATCCAAAAGTCTGGTAACCATAGGGCCAGATGAATACTAAGGATTACTCCAGATCAACAGCCTTTAAAGTCCCAGAGGAATCGGGTGGAGAGGGAGGTGGGATGGGGGACCGGGATGGGGACTACGTGTAACTCTATGGCTGATTCATATCAATGTATGACAAAACCCACTGAAAAATAAAAAAAATAAAAATAAAAAAAATAAAGTCCCAGTGAGCAATTATGCCTCTTACCTGAAAAGTTAAAGTGAAAGTGAAATCGCTCAGTCATGTCTGACTCTTTGCGACCCCATGGACTGTTATCTCCATAAAATCCCAGTGAAGCAACTAGTATGCAGATGGTCCATGTATATTCATTATTCATCCTACCAGGATAGATGCCTGCTGTGTGCTAGGTAGTAATTACTGCTCTCAGGGTTCTCAGAGTCCACTGTTCCGGGCAAGCGATTTTTATGCAAACATATACTAAAAATATATGTGTATTCAAGTACATATACATATACATATATATATATACACATAGGTATAAATACTTCTTGTTGTTCAGTCACTAAGTCATGTCTAACTCTTTGCGACCCCATGCACTGCAGCACACCAAGCTTCTCTGTCCTTCACTATCTCCCAGAGTTTGCTCAGATTCATGTCCATGAGTCAGTGATGCTATCTAATCATCTCATCCTCTGCCACTCATTGACCTTTTGTCTTCCATTTTCCCCAGCATCAGGGTCTTTTCCGATGAGTCAGTTCTTTGCATCAGGTGGACAAAGAACTGGAACTTCAGCATCAATCCTTCCAATGAATATTCAGGGTTGATTTTCTTCAGGACTGACATGATCATTAGTGAACAGCACAAAGCTCTTTCTCGCTCCTCTCTGTAGTCAACTTTTTGAAAGTCTATCCTTTCATTTGAATGGGTTTTTGCAAAATATGTATACTGCAGGTTCCTGTGAATGTTTCTAATTTTGCAAATTATTCTTACAGATCATAGTCTGTTTTCTGCCTTTGCCCCACTTCCCAGATCCATCCATGTTGTTGGCATACATCTCACCTGAAGGAAGTCAGTTTCATCTCTTTGGGGATTGGGCTTTATGGTTTGTGTTTTGGCATCATTTGTTTAAAGACCTTTCTCATCCTTAATCACAAGGCTATCCTCCTGAACTTTCTTCTTTATATTTATAACTTAATCTTTCTTATTTAAGAATTTACCCCTCTAATGGCCTTATGTAGAGATCTAGTTTTATTTTTCTTCATATACTGAACCAGTTTTCCCAATGTTGTCTGCGTACAATCCAAGCTTCCCCTCTGAATGTGCCGTACCTCCATTATTATATAATAAGTGCCTACGTGTACACATGGATGACTCTGAGGTAGGTATTTTTAGAGCAACTTTCCCAAGGTCACTCAGTTTGAAGGCGGCTTAGCTGAGATTAGATGCTCTCCAGCCCATTTGTTCACATTGTTCTTTTAAGATTATTAAAGCTCACTCAGAAGTCACAGGATGTTAAAGCTGGAAAGGAACCTAAGGGTTCTAGGTGAATTCTTTTATTTTCTGACACCTGGGGCCCAGAGAGGTTGAGTGATTTGCCTGAGTCAGAGCAAGAGAACCAGAGCTCAAATGCATTTCAAGTTTAGTGATTTCAAGTCTGCTCCTGTTTTCACTGCACTTAAGAGTTATTTAAATAGAATTTGAGAGCCTGAACACAGAGACACATAGAAAAACCTGCACATTACATACATTTGGTGTTCACATTTAAAGCACATATTTGACCTCAACGATTCAGCACTGTTGTCCAATTAGAGCATGGGTGAAAAACAGGGAGTAAGGAAAAGCAGAAGGAAAGGATATTTGTCTATACAGTCAAATATTGGTGTTACAGGACCCATTTTATTTACTGGAATGAACCTCAGATCCTCACTCAGTACATCTTTGTTTTTAAATTATGAACAGTTTGATAAAACTTGGTTATCTGATTATTAGGAGACAGCGGGTGACAAACAGTGATCTAGAGGTGAGGAGGGGAGGTTATTAAGAACTAAAGTGAAAGAGGAGAGTGAAAAAGTTGACTTAAAACTCAACATTCAGAAAACTAAGATCATGGCATCCAGTCCCATCACTTCATGGCAAATAGATGGGGAAGCAAAGGAAACAGTGACAGGCTTTTATTTTGGGGGGCTCCAAAATCACTGCAGTTGGTGACTGCAGTCAGCCATGAAATTAAAAGACACTTGCTCCTTGGAAGAAAAGCTATTATCAACCTAGATAGCATATTAAAAAGCAGGGGCATTACTTTGCCAACAAAGGTCTGTCTAGTCAAAGCTATGGTTTTTCCAGTAGTCATGTATGAGTGTAAGAGTTGGACTATAAAGAAAGCTGGGTGCAGAATTGATGCCTTTGAACTATGGTGTTGGAGAAGACTCTTGAGAGTCCCTTAAACTGCAAAGAGATCAAACCCATTAATCTTAAAGGGAATCAGTCCTGAACATTCATTGTAAGGACTGATGCTGAAGCTGAAACTCCAATACTTTGGCCACCTGATGCAAAGAACTGACTCATTTGAAAAGACTCTGATGCTGGGGAAGATTGAAGGCAGGGGGAGAAGGGGATGACGCAGGATGAAATGGCTGGATGTCATCACTGACTGGATGGACATGAGTTTGAGCAAGCTCCAGGAGTTGGTGATGGACAGGGAAGGCTGGTGTGCTGCAGTCCATGGGGTTGCAAAGAGTCAGACACAACTGAGCAACTGAACTGAAGAGGAAAAAAAATTAGAAAGATTATGAAAAGCTAGAGCAGAAGTCATATGGCACAATAACATAGCACCATGATCTGTGAATAGTCCTTCAAAGCTTGCTGTGGGCTGAGGGCAATCACTATATCACAACCCAGTACCCATCATTCAAGACAATACCTGAGATCCCAAGAACAGGTTAAGCTGTGTTGAGTATGCACATACTGTTGCTGTTGTTCAGTCACTAAGTCATGTCCAACTCTTTGCAACCCCATGGACTGTAGCACACCAGATTTCCATGTCCATCACTATTTACTGGAGTTTGCTCAAATTCATGTCTGTTGAGTCAGTGGTGCTATCTAACCATCTCATCCTCTGCTATCCTCTTCTCCTGTCTTCAATCCTTCCCAGAATCAGGATCTTTTCCAGTGAGTTGGCTCTTTACATCAGGTGGTGAAAGAATTAGTGCTTCAGTTTCAGCATCAGCATCATTCGTTCCAGTGAATATCCAGGATTCGTTTTCTTTAGGATTGACTCATTTGATCTCCTTGCAGTCCAAGGGACTCTCAAGAATGTTCTCCAGCACCACAGTTGGAAAGCATCAATTCTTCAGTGTTCAGCCTTCTTTATGGTCCAACTCTCACATCTGTACAGGACTACTGGAAAACCATAGATTTGACTATATAGACCTTTGTTGGCAAAGTGATGTCTTTTCTTTTTAATATGCTATCTAGCTTTGTCATAGCTTTCCTTTGAAAGCAATCATCTTTTAATTTCAAGACTGCAGTCACCATCCACAGTGATTTTGAAGCCAAGAAAATAAAACCTGTCACTGCTTCCACTTTTTCCTCTTCTATTTGCCATAAAGTGATGGGGCTGGATGCCATAATCTTAGTTTTTTGAATGCTGAGTTTTAAGCCAGCTTTTTCACTCCCTCTTGCACCCTCATCAAGAGGCTCTTTTGTTCCTCCTACTTTCTGCCATTAGAGTGGTATTATCTGCATATCTAAGGTTGTTGAAATTTTGATTTCAACAGTAATCTTGATTCCAGATGATACACACATCACCATATATAAAATAGGTAAACAACAAAGACTTACTGTATGGAACAGGAAAGTATATTCAATATACTGTAATAACCTAAATGGAAAAAAACTGAAAAAGAATCTACATATATCTGCATATATACGTGTGTGTGTATATGACTGAATCACTTTGCCAAAACATTTAGCAAATATTTGCTAAAACATATACCTAAAACATTGTAAATCAGCTATACTTCAATACAAAAATAAAAAACATTAACTTCACCAAAAATTATGTTGATTGTATTCTATCACTGAACACAGTGATGTGTATAATGTATTTTATACACATTTTCATTCAAAATGTCTAAAATAGTCATCAAAATCAAGGACCTATTTTTACATATATGTTTCCTTTGTAGCTGAGAGGCTCTAAATGCAATGATACCTAAGTAGCAACAAACACACCCAGCACCTAAATCCTGATTTCCAGTACCATTCGCCAATTAAAAAAATAACAGGTTGCTTGGAGGAATGGCTGGTTCTAGGACTCAGGCAAGAAATAAATTAGATAAGCCTGAAGCAATTTGTAGAGTCAGAAAGTAAAGAAGGGCTCAGAAACAACCCGAAAAAACCCACAATGATGAGTGAGTACGGTGAAAAGACACAGGAGCCAGCTAAAAGAGCTCCTGGTGACCAGAGCTGAAACAAGTTCAGCAACAAAATGAATGAAATAGTACTAGATTATGATCCAAAGTATAAAATAAATACCCATGAGTCACACTGATATAAGTAAGTGCTTGGAAAAGTAAATTTGAGAGAAGAGGCAAGCCTCCCATGTAGAAGAATTCCAATTAATTTATGTAGAGAACCACCCTGGAGAAGGTGGTTGAGGCGAGGACATAATATGATATTCTTCCTTCCTAAGAGTAGAGTAGACAAAGAGAAGAAGAACAACTTTACAGCAGAGAAACGTGACCAAAATGACCTCTGCTAAGCGATCTAGGTCATCAGCAGTGATGAATCATATTGATGTACATCCTTGATGTGATGGGAAGAAAATGCACTTCTCCTCTCTGATCTTCCTCCCAAAACCCATAACCTCAGTCCAATCATGAGAAAATCATCAGACAATTTCCAGTAGAGAAACATTCTACAAAATAACTGACCAGTACTCCTTAAAATTATCAAGGTCATCAAAAACAAGGAAAGTCTGAGAAACTGAGAATCAAGGAGAACCTAAGGAAACATGGCAATTAAATGCAGTGTGGTGTCCTAGATGGGGATTTTGGAACAGAAAAAGACATTAGGTAAAAATTGAAGAAAATCTGAGCAGACTATGGACTAATGTTAATAATGGGAATGCAGTGCAAGCTCATGCTCAGTCATGTCCAACTCTTGGCAGTCTCCTGTGCTGTAGACCACCAGGCTCCTCTGTCCATTGGATTCTCCAGGCAAGAATACTGGAGTGGGTTGCCATTTCCTCCTCCAGGGGATCTTCCCGACTCAGGTATTGAACCTGTGTCTCCTGCACTGGCAGGCAGATTCTTTACCACTGAGTCACCTGGGAAGCCCCAATGTTAATAACAATGTATCAGTATTGGTTCAGTAACTGTGACAAATATACCATATAAATGAGAGATGTTAATGATAGGGTTTGGGATTTATATGCTATACTTTGTTCAGTTCAGTTCAGTCGCTCAGTCCTACTTGACTCTTTGTGACCCCGTAGACTGCAGCATACTTCCCTGTCCTTCACCAACTCTTGGAGCTTGCTCAAACTCATTTCCATCAAATTGGTGATGCCATCCAACCACCTCATCCTCTGTCGTCCCCTTCTCCTCCTGCCTTCAATCTTTCCCAGCATCAGGGTCTTTTCCAATGAGTCAGTTCTAACTTTGTAATAAATCTAAAAGGAAAAGTCTATTTTAAAAAGTTTTATAAGCAAGACTCATCCTCTGCAATGACCCACACTCTCTCTGTGGAGTGTGCTTCTCTCTAAATAAATCCACTTCTTACCTAAAAAAAAAAAAAAAAAGTTTATATATTTAAAAATGGACCTATAGAGTCAAGCCCTTATGTATCCAGACAATTTGGGTTTCTAGGGGAAAGAATTTTATAATTAAGCTTTTGTCTTTTACAATGTAAATGATATTTTCAAATGTAGCTATAAATGGGATAATTTATACTTTTAGGTAAAAAAGAACCATAATTACATGCTATGTGATCAAACTCAACTTAGAATCCTAGAGAACTGTGATAGACCTACTTGACAAAATTTTCCAGCACCTAGGACAGTAGCCGGCATGTGTTCAGCCATCTACTTGAAGGCTGATAAATAAAGGATGAAGAAATTCAAGATAACAGAATCAAGTCTATTTAATGTGGCAAAATTTGTGTTTTGAAGATGAAAATTAATTGAGAGTTAAGGAAGATAAACAAAAAACTGAACCATTCAAAAATTCAGTGACCTACTTCACATTCATTAGGAAGGTTATTTAAGGGGAAAAAAAGAAAAAACAGAAAATAGCAGGTGTTGATGAAGATATGGAGAAATTGGAACTCTTGTTCACTGCTGATGGGAGTGTAAAATAGTGCAGCTGCTGTGGAAAGTGGTTCCATGGTTCCTCAAAAAATTAAAAATAGAATTACTGTATGATCCATCAATTCCACTTCCAGGTATATACCCAAAGAAATGAAACAGGGGCTAACACAGATATTTGTACAAGTATGTTCATAGCAGTGTTATTCACTGTAGCCAGAAGTGGAAGCAATCTAAGTGTCTGTTGTCAGGTGGCTGGATAAGCGAAGTGTGGTATACACACCTGCAGACACACACATACACACGCACACACACACACATAATATTATTCAGCCTTCAAAAAATGAAATTCTGACACATGCTACAACATGGGTAAATCTTTTTAAAAATATCTTTTGATTAATTAGTTTGGCTGTGTCGGGTCTTTGCTGTGTAATGCCAGAGTCTTTTGCTGCAACATGTGGACTCTCTAGTTGTGGTGTGAAGCCTTAGTTGCCCTGCAATGTGTGGGATCTTAGTTCCCTGAGCTTCAGTAGCTGCGGTTCCTGGGCTCTAGAGCACAGACTCAACAGTTATGGTGCACAGGCTTATCTGTTCCTCGCCATGTGGATCTTCCCAGATCAGGGATCGAACCCGAGTCCCCTGCATTGCAAGGCAGAGTCTTAACCACTGGACCACCAGGTAAGTCCCCCCGCCCCACCAACATAGACATATCTGGAAGGCATTAAGCTAAGTGAAACGAGCCAGTCACATAAGAATAAATACTGGATGATACCACTTCTATGAGATTAAAAGGATGGTTTACGGAGTTTTAAGGAGAGGAAAATGGGAATTGTTATTTATTAGGTACAAAGTTTCCATTTTGGAAGATGAGAAAACTTTTGGAGATGGATGGTAGCAATAGTTGCATAACACTACAGATGTACTTATTGCTACTGAACTTTATACCTAATATGATAAACTTTATGTATTTTACCACAATTTTAAAAAATAAAATACAATGTTTAAAAAGAAAGAAAAAATTCAGAGTGAGGTAGAAGCAGAGATTGTCCAGATACCATTAATCTTTTGGCAGGGGGTCAAAAAAGCAGTCTAGAAATCTGTGAGCCATTTCATAGAGAATTTACAAAACTGCCCAGGACCAGATGGTGAATATTTTCATAGATGCTTCTTTAGCTATATTCTAGACATTTCTACTTTCATTGTCATTAAAAATATTTAATTATAACAGTAAGCTCTAAGTGTTTAGTGGCTTTTCATTATAAGCAGCCTCACACCCGTTTTGACTTGTTTCTCAGGACGACCCTCATTGAGGGCGGACAGGCAGAGTCCCATCCCCAGAGTTGCCCATTTCTGCAACCTTTACTGTGCTCTCCAGCAAACAAGGATCACACAGGCCTGAGAGGCCATGGGTGAAGATGGTGGGACCAGAGTTAATTAACTGCATTTAGATCCTGACCATTCCCCTTCCAGCTGCATAGCTTCAAACCTATTGACTTAATTAGCAATGCCTCAGCTTCCTCATCTGTAAAATGGGTTGTCTGTGGTTGAGATGAGTTCATGAATGTAACTCCTCCAGAACAGTGCCTGGCCTGAAATGTATCTTCAGTGGATGTTAGTTGGGTTATGATTGCTGTGGATTCAGAAACATACAACATAGGCAGGATGACAGGACAGGATGAATGAGGTTGTGGGTAGAAGAATACAAACAAAAGGGGAGGGATTCTGCCTGGAAAGATCAAGGAACATTTCATGGAGAAGCGGACCAGTGAGCATTGAGTAAGTGGGACTTAAATAGAAAGAAGTAGCCACAGGCCTGTCCCTACCAATGGCAAGACCCAAAACTTATCTAAGCCCTCATGGTTTTCAAAGCATTGCCCCAGCCCCTTTCTGCTGCCCTCCAGAGAAAAGGGCCCCTCGAGGTCACGTCAATCCCCATCCTAGAGCTGAGGATCTGTGGGCTCAGAACGTTGAACCAGTCAGTCAAAGGTCTTAAATGTATGGTGGCTTCTTCCACACAGCTGAGCCAACACAGACCTGGTTCCCTCACCCAGTCTACGACCCTTCCAATGTGCCACAGAAACAGTCCTTCCTCCTGCAGACGCTTTCCTTTCCTCGGCGCTTGCCAGGGTGCCGCCCTAAGCATATTCATGCATGAAGATCCATCTTGGCGCTGAGTAGGGGAGACCGAAAGAAGCAACAGACAAGTTCAATGCGTGAAGGCCCTAGCGTGCTAAAAGATGGGACCAGATGTGTGATGTGAGGAACGAATATGAAGGATTGTGGGGAGAGGTGGGTCACCCTGAAGCATGAATTAAGATATGCCAGGGTGAGAAGGGGAGGAGGTTCCTCGAGGTTCCACTGAGTTCTGAAATCTGTGTTCTAACCCGGGGGTCCCCAACCTCTGAGATCTAATGAATGCCTGAGGATCTGAGGGGGAGCTGACGTAATAATAATAGAAATAAAGTGCACAGTAAATGCAATGTGCTTGAATCATCCCAAAATCATCTCCCCAACCCCGGGGCTATAGGAGAAATGTCTTCCATGAAACAGGTCCCTGATGCCAAAAACATTGAGCATCGTGTTCTAACCTACCTCTATCTGACCTCCCTGTACCCCGCCCCCAGGACTCACGTGGGATGGATCCCACCTCCATCCCCCAACGGGGATGGACTCAGCAGGCAGTGTCTCTGCCTACCTGGGGTCCGTAGGGTACAAAGTGGCCCCACCCCGGCTCTGCCCTCCTCCCTGAGAGAGAACCAGCATGTCGCCCTCCAAACCCTCACCCACTTCCTCTCTCAGCCATTGCTCCCCTTGATCATTCCCTGCCCTGTGAAATCTTTGGCAGGTGCGACATGAATGGTGGCTTTCTTTCATCAACAAGAAGCAAGGCTTCACATGCTTGTGCCAGGAGGTGAGAAGCTTTTGCGTCTGGCCCACTGGAGTCCCTGCATCGGGGGCTGTTCAGTCTTGGTGTGGGTCCAGCTAGGACAAGGGAAAGGTCATAAAGAAATGGTCCATTTGGAGCTGTTCTCTATTCCAAAAGAGGCCAGGAAATTGCCTGGCTTCTGCCTCTGTCTTTACCCAAAGTCTCCTTTTATACCAGGACAGGGGCTGACACATCCAGGCTGAGGGAGGGAGGCAAAGGGGTGAAAGGGCATCCCTGAAAGTCGGAAGGGACCAGCTCCCTGGAGGGGCTTCAAGCAGGAGGGGGAGGCAATGTGCTGGGAGACACGTGAGCGAAGGAGACGGCCCATGGCCTTGGTCTCATTCGTCTGCTCCAGCGGGGTCCTTCTCTGCCTCACCTCTGCGCTCTGCCCTGGAAACAAGAGATGGTGAAGCTAGAAAGACACTCTGCATCCACAGATGGGTGCGGCCACGCAGACGGTGAAGGGCTCAGTGCATAATCCAGGGCCCTGGGCCATCCCTGTGGCCACAAGCACAAGCAGAGCCAGGAAATGGGCGCCCAGCTATAGAAGGAGGCCCAAGGCCAACCCCTGAATCACCACCCCTGGCACCACCTCCCAAAGGTCCAACCTCAATAAAATCTACATCCCCACAGATCACAAAGGGAGACCAGCGTTTCCGGGTGGAATGGGCTTTTCTTCGTCTGTGTCTGCTTTCATTTCTGATCGTCTTTGATTCGAGCTGAATAAGCAATGCCAAGGCCTCCGGGTTGGCATTTGAAAAGACTTTGGTGCGAGATACCACACGTGCCCACACGGAACCGGCGGCTATGTTTTAAATCCCTACTACTCCGCAGTCCGATTTCTTAGAACTGTTCTAGGGGAGTGACGACCAAAGAGAACTTCCATCTCCCTCTGACCCTGCTGGCCTTCACAGCTGGAAGGGGCTGGGAATCACTTCTGGCACTGAAAAGGTTAATTGTCTCCTGCTGCGAAGTAGAAGCTGAGAAAAGGGTCCTGGGCAGGGGAGGAATTATGGTAAATGAGGTTTTCTTTATAGTACTGCTCATTCTCAACATGCTGAAAGGGCATTAGTTCACAGTCACTTTCTCCGGAATTACCAAATCTGCTCAGAAGCCTTCATTAGGATATTAAACAAGACTTAATAAGTGAAAGTGATTTGCATCACTGATAATCGTGGGCATTAATCAAGACGGCTTCTGTCTCTCTGCCTTGCAATATGTTTCATGTTCCATTGTAAAGCCCCTTTAATTCTGGAGGGCTTCTTAAAAGGGAAATATTGCATTTAGAAAGCCATTTTTAAAATGATTTACTTAGCAAAGATCACTATAAATAATGTTCCACCCCTTCCCAGCTTTAACTATCAGAGTAATGAATACTGGGAGGTTTATGTTAGCAATGGAGCCAGATTGATCCCATTTATCAGATAGGGGTTGCACTTATTCTGATAAATGCTTCAGCCTTTAAAAGAACTTCACGTATGACTCGAAATGAAGTGACCACACTTTGTGCTTCAACCTGTAGTCACATGCTGCAGTCACGGTCCACATCACTCCAGGGACAGAAGTCACCCACGTTAACTTCCGTGCTGCACAAAAACCTTAGATTGTAAGTGGTAGAACACAGCCACCTGTGGTCAATAAAAGAGAAACAAACAAAAGTGAAGCTCCTGAAGAGTGCGGCTGCTTTCTTTACAAGGCAGCTGTCTGTGGTTAAAACCAGGAGCTTCAGAGCAAAGAGACTTCCACCCAGAGGGAGCTTATTTTACGACCATTAGGGAAAAAAAAAAGAGAAACAAGAGTTAATTCTTCAGTTTGGGCAAGTGAAATCCCAAGGGTTGGGCTTTTTGGTTTTTTTCTTTTCCATTTTCCTTTTTTTCCCCCCCAATTCCTGATTTTCAGCTTCAGAAATGGATTATTTTTCAAGGCTTTCTGAACAAAAGATCAAGGCAATTTTGTTACTTTTCATGGTTTAAAACGGTAAGGGGGACGTAAGTTTTCTGTATCTAAAGCAATGGAAGTCAAGGGCAGGAGGAAGAGAGAGAAAAAGAGGATGAAGTCTCCATTCTAGGCTGGGGTCTACAATTCAGGGTGACAGTCTCACCACACCCCACTCCCTCAGTCTCTCCTAAAGCTGCCTGTGGCAGGGATGTGTATGTCTTCATGGGTTTAACACACACACACACACATACACGCACACAGATATATAAATGTGCACACACACCCAAAGTCATCATTCCATTGAGAGGTTTCAAATCTCTTGGCATATTTGTCTGCTTCTTCTGCCCTACTTAATGTGACTGCATGTACCCTCTCTTTCTCCCCTCAGTTCAGGCAGCATCATTCCTTATATCTCTGCTAAAATTAACTCCACACTAATTTCTGAAGGCTTTGGAGTTTATTACTGGGGAAAAAAAAAGTTTATTTGTTGGCAGTGATGAGGGACATTTTTGTTCACAGGCGCTAGGGCTCAGCGCACTATTTAAATGAAGCTCAAGAGATGAACTTCCGTGAAGCAGAGACTTGATCCATCCTAATGGGCTACAGCACGAATTATATGCCCCACTTCACCACCTCCCTGCTTCACTAATCTGGGATAGTTCACATGGAACCGTTTATCCAGATGGGGGAAGATATTCCCAACTGAGACCTCTCTCTCTTTTTCTTTTCTTGTTATTCATTTTCTTTTTTTCTTTTCTTCCTAGACCTCCCATCCCCAAGCTACTAGGTATTTCTCTAGCCTACCGTGAGGAAATCTATTTATATTCTTGTGAGACATCTCCATGTGTTTGTCCACCGCCACAATGACCTAACAACTGCCTCTCCCTGGGCATTTAGTAAGAGTCAGGCATTATGCCGGGAGACTTAGAAGCCTTATCTCTAACCCTTCCGAGAAGATGTCATTGTTGTTATATAGAGCAGGAGGTGTAACTCAGAGCCACTGAGCGGTTGGTACTAACCACATGGCTTGGAGCCGGAAGTTGGTAGAGTCGGAAGTCGATGGAGCCGGAAGTTGATGGAACCGAAGTTGAATTATGGTCCTCTAGGTCTGTGTGATGCCAAATCTCACACTCTTCCAACATCAGCCCCCTCCCCTGCTGCTCCTTGCGACAAAAGAATGATGGTGGGCACATTGAGAGGTTACGTCATTTCCCTTGAGATATTGCATCGAGAGTATGAATCCTGAAAATTTGGGTATCACTTTTAATCTAGCAGTTTTATTATTACTACAGTCTTGAGTTTTTTTTTATCCTTTCTTCTAATTAAGGAGAAAAGCCACACAGCCATGGACATGGGTTCTGTCAGCCCCAGGAACTACACGGCAAGTTCTATTTACTTACTTTCAGGGCCAGTAATCAAGGTCAGACCATTTAAAAAGCAGAGCTTTCAAGTTTTTCCCTCCTAAATATTTCATAATGCCAGCAAACCAAACAGGCTATACAAATTTCAGTGTTCAGGTCTATTTTTCACTTGTTAACCTGCTAAAATGTTAGATACAGTCAGCTTTCAGTAATTCAAGAAACGATCGAGTTTGGAGATGAACTATTTCCTGTCCAATTCCTTCTTCTTCCCCGCTACAAGGCTCACATTGACTTTTAAAGTTCAAAAGCACTTTGCTCGGCTTAGAGAATGAACTTATGGTTACCAGTGTGGGCGGGTGGGAGGAAGGGATAGTTGGGGAGTTTGGGATTGACATGTACACACTGCTATGTTTAATATGGAAAACCAATAAGGTTCTACTGTGTGGCTCAGGGAACCCTGCTCAATATTATGTAACAATCTAAATGGGAAAATAATTTGAAAAAGAATAGGTACATGTGTGTGTGTATATATATATAACTGAATCACTTTGCTGAAACTAACACAACATTGTTAATTAACTCCAATATAAAATAAAAAGCTAAAGAAAAAGATAAAAGGTAGACATCTCCCAGAAGAAAAAAGGTAACATTATAGAAATGACATTTAAATTAGATAACTGTACTACTTCTTAATAATTTTTGAAGGATTGTGGGGAGGAAAAGTAAAGAAAGGATAAAAGCTACTTGTTTAAAATAGTTTGAGATGCCTAAAGTTAGCTGCTAAAGATAGCAGTTGAATATGTGCATTGAACGTCTGCGTCCTTCAGAATTTCCACTAATGTTAACAGACACAAAGTTTTTTAAAAAGGAATAAACCCCCTAGGATAAATGAAACATGGAAAAAAGACAAAATAATATTTTGCAGTCTGGAAAGCAAATATCCAAATAATAACTTACAGCCAATTCAAGGAAACTGCATCTTGACTCCACAGTAAGGAAAGCCTGAGAAGCAACCTGATTTAAACTCAGAACCTATGCATATTCAAGACTTGGTGGAACCAGGCATCTCTGGGTACAGGGTTGAAGGTAGGTCTGAAAAAGGAGGATTGAAAAGCCCACATCACCTCCATAAAACTGCCCCTCCCCACACAAACCAGCAGGACTGAAGCCAGAGGACTGAAGGATTATTCTAGGGAGAAAACTTCTGCTCGTGGGACAAGGAGAACATACCAGGGTGTGGATATTGCAGTGAAAACAGGAGGAGGAGGGGACGGTTTCTGTAATGAATGCAGAGACCCACCAGCCCAACCTCCTCAGCCCCGCTCCTTCCCCACTGGGCTCCCAGAGTACCAGCAGCAGGAAATTAGATGACTCTCTTTCAGGGCATCTGATCAGCCTAAGGGAAAGGACCTAAGGTACTGACGTCTGGGTTCTCCCCCACAAAAAAATGTCCCAACCAGCTCACCCTACAGGGAAGCCCTCTAGCTTCATAGTTTCCACGTGGAGTTTTACAGCCCCATTCTAGACCCTGAACAGTCAGCCAAGGATCACCTTTAAGAAAATCATCTAAAATGAAGTCAGAGAACAAAACAACCAGGAGAAAAGCAACTTGAAGGAAACGGAGACCATACCAGAAGAAGCAATACACAGTCCCCCAAGGAAGCATTTATTTCATCGAGATGAAGGAGAGCCAAGCAGGATGCTCTAAAAAAGGAACATTCAAAGAACGAGAGAGAGAGAGAGATCTTAGAAATTGTTTTAATCTGATGGCAGAAAAAAATCAGAGATGTTAAAAGATGAAGCTGAGACGAAAAATTAAAATAGAGCTTCCCTGGTGGCTCAATGGTAAAGAATCTGCCTACCAATGAAAGAGATGCATGTTCGATCCTGGGGTTGGGAAGATCCCCTGGAGGAAGGAATGCAACCCATTATCAGTATTCTTGACTGGAGAATCCCATGGACAGAGGAGCCTGGCAGGCTGCAGTCCATGGGGTCGCAAAGAGTCAGACATGATTGAGCGACTAAACAACAACAACAGCAGAAAAAAGTTAGAAGACAGTCCATGAACTCAAATATAATAATAGAGTTCAAAAAAAGGAGAACAGAGCAGGACAAAGGGAGAAAATAATAAAATAATGGTAGGAAATATCCCAAGAAAAGAAGGATATGATTCTCCAGATTTATAGGGTCCACTGAGAGCTCCCAACAATGAATAAAAATAAATGTACACTGTAACCATGACACCGTAAAATTTCAGCACACTGAAGACAAGGTGAATGCCTACAACCTTCCAGAGAGAAAAGCCAGATTTCTTCATGGGTTCAAGCATCAGAGGAATACCAGACTTCTCATCAGAAACTCTGAAGCCTAGAATACAAATGGGGGCAATATCTTGAATTTTTAAAGGAAAATTATTCCTAACCTAGAATATTATGTCCAGCCAAACTAAGAATTGTGTTAAAGTCTAATGAAGATGTTTTCAAACATGCCAGCCCTCAATTTATTATTACCTACAACTTTGTTCAGATAATTGCTGTAGGATATACTCCGCTGGGATTAAAGAGAAAATTAATAAAAGGACAACTGGTATTCAAAAGCAGTGTATCCATCAGATGAGGGAGTTGGAGGGAGTACCTAAAATGATGGTAAAGGAAGAACTGGAAAGAATACCTATGAAGCTATTCTAGAAAACTAGATTGGGGCAGATCAGAAGACTGGGAAGTTTCTTCCTTCGAGAAGGTGACATTAATACAGTACCTGATATGTTTGAAAGTACTGAGTGGAGATTTACTTAACTGAGAGAATTAGGTGATAAATTAGGATGAATTACTGGTAAGTACATAGAGCTCTAAATAAGTTTTTAGAAAAGACAGTAACAAGAAAATAGAAAAATCATCCAAAAAAGAAAATTAAGCCTAGGAAAATACATAGAACACTTGTGAATTGGTTTGCATATTCATAATAATGTAAACACTGACTCCTGATCTAACCAAAATTTGATTAACTACACTGAGAGTGTGAAAGGATAAGAAGTATGTGTAATGTGGTGAGTAAGGGGCAGGAAGAAGTGGGAAATCTTCATTTTTTTATGGTGGGAAATCAATATACACTGCTTAAACCCAAAAGACCAAAAAGTAGAAATAAAAATATGTTCTATGAATATATGCAGTAAATAGTCAAAGTGTCAGTTTTGAGAGGTGAAAATGGTAACATCCCAGAAGTAAGAAACTGAACATTAAGAGTTATGGAGACTGGGGCTACTTTCAATTCTATTTGATTCTCTAAATTCTGTACATGTATAACTTTGATAAAAATCAAAGCTAGATAAAATAGCAATGGTATTTTGAGCCTATCTGTTTTTTAACTTCTCCTGGTGAGTGGCCTGGTAAAATTATTTATAATATGTAGCCTACTATCCTTCAGAACAATGATTTTATAGCTGCAAGTCGTGGCCAATTATTGGGTTATGAAATCAGTCTAGTAGGTAGTCTGGAATGAAATGAAATGCAATAGTAGCAGACACTACAATCTTTTAACAAGTACCGCTTCACTTATTATCCTTCTAGAAATACTTCCTGGGCTTCTCTAGTGGTATAGTGGTTAAGAATCTGCCTGCCAATGCAGGGGACATGGGTTCCATCCCTAGTCCTGGAAGATCCCACATGCCCCACTGGGCAGCTAAGCCCATGGGCCACAACTACTGAGCCCGTGCTCCCCTGCAAGAGAAGCTGCTGCAGTGAGAAGCCTGCACAAGGCAACGAAGAGCGGCCCCCACCCACATCAACGAGAGAAAGCCCATGCACAGTAACAAAGACCCAGCGCAGTCATAAATAATAAACAGACCTTTTAAAAAAGAAACACACCCCGAGTTTTAGCTAGACATATGATTGCAAACTACCATAAATTTGCAAGTATTTTCCCATGGTTAAATTTGGACCAGTGAGATGTGGGAAGAAGCAGTGTGTATGCAACTTCCAGGCCATCTCCTAAAAACACAACAAATTGGTCTGGACTTTTATTTTTTTCCTCCCTGTAGGCTAGAACCTGGAGAAGGCAATGGCATCCCACTCCAGTACTCTTGCCTGGAATATCTCATGGACGGAATCCCATGGACGGAGAAGCCTGGTAGGCTGTGGTCCATGGGGTCGCTAAAAGTCGGACACAACTGAGTGACTTCACTTTCACTTTTCACTTTCATGCACTGGAGAAGGAGATGGCAACCCACTCCAGTGTTCTTGCCTGGAGAATCGCAGGGACAGGGGAACCTGGTGGGCTGCCATCTATGGGGTTGCACAGAGTCGAGCACAACTGAAGCGACTTAGCAGCAGGCTAGAACCTGGAAGTGCAGGTGAACCAAATCTAACCAGCTTATTAAGGACAACCCCCTACAGTTAGGAGACCAACAAAATAGAAGCAACTATACCCTTGAATTTGGAGAAGGCAATGGCACCCCACTCCAGTACTCTTGCCTGGAAAATCCCATGGACAGAGGAGCCTGGGAGGCTGCAGTCCATGGGGTCACTAAGAGTCAGACACGACTGAGCGACTTCCCTTTCACTTTTCACTTTCATGCACTGGAGAAGGAAATGGCAACCCACTCCAGTGTTCTTGCCTGGAGAATCCCAAGGACAGAGGAGCCTGGTGGGCTGCCGTCTATGGAGTCGCAGAGTTGGACATGATTGAAGCGACTTAGCAGCAGCAGCAGCATACCCTTGAATATCCTTGTTTGGCATAACCATCTAGTCAGTCCTGAATGACTCATCACTGAATTATTTCATGAGAAAGACATGACTTTCTATCTTATTTAAGGCAAGGGTTTTGGATTCTGTGCTACAGCTCCAAACATGTACCTAAGATGTTTGAGAAGAAAAAAGTGCCCCAGTTGTTTTAAGGGTATATATTGTTTTGTAGAATTTTTGTTTCATTATATATGGACTTGATCATATATGCATTTATCCGTACTGAATGGCAGTCCAAAAGCTCTAAAGCTACTGCTTAGGGTGTATGAATGATATGCATGTGTGAGTGCTTAGTCGCTTCAGTTGTATCCAACTCTTTGCGAACCCATGGACTGTAGCCCAACAGGCTCCTCTGTCCATGGAATTATCCAGGCAAGAATACTGGAGTGAGTTGTCATTTCCTACTTCAGGGGATCTTCCCGACCCAGGGATCAAACCCATGTCTTTTGTGTCTCCTGAACTGACAGGTGGATTCTTTACCACTGAGCCACCTGGGAAGCCTATATTGAGAATAGATGGATGCAAATTGGCCAAAAAATTATGGTAAATTTCTTCCTCGTGAATGTGACTCAGTGGAGCAGGTAATCATCTGTGATTATTGATTTGTCACTTTTGAAATCTTAAGAACAGAAGCAACTCCTTGTCTAAAATAACTTGGAATGGGAGGAGCTGAATGTTAGGCTGTGCCTCCCAACTCCAGAATTCTCTCTGTGGCAACAGGGGCCCTGGTGGGTTTGGATGGATAGTGACACCCACCATGGATGAGCGGACAGTAATTCCTACTTCTTAAACTGTGCTAATGAAAGAAATAGTACATAGAAGACCTAATCGACTTGCTGTGTAAGTATACGATGAAAAGGGAAATTAGGAAGGGCATAGAAACTGTAATAATAAGTTTAACCCAGGTAAAGAGATGTTCCTTTCAACAATCCTTTATTTGTCAAAAAGTCATTTGTAAAAAAATTTCAAAGTCAGAAAGAAAAATAAGTCATTTAGGATCTTAGAAAGAAAGGCTAAATCTTGCTAGTGATTAACAAACTATTTCATAATTCATACAAAAGAGAATTGAATGACAATTGAGGAGTCATGAATTCTGGCAAAAGTTTAGTTGATGTACAAAGGAATTTAAATACTGAAAGTATTGCAATTCTTTTTTAAAGGTAGTGTCTAAAATTGAGCCTCTTTCCCTATACTTACAGTAGAAGCAATATGTATGTAGAAATCTCTAATAATAATAACAGCTCATTTTCAAAAATGCATGTAACCCCCAGTTTATGAACTGCCTTAAAGGCTCCAACCCAGACACAGCTGCAGTAGTTAAGAATCTTGGCTGCAGGATGGCCGTACAGCCAAAACAACCCTCTGCCCCATAAGCTGGAGATGATGAGGCTTCTCACTCTTAGTAGAAAGAAATAGAAACAGCTGGAGAATTCAAAATTCAGGAAAAGCATATTGCACTTCAAGCACATGTAAACAGAGGATCCATGCATGCTCTGTAATTAGTCGATCAGCTATATCTTAGAAAGGATCATAACCAATGCTGTGTGGTTCAGCCACACACAGAACCAAAATAATGAATGGGTCTGAGACAGGAGCAGGTCATAGCCAGATGAGGGGTTTGACGGTATGCAAAGGGGTGGGGAGTGGAAATCAGAGAAAACACACTCTATGAGCTCTGAGTGTTATTTGGAATTCTGTGTATTCAGAGTCTTTTATTTGTCTGAGTCTTTAAGCTGCCTTTTATAATTTACCCTGGTTCATTCCATTGTATTACTTTCTCTCAAAGAGCTCTAATTTCTTTCATAGTTTACAAATTAAGATAACCTCTAGAATACTTGGTGCTCAATAAATGGTCATTCTTTCTCTTCTTTCCTTCCAGAGTAATATTTCAGGAAAGATGGGTAGATGAGATTCTGGGAAAACGGCTTTACCTGGCAACCTATTCTACAACTGAGGAGGGAAAGGGGGACATTTGGTGCATCTAGGACACCTGCAAAAATCGAGCAGTCATGGAGGATGGGAAACTGACATGATAGTGAGCCCATTTGTATTCCCATTCCTGACCTTCTACTGCCTTGGTCTTGGACTCTTAGCCAAACCCTTTGGATAGAGTCTGACACAGAGTCCACAATCTGGAGGTTTCTGTTTTTCTATTAAGGTGATCCCAAGTCCCTTTCAGTTCAGTTCAGTCGCTCAGTCGTGTCCGACTCTGCAACCCCGTGAACTACAGCATGCCAGGCCTCCCTGTCCATCACCAACTCCTGGAGTCAACCCCAATCCATGTCCATAGAGTCGATGATGCCAACTAACCATCTCATCCTCTGGCGTCCCCTTCTCCTCTTGCCCCCAATCTTTCCCAACATCAGGGTCTTTTCCAATGAGTCAGCTCTTCACATGAAGTGGCCAAAGTACTGGAGTTTCAGCTTCAACACCAGTCCTTCCAATGAACACCCAGGACTGATCTCCTTTAGGATGGACTGGTTGGATCTCCTTGCAGTCCAAGGGACTCTCAAGAGTCTTCTCCAACACCACAGCTCAAAAGCATCAATTCTTCAGCGCTCAGTTTTCTTTTTAGTCCAACTCTCACATCCATATACGACCACTGGAAAAACCATAGCCTTGACTAGATGGACCTTTGTTGGCAAAGTAATGTTTCTGCTTTTCAATATGCTGTCTAGGTTGGTCATAACTTTCCTTCCAAGGAATAAGCCCCATTATGGATCACCATTTCTGCCGTATCTGCCCTTGGAGAGAAATTAAAAGAAGATGGGGAGCAGGTTCAGAGAAATGAATTCTGGTGGAAATATTAATACTCAAAGATGGAAAAATGTCCTTGTTTTAAATGAAATAGATACAAAGCTCAATATGAATTATAGTTTATTTTAGGTACAAAGGTTGTTTTATTAAAATCCCTCTAATCTTTTGGGGAATGAAATAGGACATAAGTAGGATATTTTTAAAAATACCCATGGTTGCAAGGAACTAAATATTAAATTATTTTCAAATAGATAGTATGCTTCAATGAATAACTAAGGCTACATCATAATATATAGCAATTATGGTATTTGCATGCAGGCAATTTAAGGTACAAAGTTATTTGGCTTAGTTCTTCACAAAGCAATAACAGCAATATTTTCATAGTGGTTCTTAGTCAGAGCTGTTCACTGAAATTACCTGAGGTATTGTCACAGTACAGACACCCAGTCTCACTCCAAACATCCTTCATAAGGACACTTGCAGAAGGACAGGAAAAGGGTGAACATGTAGGCGAAATTCCCACGTTGATTGTTACCCACACCCTTAGCCAAACACATGAATTTATTGAATACTATCTGTCTCATAAGAATTTTGTTTAAAACAATCTTACAGATGGGGAATCCTAAGAAGTTACACAGCCAGAATTTGGAATATCTCGTTCCAAACTCAATACTTTGTCCTTAGCACCATATGCTGTATAAGATGACGTCAAGGAAGCATATATGTACCTTGCAGTTAATAAGGTTTAACTAGAAGTTAAGAAATGGATGCTGATCCCAAATAAAAATGTGCTAATCCCTGGATGCTTCGAGACCTGAGCACACACCAAGCTCCCCGGGGGGTGTGCAGAGCCAGGAAGCATATTGTTCCCGTAGGAAGAGAAGGCAGCCCCAACGTTAACCAGCTTGCAAGCCTCTTTTCCTACACATGTGGTAGGAATTGTCACCTACCCCAGAGCTGTATTTTATACCTGAACAAGCCTTTGTCCAAACATTGTAGCGTTTCCTTGCTAGGACACATCTGGCCTGCTCCTTGAACTGGAGCTCTGAGATTAGCTGGCCGGATTCCAACGGAGAAGCCTTTTTATCTTTCTCACGGTGACAGGCGGCATTTGGAAGCCCCAGAGACGAGGCTCGGGAAGGATGTTGATGTTGCTGTGGACCGTGTCGCGGCTGTTATCTGAGGGAATCGTCTTCCCCGAGTGCCATGGCGTTCATCACGCTGTCAAGACCCCTGCAGCCGCCTCTCCAACCTGTCACACCTTGTCTCCATCTCTCAGCTGTCTCCAAGAGCCCTCCATCACTTTCCCACCCTGTGTTGCCCACCTCTTCTATCATCTTGATAATCTGACATGTCTTTTCCAGTCTTTTTCAGCAGAGGTGGCTAGGTTATTAACCCACCGCCTACTCACAGAGAACTTTACTTGGGGCCAGCACCATCCCAAGTTCCTCAGCCACCCTTCATCACCTAGCGGCCCCAGGAGCAGCTCACGGAAGCAGGCAACACCCATGTGGGGGACAGATGACCAGGTTTGCACCCTGCCCGGGAAAAGTCATTTAACTTCACAGAATCTCTGTTTTCTTACCTGCAAATGGGCATGATCACACCTGTCCCATATGCCTACCTCCCAGATTAGTAGTGAGGGTCAAAAGGTCTGACTGTGAGTGTGTTTTAAGGGTTTCAGCAGTGGATTCTATAGCAAGAGAACTGAATCAGATGAGATTATAAGCCGAAATTATAATTCGTAGGCTGGAAGGCCCATCTTTTTTTGTCTCCACTAAATACGAAGGACTATGGTGTTGGAGAAAACTCTTAAGAGTCCCTTAGACTGCAAGGAGATCCAGCCAGTCCATCCTAAAGGAGATCAGTCCTGGGTGTTCATTGGAAGGACTGATGCTGAAGCTGAAATTCCAATACTTTGGCCACCTCATGCGAAGAGTTGACTCATTGGAAAAGACCCTGATGCTGGGAGGGATTGGGGGCAGGAGGAGAAGGGGATGACAGAGGATGAGATGGCTGGATGGCAGCGCCGACTCGATGGGCATGAGTTTGAGTAAACTCCGGGAGTTGGTGGTGGACAGGGAGGCCTGGGCATACTGCGATTCATGGGGTCACAAAGAGTCAGACATGACTGAGCGACTGAATTGAACTGAACTGAACTGAACTGAAATACAAAGGAGAGGGTGAATTAATGCAAGATATCGAGCTAGTTGGTTATCTGTTCTCCACACTTAGAATCTTCCTAGTGATGGCAGATGGCTTGGGAAAGAGTAACTGTCACCTCTCAGAAGAACATCCCTGGGAGAATATGTTCTGATAATTACCCTCTTTCCCAACCCTTTGATTTAAGCCCCTAACCATCTTTTTTAAAAAGGAAATAGTTATCAGCCACTCTAAAGGAGGGCTTGTTGGAGCTGAAGACATCACGTGCCTGTATTCACATCTCTTCCCACCTTGGGGTGGGGTGGAAGAGCTACATGTTAGGCGAGAATTCTGACATCATGATGTAACACAGGAAGCAAGGCAAATGCAGTGAGCACCAAACTGGGGGTCAGGGCCACTGACACTCACCCTGACCCACTGGGCCTTCCCTCACACAAGTCATGCCTCTGCTGTCCCTTCATCATGGCTTCCAAAACCTGAGAGGGTTGACTAGAGTATCTCTAAGGTCGCTTCAAGCCAGAAGATTCTGTGATCTAGATAAATGCTTCTGAGTACTGCAGTAATTGCATTGTAGCCTATCATCTTTAGGAAATTGTTTGTGTCTATCACCACTGTTTCAGATACTGTATATCCTTTTGGTAATAGAAAAAATAATCACTATTTTCCAGTTAGTAGAAGGAAGCCTTGAGGAATATAGCCACACAGAAAACCTTCAGGTCCCTAGCATGGCTGAATCAGGGTCCCCATTATGAATGACTGGCTCAGCCTCGAAGCATCATCCTTTCTTCAGGTTTATATGATATCATAATCCTACCTTGGACCCTCACCTCCCTCTCCTTCTCTCTCCTCTCTTTCTGTTTCTGCAAGGAAAGAGAGAAATCTTAGGGATTTTGCTATTTGGGAGCTTGAAGAATCCCCATATATGATCCTTTCACACCACCACCAATACACAGAACAATGTGTCTGCGTGCCTGCTCAGTCGTGTCTGACATTTTCCTACTCCACGGACTGCAGCCTGCCAAGCTCCTCTGTCCTGGGATTCTCCAGGCAAGAATACTGGAGAGGGTTGCCATGCCCTGCTCCGGGGGACCTTCCCCACTCAGAGATCGAAACTTGTCTCCTGCGTTTCCTTCATTGCAAGCGGATTCTTTACCGCTGAGCCACCGAGGAAGCCCTAGAGCAGCACTGAGCCTAGATCTAATTTTTATTTTTTTTAAAAAAGAATGTTCTATGTTCTTCAAAGCGACTTTCCTTTCAAAAATATATATTCGACTGGTCATTTCCACCGTCTCCTCGCACACCTCTAATTTTCTGTGGGACAGATTTATATGCTCCAGATGCTGAGCTGGAGCTGCTATAATTCCACCTGCCACATCTGGCTCTTTGGCACGCCAGGCCCGAAGCTTCAAAGTTGCATCTCTTGTGCTGTACGTGGTTAGACTGCTGGCTGCTGCTTTATCTCCTCGGATGTAATTTTCCTTTGATTCACCTATAATTCTGAAGAATTGATGCATTTGTATCCATTTTGAATAAGGTTCTATACAAATGCTTTATTTGATCTCTTCACAAACCCTTTCATTTCCTCTTATGTGGCCTCGCCTTTAATTCAAGCGAGAGCCTCAGAGCAACTTGGAACCACTGTGCCTGCTTTTTTGCACAAGCAGTTTTGTTTGTTCCAAGTGCCCTGCTTCTTGTTTTTGGAGGAAAAACTGAAAGTGATGGAGAGAGAGGAGTTACTTGCGTTCCTGCATCTGAGAAGGGAAGGGACAGACAGCAGGGCTCAATGATTCTATTCCACCTCTTTCTCATACAGGTGCTGCCTTAATATTTACGCTCCCTGTTTTTTCAAGCAACCAGCTTTGTTTTGTGGCGAAAGACTGTGAAATGTGAAGTGTTACTACAAATCATCATTGCTCAACCTCAAAGTGCATTCCACAGGAAATTCATCAGCTAGATGTTTTGAATAATTCCCTGCCAAGATCACAGTGCCTGTGAACATACTAAATGTTCTGACACGTCTTCTAGTGTAGGTAAATGTACACATTTGACGTTCTCAAGCAGTGTATACAAACCCTTCTTTCATGTGACACCCATTACCTCCCCATTAGAGCCCAGCCAATGTGAAGGAATGTTTTCAATTCCTTTTAATGAGTGTTTCAGCACTGACAGAGCCCAGTGGCTCCTGCAGTCATGTTGGGAAGCTAGACATTTCCTGCAATGATGGTGTCATTGTTCAAAACAACTGTAGCCTAAAGAGGCAGTATGACTGAAATACTAAGCAATTTTCCCAAGCTTCTCAAGCATCAGCAAAAATAAGCCCCCCAAACCTGGCTCCAAATGATGGAAGAATTCCAGAATCATTTTCCCGTAGAAATATCTTTTAAATAAAGTTAAGTAACAAATAGGTACCCTAAGATACTTACTTAGGGAGAAATTTTATTCCAGTGGATAAACTCTGGTTAATTTACCTAAAAGCCTCTACCCATCTTTTTACTTACACATCCAATGGTCAATATATAGATATGATTACTAGATTGAAGATTAGCAAATTCAATTTCCCCAGATTTAAGATTAGCAAATTCTACTACACACAAGGGACCCCATGGGTCCAGGCCATTTAGTACTTTTCCAATTCACCAAGACCCGTTAACTGAGCTGCACACATTAATCACTGAAATGTACTCGTTTCTACTGAGTGAGCCCAAATGACCACCAGCATCCAAGTTTGTTTCACTTCCTTCCATAGGCAGAAATTATATGGAAATTTTCAGATTAAGATTAATTCATATTTCAACTCACTACTCTAACAATATGATGTGATGTAGAGTTGTAAGGACAGAGTTTTAAAACAACTTTGGAAATCACTTTTCTATTTCTAAAATCATTGAGGGTCTAAGGAGAACATAAATATTTCAGTTATTCATTACTGCATTTTATTCAAAAAGTTACACACTGTATTGTGTACATTTGGGGTTTTTTCGAGGACTACTGATCGCTATCCCTCACAATTCTTGATCTACTCATCTGATTTGTAATTGGTATTTATCTAATTTATCTTTGGTTCATCTTGTAATATTTTTCTGTTTTTTGTACAAACCAAGTCAAATTAGTAGACCTTGAGATCACTTGAATATTAAAAGGAATTTTCTTGTTGAACAACATGATCTGTGATATTTATTCTAACACATAGATCATATTCATCTCCAGTCAAGCTTTTGAATAGTTTTTACAAAGCAGTAACGATAACTGAAGTTTTCATGATCAATTTTCTATACATACCATGAGCTCCAGCAAGACAGCTTGTACCATAAATTCACATAGCCCTAACTCTTATGTAAGGAGTTGGAAGACCAGAATTCTACCATCAAGCTAATGATGTAGATGCCACATACACTATAACAACTATCCACAGGTTGAAACCTTCTCAGACTATAGAAGAAACATGGCTAGATACCCAATATATACTTCGTGGTTTACAAAATACAAGTCAGACTGCCTGGGTTCAAATCACATCACCACCAATGACTAGCTGTGTGGTCGTGGGCAAGTTGCTAACCTTTATGTGCCTCAGTTCCCTAATCTGTAAAATGGGTATAAAATGGGGACATAATAGTGATACCTCATAGGGTCGTTGCAGTTCTAAAAGAGCTAATAAATAGCACACAATTGGCATAAAAGGTACTTGCTATTGTTGCTGCTTTACCATCACCACCACCATCATCATCATCTCACTGATTTCCAAAACAACCCTAAGAGACAAGTGGGCAGAATATTATCATAAACCCATCTATGGAGGAAATGAGATTCAGGGAAGGTTAATGATTTGGTTAGTGATTTGCTCAAGATGACACAGCTAGTAAGAGGCAAAGTACTCTGTCAAGAATGATTCTTCTGACCAAGGGAACGTCTATTGCCTGCAGGGCCTGGGATAAGTGAAGGCCCCTGAACCACAAATCTAAACTTTAAACTTTATAACTCAAGGCAACAAACTTTCACTTAATTTATCTGCTTGGCTGGGTCAGGTCTTAGTTGCAGCATGCAGGATCTTAGCTGTGTCAGGCAGGATCTTTCGTTGGGGCGCACAGACTCCCTAGTTGTGACACGCAGACTCAGTAGTTGAGATGCATGGGCCTAGTTTCTCCACAGCATGTGGGATCTTAGTTTCGCAAGTGCCAGGGATCGAACCTGTATCAAACCTGCATTGTAAGGTGGATTCTTAACCACTGAACCATCAGGGAAGACCCAAGCTAACAAACTTTTTAAATGAAATTTGTTCTAGCCTCTTGACAGACATTTCTTCATAACAATGACATCAAAAAACACATGTAAAGTTAAAATTTCTATGCACACACACACATACATAGTTGAAATATCAGATAGAACTTATTTTTGAGCATGTCTAGAATGAGGAGCCAGCAATATTTGCATTAGTAATAAAAATATATATTACATACATTCTTGATATTCACCCCTAAAATTTATTTTTATCATTTCAGCAAAATAATACATTGCTAAAACAGTATTTTCATATAACCTATGTTCTATTTTTAGTATTATGAAATAAGATAACTTTTCTTAAGATGTTGTTATTTTAAAATAATTTTTTAATTAATTTCAATTTGGAGAAACTGTGCAGTAGTAAGGGGAATTGCTTAATGCAATTTACTTAAAGCAAACTTAGATTCAGAGATGCACCATGGGCTTTACATATTACGTGTAAACATTTTGACAGTGTCATATATGAAAACTGTCTTCATTACAGAGTATATAATCAAATGTGTTGTTTATCATATAGATTGTTATCACTCATAGTGCAATGTTCATCATTCCCTAGAGTAGTATCTGAAGTGATAAATTATTTCTCAAGTTCTATCAAAATTTTTGGAAATTTAAAAAAGATTTTTGATATTTTGCTCAAATTATGTGAGTCATTTTTTAATTGCAACTGTATCTTGTCTCTTCTCTTCCATAGTCATGTAAACATTTTCCTTTCCTTGTTCTATTTTCCCTGATTTAAGTTGAAATGTCACTTTTGTTGCATATGTCCCATGTAGTTTCAATAAAGAAAAATTGCTTCTCCATAATTTAAAATATTTTTTAGCCATTTCAAAAATGAAATAGCCAAACATATCTATTTGAGTGTTTTGTAACCTTGTATGACAGTAATAGCAATTTATAATATATTCCAAATAACCATACTTAGCAAAAATTTCAAATCAATTTTATTTTCTACCAAAGTCTACAATTTGCTTTTCATTTGAGGATTTTGTATTATTTTGCTCAATTCTTCTAGTGAATCTCATATCCTGTATAAATTAAATTACTTTAATAGCATTTGGTTAGCATTCCCTTCATGAGTCTAAGAGTAAATCTAAAGACAAACTTTATATTTTCTACCATGATGTTTTATCTTCAGACAGATCTAGAAATGTAATAGTACATAATCTTTGAAGTGTTTCAAAGAATATCTTGTCATCAGCGGAGGTCATGTCTCTTAGAAACAAATTCAAGCTATATAAACCACACAATACAGAATGCATTTGCATTTGCAAAAATATTGGCTTGTATACTTTTTCCTAGAAAACTATGTTAGTTCCATCATAATGGGCTTCCCCTTGTGAATCTTTTAAATCAGTGCCTAACTTTAAAAGATATTTTCTCTAAAAGAGAATCCTCCTACACTGTTGGTTGGAATGTAAGTTGCTACAATCACTATGGAAGACAATATGACGGTTCCTCAAAAAATAAAACTAGAATTACCAAATGATCTATCAGTCCTCCTCCTGGGCATATATCCAAACAAAACTATAATTCAGAAAGTTACATGCAGCCCTGTATTCATAGCAGCAATATTCTCAAGAACCAAGACATGAAAACAAGTTAAATGTCCATCAGCAGATGAATGGATTAAAAAAATGTGGTACACATATAAAATGGAATACTACTCAACCATTAAAAAGAAAGAAAGAATGCCATTTGCAGCAACATTGATGGAACTACAGATTATTATACTAAGTGAAGTAAGTCAGAAAGATAAATGCCATATAATACTACTTATATGTGGAATCTAAAATATGACTCAAATAAATCTACCTATGAAACAGAAACAGACTCACAAACATAGAGCACAAGCTTGTGGTTGCCAAGAGATTGGGGAAGGATGAAGTGGGAGGTTGGGGTTAGCAGATGGAAACAATTCCATATAAAATGGATAAACAACAAGGTCATATTGTATAGCACAGGAAATTGTATTCAATATCTTGTGATAAACTATAATGGAAAAGAACATGAAAAGTAATGTATATATATGTACAACCAAATGACTTTTCTGTACAGAAAAAATTAACATTGTAAATCAACTACACGTCAATAAAAAATACGACAAGATGCTCCAATTGAAACATGGAAGAAAAAAAAGATGTTTTCTCCAGTTCTTCAATTAAATTTATATTTCAGATATAAAATCAATGAAATTTTTATTTATTTTTATTCCCTTGTTTTGTTCCTTTGATCGTTCAACAATTCCATGTAATAAATATAAGACTTCAACATGATTTTTATTTCTTGCATAATCTAGTTGATTGCATAATATTTTCTTTTTCTGTTTCACGTATGATTTTCTTTTTCATCTATAATATCTTGTAGCAGTCAGCAACAAACAACCCCCAATCTCGGTTCCTAGAAAGAATAAACACTTAGTTTTGCTCTCAGACATCTAAGGCAAGGCTGTGACCATGCTGGGTCTCTCTAAGGTCATCATCTCATTATGAATTTTCCATTGTAGATAGCAACAATTTGTTTTGTTGCTTTTTGTATACATATATATAATTGACATTAGGTTCCTTCAGCTTGGATTTCCAGGGAAACTGTAGCATCTGCCTACAATGCAGGTGGCCCAGGTTCAACCCCTGGGTCAGGAAGATCCTTTGGAGAAAGAAATGGCAACCCACTCCAGTACTCTTGCCTGGAAAATCCCATGAACGGAGGAGCCTAGTAGGCTACAGTCCATGGGGTCATAAAGAGTTGGACATGACTGAGCGACTTCACTTCCCTCGTTTCTTCCTTCAGGCTAAGAGCAGGCAGGAAAGACTAGATATTGATGCTGGTGGATAACAAACTCCTGAGACTGAAGAAGTGCCCATCAAAGGCACACTTGCTTCAGTTTCTGTACTATTCTCCTCATTCACCAGCAGCCAGCATTATGTAGGCTGGCACCAGTCCATAGACTCTACTTCTCTACAATATAAACTCGAGTGGCTGTTAAATACAGGGGTCAAAAACAGATGTTTGGATTAGGGCAACACGATTATTTCCAGACCTATCCCAGAGGAGATAAAACCTCCTACTAAAGGTTTTCAGACAGGACTGGAGTGCAGAGGTAAACCTACAGTGAAGGAGCAGAAACAGACAGAGAATGAGTGAATCAGCGTGCCCCAGAGAAACTCCGAGGACACCTGGGGGTACGTGGAGAACTTGAGGATCCTCAGGATTTTAGACAAGAAACAGTTTTAAGAAGGCCAATCCGCACTGAGAAATTTCATCTGGAATCAAAGCATAATGAAGAACATTCGGTCTGCTTAGCAAGAAGCCTATTGTCAAAATCTGAATCATTTTCCTAAGAGATGGCACATATTCACAGTCATTTTCATGTTCACCAATTCCTAAACCTGTGATGGGCATGACAAGCAAATGTTGCCGTTTATTGGGAGTGGACAAGATAAGATCAAAGGCCTGAGAAGAGGGCCAGCCCCACCTGGGTGTTCTCTGTCCTGAAAGCTGTGATGGGCGAAGGATGGCAAGAGAGCTCTGTGTATGTGGACGTGGCCAAAGAGCCCAGGAGACAACAAAGGCGGAGGTGGGAGACTGGGGTGTTAGCACACACTAGGCCCACGTCACAGTTCCAGGCCAAGGAGCATCTTAGAAGGCTTTATCCCTTAGTTATGTTACAGGTGATTTGAGCAAGGCATAGCTAAAACAGAGGCAATCTCAAAATATGTTACATCCAATTTCTGCTGTTCCCGTCCATCTCTGATAGGAAAGTTTTGATATAAATAACCTAAAACACTTCACAGAGATAGACAAGTGATGATCATTATATTCTCTGACTGGCCCTCAGAGATTCAAAGTCCTCTTCACAATTGCCATCTAGCAAGCAGTTGACCCAGAAATACAAAAACTAACTTACTAAACCACCACTGCCCTTATTTGCGGAAAACCTTTGCTATTTATTAGACCACAGGTGAGACCTGGGTCTCACAATACATTCCCTAGTCAAACAGTCTTACTAGTCGGAGTTTGTATCTTAGTGTTTGAGGTCTGAAAGATAGTCTTGTCGATCTTGTGGATAGTGTGACCATATATAATTTATCATCTGAACAAATTTCAGAGTAAAGGAGGGGATGCTATTAATTACTGCTGGACAATGGACCTAAACCAGGATGATTCAGCAAACCAAGGAGGTTTCCTGGGTGTATGAATGTAAACCTTTAAAGATGGCCTCCTTTCCATAGTCTATGTGTGTGCTGCTTTCGTATTGAGAGATGGAAACTGTTTCCCCTTCCCTTGAATCCTGGGCTAGACTTACAACTTTCTTTACCCAACAGAATGCAGTGGAAGTAACATCATTTGCAGGCCCAGCTTGAGTTTGGCTGGGAACCAAACTCAACTTTGCTCCCTTGGAACCCAGTAGCCATGCCATAAAGAAGTCCAGGCCCTGAGGGATTCAAGCATGTGAGTGATTCCTGGGGAAGACCATGCAGAGCAGAAGAATCACCCTGCCAAATGAAAGAATTACTAGAAATAATAAATTACTCTGCTTATATATTACCTTTGGGGATGGTCTGCTATGCAGCAATAGACAGCATATTAAAAAGCAGAGACATTTCTGTCTAGTCAAAGCTATGGTTTTTCCAGTAGTCATGTATGGATATGAGAGTTGGACTGTTAAGAAAGCTGGGCACTGAAGAACTGATGCTTTTGAACTGTGGCATTGGAGAAGACTCTTGAGAGTCCCTTGGACTGCAAGGAGATCCAACCAGTCCATCCTAGAGGAAATCAGTCCTGAATATTCATTGGAAGGACTGATGCTGAAGCTGAAACTCCAATACTTTGGCCACCTGATATGAAGAACTAACTCATTGGAAAAGACCTTGATGCTGGGAAAGGTTGAAGACAGGAGTAGAAGGGGACGACAGAAGATGAGATGGTTGGGTGGCATCACCGACTCGATAGACATGAGTTTGAGCAAGCTCCAGGAGCTGGTGATGGACAGGGAAGGCTGGCGTGCTGTAGTCCATGGGGTCGCAAAGAGTCAGACACAACTGAGTGACTGAACCAAGCTGAACTGAATAGATAAATGGTCACCTTCCTTGTAGGTAATATAGTTCACCATCTACACACAATACTGCTTAAAATAGTGTTCACCCATAAAAACCCCACTTTCAATTTCAGCACAATTTGACAATTCTTACAAAGGTAAAACCAAAGTGATCTGAAAACACAGGTACAGAAGCCAGATATATTTATGAGTCACATGACCTTGAACACGGGCAGCTACATTTAGAAAATGATCTTCAATGATTTCTTTAGAGCTTAAAAGAAAGAAATGCTAATGTTTTCTTTGACCTCTCTTTCTACTCACTTTTTCCCCCAATGTCTTGATCAAATGTTTCTGGTAACTAGAACACCTTTGGATCTTCAGCTATCTGCAAACTTGGTGTCTTAGTTGTTAGGTAGTTTGAAAAGTCAGATAAATCTCTTTCCCAGAGCTCTTTGAAATTCTCAGCAGCAAAGTTCTGAAAAACTTGCCCATTCAGCAACACAGCAGGTGAGTCCTGCTGGATGGCCATGACATTCAATGCGGTGAATGTGACAGGGAAGAAATGAGGAACAGAGAACAGTCTCTGCTGAGACAGGAGATGCTGAGACTCCTACCTGTCTGAGGCTTCCAGAAGCAGCCAGGAAAACAAAACTCTGAACATCCATGGGAAGCTTTACCAATCGAAGTCTCCCCTTCAGAAGAATGGGGTTTTGTCTGGGAGGTGACAGCCTTCAGAGACAAACTATGTTATAATGAAAGTTCAAGTCACTTCTGCAGGACCCTAAACATAGTAAAGCACCAAGATGTGGTCTGACAAGGAAGAAAACCCAGTAGGACCTAGTGAAAAGACTTCATGTAAGAATAAATTATATCTTGGTTGCTTGCTCTAGTGGAAATGTTCAAATAGAAGTCATTTGAGTAATGACTTCAATGAGTAGATGAACATCACTTGAAGCTAACAAAGAGAATGGGTTCTTCTACCTGCTTGACAAACCCTTCACAAATACATAAAAGTAAACTTGAACACAGACATTTTTTCTATTATCAGAATTTCCCAGTTAGGGCTGCCTGACTTATTTCAGGTACTATTTGAGTCAGCCAGTCTAAAACAGAGAATAACAGCAACAACAAAACTATAGAGAATTAACAGTAATGGCTCTTAATGCAATATATGTATTGTCAGTGACCATCAAAATGGCATCATTGTCTTAAACATTTTGGGAAGAAGCACTTCAGGATGCATGTTTTGATCTACCAAGCAAATATCTAGAGCATTATTTTTCCTACCTGCCACCTTAATATGTCTATGTTGCGTATTAGTTGAGGCATGAAGCTCTGAATTTACATTATTGAAAGGTAATCCCACCAATTATGTATGTCCCCATTCCTTCCCATTATTATCTTTTCACTTAGTGTTTGTCTGTTAACTCCATTCTTTGATCTTTGGCCAGTGAACCTTTGATAATTTGCTCAGTCACTTTATTCAGATTATAAGGCATTTCATTCTTGTGACCATTTGAGCCCTATAGTCCACAATGCCAATGTGAACTGCCCCATGATGAGGTTGGGGAAAAGAGCATAGGCTCTGGAGACTCACAGCCCTTGGCTTGAACGTGCACTCTGTCATGCACCAAATGTGTGATCTTGTGTTAA
Source organism: Muntiacus reevesi (assembly GCF_963930625.1). NCBI lineage: Eukaryota > Metazoa > Chordata > Mammalia > Artiodactyla > Cervidae > Muntiacus > Muntiacus reevesi. The sequence continues at coordinate 114,438,198 of NC_089253.1, read as the reverse complement.
AAAAAAATAAACAGATTTCTTCCTAGAGGAAGAATTTTCTGGACTGCAGTGCAAGGAAGGTGTGCCAAAGGAGATCACAGAGATCAAACTGAATAGAGGAGACACAGATAAGGGTTCAGGAAAGGTGACATTTTTAATGTGCAGAAAGAAAAATACCTGTTAACCTAGAATTCTATATCCAGTGAAAATAACTTTTAGAAATTAAGATGAAATAAAGAGTTTACCAAAGGAAGTATTTCAAAATAGAGGAACAGAGTTTTGAAAATAAGTGTGTGAATACATGTAAGAATTTTTTAATATTTTAGTTTCATTATGACATAATTGACTGCTCATAAAAAATAAAAATGTATTATGGGATTTATAGCATATTTATACATAAAATGAAAGTCAAAATAGTAAAAAGAAAGAAAAAATTAAATGAAAGCATATTTTTGTAGGATTCTTACACAGTGCATGAAATGTTGAAATAGTATTTGAAGGTAGACTCTAAGTTAAATTACATAGGGCAATGCCTAAAGCAATCACTAAAAGCAATAAAATGAAGAACTGTAACTAATAAGTGAGGCTACCCTGCTGGCAATGTAGGAGATCTAGGTTTGATCCCTGGTAGCTAATTAGCTAATAATTAGCCTGGTAGCTAATTAGCTAATAATTAGCCTGGTAGCTAATAAGCCAATGATGCATGTGTGTATACTCTGTTGTGTCCGACTCTACAATCCCATGGACTGTAGCCCAGCAGTCTCTTCTGTCCATGGGATTTTTCCAGGTAAGAATACAGGAGTGGGTTGCCATTTCCTTCTCTAGGTGATCTTCTCAACCCAGGGATCAAACCCACGTCTCCTGAACTGGCAGGCAAATTCTTTACCACTGAGCCACCTGGGAAGCCATAGATGATAATAAGCCAGTGACAGAGATTAAATGGAATATTCAAAAACAGTCAATTTCTTGAAAAGAAGGTAAGAAAAGAGGAAACAAAAATCAGCTAAATTGACAAAGGGAAAACAAATAGTAAAATGTTATATTAAAATACAACTATATTAATAATTACATTAATATAAATTATCCACATATTACAAATAAAGTGCTGAGATTAATCAGTCCAAATAAAAAATCAAGACTCAATATATGCTGCTTGCCAGTAACATATGTTATATATAAAGACACAAATAGGTAAAAGTTAAGAGTGAAAAATACACATACCAAGAATATACCTATCAGAATGACTTGGAATAGCTATATTAATATCACACGAAATATACCTCGGCAAAAAATATGCTTAGGATAAAAAGCTGTCATTTTATAATAATAACCATTTTCTATATTTTTGTGTACTCACTAAAATTATATCAATATCTTAAATATATGTGCACCCAATCAAGATTCAAGTTGCATTAAAGCAAAAGCTGACAGAACTGAAAGGAGAAAAAGACAAATCTATACCTATAGTTGATTTCAACACTCCACTCAGTAACTGATAGAGTGAGAGAAAATCAATAAAGATATAGATTACTTAAACAATACAGTTAGCTAAACCGATACAATTTAAAGGTACAGAATGTTTACTAACAGAAGCAGAATACAAATTTTTTTCAAGTGTATGTTGACTATTGACTGACTTAGGCCATGTGCCAAATCATAAAATGAATGATTTTTAAAGGATTATCTCTTTCCACAATAAAATCAAGCTATTAATCAATAACAAAGAGATACTTAGAAAATACTCAAATATTTGGAAACTAAACAACATACCTTTAAATGCCAATGGATCAAAAAAAGAAATCACACAACAAGTAAGAAAATATTTTGGAATAAACGAAAATGATAATACAACACATCCAAATTTCCAAGATGTAATTAAGTCAAAGTTTAAGGGAAAATATAGTTATATATGTATACAGTGGAAGAGAAAAACAGTCTACAATCAATTATCTAACTTTCTACTAAAAGAAGTTAGAAAAGAAGAATACACTAAACTCTATGTAAGTAGAAAGAGAAAATAAGAAAGGCAAGAATGAAAATCAATAAACTAGCATAGGCAAACAATACAGGAAATCAATAAACCCAAATGTTTATTCTGTGAAAAGATTAACAAAATGTATTAAACTCTATCTAAACTTATTGAAAAAAAGAGAAATCATGCAAAAGGAGGAAACATTATTAAGAATCATGCACACATTAAATGGGCAATAATATGCCATAAACTGACAAAACCCACTGAAATGTTGTGAAGTAATTAGCCTCCAACTAATTTAAAAAAAAAAAAACTTAGATGAAATGCACAAATTCCTTGAAAGATGAAAACTACCAAGCTGACATTAGAAGAAGTAGAATCTTAAAAAGTTCTATATAAATTAAATGCATTAAAATAATAACTAAAACTCTCCACACAAGAAAATTTTGTACCCCGTTTATTTCTCTAATGAATTCTATTAAACATTTAAGAAACAAATTATGTCAGTCTTACTCTTAAAGAAACTCCTAAAGAAAATGAAGGAAGAAACACTTCCCAACTCATTCTGTGAAATCTTGATGAAACAACCAGAGACAAAACATGACAAAAAACTACAGACCAATATCTTTCACTTATAAAAACATAAAAATCCTTAACAAAATGTTAGCAAAGAAAATCAAACAATATATAAAATACATTGTATATCTGAACAAGTTGGGGTCATGCCCAGGATTGCTAAATTAATATAAGATTCAAAAATGACTAAATGAAATTCACCACATCAATAAACTAGAAAGAAAAAAGCAAGTAATCTTTTCAAGATGCAATAGAAATATTTGACAAAATTCAACATTCATTCATGATTAAAAATAAATATCAGGAAAAGAGAAATAGAAGAAACTTCCTAACTTGAGACAATGGATAACTTCAGAAAACCTAAAGCTAATATCCTACTTCATAGTAGAACAATGAATGTTTCCTGTATAAGATTGGGAACAAGGCAAGGCTGCCCACTCTCACAAATACTTGGCTTTGTACTGGAGGGCCTAGCCAGAACAATAAAGGAAGAAAAAAAAAGAGAGGAAGAACCACAGTTGTGTACGTTAAAAATTCTAAGGCTTTTTCAAAAATGATACTTGAAACAATAAGACAAATTTCACATGATCACATAACACAAGGTCAATACGCAGAAATCAATTTGTTTCTACATATAAGCAACAAATGGAAATGAAAATTTAAAAATTAATGCCATTATAATAGCATCAAAAACATGAACTACTTAGGGATATGTTTAATAAATGTTCAAAAGACATATACACTGAAAATTAGGTAACAATCTGAGAGAAATTTTTTAATCCCTAAATACCTGAAAAGAATACCATGTCCATGGACTCAAAAACCAAATGTTATTCTATTAGTGTTCTAGAACTTCTATAACAAAGAACAGCCAACTGGTTGACTTACACAACAACAATTTATTGTCTCACAGATCTGCAGGCTAGAAGTTTGAAATCAAGGAGTCAGCAGGGTTGTTTTCTTCTTAGGATTGTGAGGAAGAATCTGTTTTTTGCCTCTCCCTTAGCTGCTGCTGCTGGCAATGTGTCATTCTTTGACTTTTAGAAGCATAACCCCAGTTTCTGCCTTCTTCACATGGCATTCTTCCCATATATGTGTCTCTGGGTCCAAATTTCTACCTTTTTATAAGGACACCAATCACATTGATTTAGCCTTTCTCGTGGTCTCATCTTAACTAATTGAATCTGCACTTCTTCTTTTTCCAAATAAGATCACAACTTGAGGTTATGAGGGACTTCATAGGATTTCAACATATGAATTTGGAAAGACACAATTCAACCCATACTCGATGGCCATGGCTTTGGGTAGACTCTGGGAGTTGGTGATGGACAGGGAGGCCTGGCGTGCTGCGATTCATGGGGTTGCAAAGAGTCGGACACAACTGAGCGACTGAACTGAACTGAACTGAATTCAACCCATAACAGATATTAAGATATATATTACCCCCAAACCGATCTACATATTCAACACCACTCAACTAAAATTGCAGCAAGTTTTTTTTTTTTCAAGTGACAAGCTGAATCTAAAATTAATATGAAAACACAAAGAACCTAGACTATTCAAAACATTGAGTAGGAGATTTCTACTACCTGATTTCGATACTTACTAAAAAACTTAAGCAATAAAAACCAACACAGAGAAAATTAATTCTACTGTTAAGAGAGTCTCATAGTAATTTAGGGCTTTAAAAATGTTAATTTCATCTGGATCCAACCAGATTCCATGTGTCAGGATCCTTCTCTTTACCAATTAATGTCCTAACAGCTTTCACTTAAGTAACTTGGTGAGACACAAATTCAACGGTCTTTGAAATTTAGCAAATCACACAATTAAATTTGTGTTTGATTTTCAGCAATATCTGTCCTTAATTACAATAAATGAGTCTTCTTACGGCTATCATGGGAACTCTCTGATTCTCAGACCATGACCTGAGCTGAGAGTTATTGGATCTGAGCTTGACATTTTCTTCTTCTTGTCAATCAAGTGCACACAGAAAAATCCATTCCATACCACAGTTGTTCAAGTCATCATTTTTGCTATAACAGTCACCTGCACCCACTTGGGTTCTCAAGACAAGTGTTTCTGTTGGAATTCCATCACAATCAACCACAGACGACAGCTCAGGGGTGAGGTCATTGTATGATGTAGACTGCAATCATCCCATTTCCTATTGGCAAGGAAGATCAGTAATTCACTCAAACCCAAGGATATGACCAGGGCAAACTCAAGATCCTATATTGCCAGTTTATCTCCTGAGACTACTCCTGGTACCACTTCTGTATCAACCAGGGGTCCAGTCAAGAAATAGAGAACCTCCTTGTGATTTCAGTAAGAAAAGTTTAATAAATTAACTACTGTTTAATAAAGTTTAAAGTTTAAACTACTTTTAACTACTAAACTACTACTAAATTTTAGACTACTGTTTAAAGTTTAATAAATTAATTTTAATAAAAATTAACTACTACTGAGAATTGGAGTAACAAGGCATTGGTTAGTAAAAATAAAGAGAAACTTTAAAGAATATAGGAAAAACAGATGTAAAGAGCAGCTGTTAACCCCACTCCCACCCCCCAAGGCTGAGACAGAGTGCGCAAGAAGGAGTTTACTCATAGCTGAGATCCAGACCTTTTAGGGAGGGCAAGTCTGTGACCCATAGAGTGGTAGAGAAGCCACTGTGTGCCACACTGGTAGAACTTGCTAGACATCTACCTTCTAAAGTGCCAAGAAAAGACGTCCATGGGGAGGTGTTTCATTAGAGGCACATCACTAAAGAATTGCCCAAAGAAGTTCAAAGAGAAACTGCTGACTGCTGAGTGTCGCTGGTCACAGGAGGAGCCAGGCAGGAAAGAAGCTGGAAGCAGTGCAGAAGCCTGGTGCTGAAATTGCCCACGCTGTAGACACAGGGCATTTGGGAGGTGCATAAACTACAGATGTACAGTGCTAGACTAGCTGAAAGATCTGCAAGAGCTTGCCTGGAGAAAAAGCATGGGGGAACCAGGAAGAAAAATCCTTCCTGTCTCCTCTATTAATAGAATGTAACATTGTGCCAACTGACCAAGGAAAAATATTTTAAGGACCTGTCTCTCCTTTTTTGTAGAGCATGGAATGAAGGGTGGCATTGGGGCTAAGAATCAAGAAACTGATACCTGCACATAAAGTTTAAAGGTGACCAAGAAAATCAGTATGTACCGTATAGCATAGCGTGCATGCTCAGTTGCTCAATCATGTCTGACTTTCTGGCAACCCAATGGACTGCAGCCCACCAGGTTCTTCTATCTACAGGATTTTACAGGCAAGAATACTGGAGTGGGTTGCCATTTCCTCCTCCAGAGGATATTCCCGACCCAGGGATCAAACCTGAGTTTCCTGCGTCTCCTCCAGTGGCAGGTGAATTCTTTACCACTGAGCCACCTGGGAGGATATAACATAGTAAGAAAGTCAAATGACATTAAATGATATTAGAGGAGTTAAGTCATGCACAAAATCACATAAATCCTTATAAGACATACTCATGGTTATTTTAAGTACAATATTAAAGTACTAAAGGATATTAAGCAGGTGTATGACTTACTTTACATCTTAAGGAAATTTCTATGACTGAGCGGAGAAATGATTCAATGAAAATAAGTGAATGCAAGGAGTCTAGTTAGAATTGTAGATGGATTCACCTACAAAGAGAAGATAGAGTGATTAAGTCCTGTAACACTCTGAAATCTAGAAGTAGACCAGAGGAGAAACAGATAAAAATTAAGAGACATGAAGGATCAAATGAAAAGGTCTTTCATACGTCTAATTAGATTTCCAGAAGAAGAGAGAGTAGAAACAATGTGAGAGACAATAATAGTCTCTCTGATGATAGACATGAGTATTCAGATCACAAATGATTTCCAGCAAAAATAAGAAGAAATCCTCAACTAGAGGTAATCCTGATGAAACATCACGTGAGAGGAATGGAATCAAGATGAGAGAATGAAGAGCAGGAGACCCACTTGGCCTCAGCCCAGGTTCCTCAGCCTCAATAAGGCCTTATTGTGAATTTTTAAATGTCATCATCATAGCATTATTTATTTATATGTAGTTACTTTGATATTTAATTTTTTTAAGACAGGGAAAACCCCTGTATTTTCCTCATGGAATGGAACGGCTCAGAATGGTATATTTAAGCAATTTTAAAGCATTTATTATTTACCTAAAGACCAAATATGATAAATCTGTTCTAAGTATTGTGTGTCAATTCATGGTATGGAGATGTCACAATGATACTGCAGATAATGCATATTGAGATTACGAAATTACTGCACACTAGCTGGATTTAAACTCAGCCATTTAAAAAATAAAAATAAAATCATCGTGTGAGTGAGACCACGCGTGGTTCAGTAGCAAGAGCTAACTTGCAGACTGAAGCATGGATGGATCAGAGCACCCCAGCGCAGCAATCTGCATCTCCCAGGCACTTTATGTATACCTTGGCAGGTATATCTTTATTTGCCTTTTTACGCAGAAGGTTTATTATTTGAAAAATAATTTGGGTCTGTGGTCCCCTGTCCCCCCACTCCCCTGTATGTGGGGTTGGGTCACTCCACTGAGTGCTCCAGACCTTTCAGTCATGGCCACTGCAGCCCCCCAACCGTGAGCTCTGGGGATGTGAGTGGATGAGGCCACCTGGGGGGGGGACAGCCAAGGTGACACTAAGTGATGCCTTGTGTGTTGCCCAGGAGATGCATCTCCACCACCAGCCAGAAAGACCCCAGTAACTTTACCCTGTGTAAGCCCAGTCTATCAGTTGATTATTTCTGAGCCTAAAGGGTAGACTTTATGAGTCTAGAGATTTTTGCTGGGTCTATAGGTAAGAAAAGCACCCTGTTCTCCAATCTAAAGAAGGGAGACAGATAGTTTTTGCTGCTGGGAGCTAGAGCATGCCTTTTTCAAAGGCAGGGCATTCTCTTTCCTTTTTCCTACTGTCTTAGTTGGTTCATTCATTGGCACACAGAAATTTAAGGATATCAAGAAGAAGGCAGGGGGAAAAACAAACAAACATAGATTAACAGATTACCATGTCCTGGGCGTTTTTTAAAATGTTTGAATTTAGCTCTGAATTCCCAGGTGCCCTTCAACACCTGGGAGTCACTGAGCTTGTGTCCTTGAAGTCCCACTTGATGTCGACAGTCACATTGCACTTAACTCTTGCCCAGCTGTCTGCTGGTGGTTCCTAAATGTCTCATTTCAAAAAGTCTCTGCTTCCATCTTTGCCAAACTTCTGAGCTTCCTCAGGGGCTAGAAACTTCATTTCAGCAGCTTCGCCCTGAACCAGACAAAAATACAAAAGGGAAACTCACATGTGATCCAAGTGATAGGACGCATATCAAGGTGTCTGTGCGTGGCTTTGGACTGATCTTCCTCTTGTACCGGTAGAGTCTCCACTCAGATAGTTGAGCTCCTTAAATGCATCACCCATCACATCATCCTCTCCTAGAACAACGGAGTAAGCAAGGCCACGTCAGAAGGGGATGGAGCGTGTCAGGACTTGAGATTTCTGTGCTATGTGACACAGGAGACAAATGACAATCTTCAAGTCCTAACCTCTACTATTCTAGAAAGTATAGTGATGATCTGTGTGCAAAGATTTGAAATTTTAGAAGCACCAAGTTCCTGAAATTCAATAAAATATTAATTAATTAATATTAATTAATTAGCTAATTACTGTTAATTAAAAGCATTAATTTTAATTGAAAAAATAAAAATAAATTCCTAAAAGCAACCATAGAGAAAGGATAGACCACTCAGAAACAAATGGTAGTCAGATTGATCAGACACTTTTTATCTGGGCTTCCCTGGTGTCTCAGACAGTAAAGTCTGCAATGAAGGAGACCCAGGTTTGATCCCTGGGTTGGGAAAATCTCCTGGAGAAGGGAATGGCTACCCACTCTAGCATTCTTGCCTGGAGAACTCCATGGATAGAGGAGCCTGGTGGGCTACAGTCCATGGGTTCCCAAAGTGCTGGACACGACTGAGAAACTAACGCTTTCACTTTTGTACACTTTTTAACAGCAACAATGGAAACCAAAATCAGTGGAACAATGCTGAAGGAAAATATGCATCAAGCCATAATCGAGGATTCAGCTAAATCATTATTTAACAGAAAAATTAAGACTTTTTAGAAAAACAAAAATAAATACATATAAATATCCAAGAAAGCTCTCCAAAGAAAAAATATTTGAGTAAGTAATGTCAAGTACAGAACAGTTGGATGGCAGCACCAACTCAATGGACATGAGTTTGAGCAAATTCCAGGAGATAGTGAAGGAAGGGAAGCCTGGCATGCTGCAGTCCACGGGGTCGCAGAGTGGGACTTGACTTAGCAACTTAACAGCAACAACAAAAAGCCACGTTTGGCGGGGGGACGGGAAATGAGCAATAAAATGGCCCTTTGGTGAGGGTCAGGGTCTACATAAATAGTCCAATATAGCTGGAAATCAGATTGATGGTAAAAGATGGCAAATGTTGAGACTGGAAATACAAGCAGAGAGGAAAATCATGAAAGCATCCAGCAATAAATTAAGGAATTTAGATTTTATCTTGAAGGTAGTAGGAAACTAATGAAGGAACTGAGCTTGAAAGTAAATGATCAGATTTATGTTCTGTAAAGGTCTCGTGTTCCTAACACCTAAAACAGTCTGTGTGGCCAGGCTAATTACTCAAAAAGCCAATAAAGGACCTCTATGGAGAATGGGTTTGACAGGAGCAGTGTCAGAGGCCGGAGGACAGCAGGCGAGCTGCTGTGGTCCCCCACGTGAGAAATGATGCTGGCTGGCTGCAGGAAGGGCCATGCAGTGGAGAGAAGAGCTCGGATATTTTGCAGTTATCTGCCTACGAAGCATGATGTCCCACCCTTGTCCCCTGTGGTCCTGACTGCAGTCTCCACCCTACAGGTATCTTATCAGCTTTGGCAGAAGAGCAGAAGGCATCATCTGAATTCTCCATGCCTCAGAGTCCTACCTGGCTATCCCTTCATATTTGGGGGAATCACAAAAGGGAAAGTGAAGAAGAGCGCTAGGGAAGAGGGGTTGGGGCTGGGATGCAGGAAGGTGAAGGGGGCGATCCCTCACCCGGTGGTGCTGTTGGAGCTGGCATCTACCCTTATGCAGCAACTGTCCAAGTCCCTTAAGGACAAGGGGAGGGAAAGTTTCTCTGGTGTCCCTTATTCTTCCCTCAACTCAATTGTCAAGGGCTCTATCAGATTTCTGCAATCTTTACCATTAGCCCTAGACGTTCTATGAGCATGTCCCTGTCTTTCAAACAAAGGCCTGAAAAAGAAATAGCAAGAACTACTCAACCGAATCCTTTGGTGAGTATATAGAGTCTCATTTCCCTCCTGGAGGAGGGCTCATTAAGTAGGACCCTACATTCAGCCAGGGCTCTTGTTTACTAAAAACTAAAGAGGAAGCACTGCACAAAGTCAGCTCTGGAAAGAGGTGAGTCCATCCCATGTCAAACCACAATCCTGCAAATTGAATGTTTAATTCATAAAGTAAATTATAAGAGATTACTTGTACAAGTAGCTGCAATGTCCTTAAAATTATTCTTTAACTGAGGAAAAGTTTTTTGACCTTTGGAGAAAATGCTTGCTTCTAGCTATGACTAAAAAGAGATTTCCTTCTTTCTCTGTTGTGTTAAGAATCTTTTCTTCTTATAAAGAAGGCACCACAGTGATTTATGACTGTCATAAAAGCCTGGAATCCTTTTGAGGTTAAGCTACTCAGCTATTCAACTTTTACTACAGAAACTTTGAAATTCAAAAAGAAAAAATAATGTAAGTTTTTGAAGGACATGTGTTGCTGTAGGTGATCCTGTTAATTAAAAGTGATTGCCTGCTAGGAAATCATACTTTAAAAAGTTTCATGAATTTATTAGAACCCTGAAGGTATCTTTGTATGCACAGAGCTTTACATGCCATTTATGCAATTTTGTTTCAGATCTGCTTAAAGTCTTGCTGACACTCCCAGAGCAGGGAACAGCGCTGTTAGCATGTCTATGTGTTTTGGCTAATTGAATTATGTGAAAATACATACTAATGAAGTGTTAGCAGAGGTGTTTGTTGAGTACACTCTGCCTCTAATTTCTTCTAAATTAGGAGCATCTTTGTGCCGTGGATTAATGTTTTAGGAAAGGCTGCCTTGTTAAAGAAAAATAGCACATTGCCTAATACTGTGGTTCCTTTTTGCATGTTAAAAAGCTCTCTGCACACCTGATGTTCACATTGCACGGGAGAAATCTAAAAGGCACTTTTAGTTTTTTTAAAAAAAAAGAATGCACGACTCTGGAAAAGACCAGTGATGAGTCATTATCCAGTGAAATTAATGAGCAAATTATTAATCTTCTCTTAAAACATTGTGGCGTGTTCCTCTCAAACACTTTGAAGACCGATTGCGCTGGGTTTGGTTTGGTTTTAATGAGGATGATTATTTAATGGTCCTATTTGGATTGTTTTTCTGCATGTCTATTTGGAAATAGCACCTCGTAACATTTGTTGCTGTAATTCTGCGATCCCCTGATGCCGGTATTTGAGAAATACGCTATGGAAAGGCTGTGGTTGTTTTTCACAGGAACCCAGGGAGCTATCAAAGCCGGAGAATGTGCCTGTATTTGCAGCAGAGGCGGGCAGGCAGAGCAGTCCCCGAGCACCGCTCGGGCTCCGAGCAATCAGCTCACTGCCTGATAGGAATGTGGAGCGGGTGTCCGCGCTCTGAGGTCGCGCCTCGGGTCACAGATTCCAGAAAGCAGCGTGCTTGCTCTCATCAGCCTCGAGCCCAGTGTGGTCTGTTAGCGGGAGAGCGGCCGGGCTGGACCAGCAGGCTGACGCCGTGCGGTCCATCCCAGAAGAAGTCTGCCTGGCTGCCTGTGACTTGCGGCTCAGGGGCCAAAAAGCAAGCAGCTTCAGGAGCCGAGGATACCGTGAGAACACCTGGGCTGGCCGCGCTGTGCACCACTGTGTCTGGGGAGGACACACAGAAGTGCGTTAGAAAGAACTGTCCTCTGAGACTAGGCTGCAAGCAGTCCATGCAGCTACAACATCGGAGCTGGGAAGAGAGTTTGCAGGACCGTAGCCCTAGAAAGTGATCAGTGGGGGGGAAGTTACATATACATGGTATACAGTTATATATTTATAATGTATATATGGCTGTGGGCCATCCTGGTGGCTCAGTTGGTAACTGTGGTGTTGTAGAAGAGTCTTGAGAGTCCCTTGGACTGCAAGGAGATCCAACAAGTCCATCCTAAAGGAAATCAGTCCTGAATATACATCGGAAGGACTGATGCTGAAGCTGAAACTCCAATACTTTGGCCACCTGATGCAAAGAACTGACTCATTGGAAAAGACCCTGATGCTGGGAAAAATTGAAGGCAGGAGGAGAAAGGGACAACAGAGGATGAGACTGTTGGATGGCATCACCGACTCAATGGACATGAGTTTCAGTAAACCCCAGGAGTTGGTGATGGACAGGGAGGTCTGGTGTGCTGCAGTCCATGGGGTCAGAAAGAGTCGGACACAATTAAGTGACTGAACTGAACTGACAGTTGGTAAAGAATCGAACTGAACTTACAGTTGGTAAAGAATCCACCTGCAATGCGGGAGACCTTGGTTCGATCCCTGGGTTGGGAAGATCCCCTGGAGGAAGGAATGGCAACCCACTCCATAATTCTTGCCTGGAGAATCCCATGGACATAGGACCGTGGCAGGCTATATATTCCATGGGGTTGCAAAGAGCTGGACAGGACTGAGAAACTAAAGCACAGCACATACATGTGTGTATTTTGAGTAACCAAAGAGAGAATTATTCTTTGCTATCAAAAGATTAACATATTGACAGAAAGGGTGTGATTCATATAGGGTGATAAAATCCTGCACAGAAAATTTGCTTTCAGTTTGGGGCTAGAGCTACCAATCTCAGCAACTGGGCCCAGATCTCTCTCACTTTTCACCTCAAAGAGAGGCAAACATCCTCAACAACCCCCTCCCCACATCTCCACCATCCCTGAGACCAGCCCCCCTCCCACCCCGCAGCTTCCCACCCTCAGCTGACATTGCCGCTGCTGCAGTTTTCCATGGTTACACGTCTATACACATCATTTGTACTTCAGGAGCTCCTTATAGCAATTCTCCCGCCCCACTGCTTGCAGTGTCACCACAAATCCCTATCTTTTTTTATTTAGGACAGTCTCATTTTCATATTTTTTATAAGGTTAGTAAACCAGGCATCAAAAGAGTGAAGTTCAAAGTCTGTATTCTGCCACTCGCTATTCAGGGACTCTTGTTCATATCAGTAACCCTCAGCATGGGTTTCTGCATCTGTAAAATGGGCAAAAGCAAAACAAAACAAAACGAAAAACGACTTGTCCTGCCTACCTCATAAGGTGGTTGAGATGATTTGCTACTGTCCCGCAAGCTCCCTTTCCAGCTTCCAGTGCAGTAGCTGCATGGACCGCTTGCAGCTTAGTCTGAGAGGACAGTTATTTCTAACGCACATCTGTGTCTCCTCAACAGGCACAGTGGTCCACAGCACGGCCAGCCCAAGTGTTCTCATGCTTTCCTCTGCTCCTGATGATTAAAGCGTTGTAGAAAACGTTCTGAAAATTTAAACTGAGCTGACAATACCGTCACAGAGCCAAATATGTTATCAAACTATCGTGACGACTGTGATTCTTGCAATAGGGGCGAGGCAGGCTCACAGCCATTCAGCGCCAGACATTAGTGCACCAAGGTTAAGGTTAACACAAGACTGCATCCCTGAGACTGTTCACCCAATACTGCTAGCAGCAGACCGGGTGCTGGGCACCTGGGGGCCCCACCCTGCCAGCGGTCACCATCAAAGGGGGTCCCAGTGGTTGCAGTCACCCTGGGTCACAGTCTGCAGGACCTGGCCCTGTTTGGGTGGCCGGAGGAGCCTGAGGGCTGGCTGAGGCCCCGGCACCTGGCCCCCTCAATGATGACTGCTGAGCGAGGTCTGGGAACCTGGTCTCCAGGGCAGGCCAGCTGAGATCTGTCTCTTCAGCTGGGCCTGGGAACTGGCTGGGGGACTCAGACTGTGTGCTAGAGGAACACTCTAGAGGAGGGTCACCAGGGAGAGAGCTGCTCCTCTTAGCTAGGACTTGGACCTCAGAGGCAAAAGTTGAGCCTTGGGACCTTGAACAACTTAAACGAGGGGTAATGATTCCACTTTGCTTATTCTCAAGGCTATGACCTTTAAGAGCATTACACCTTTAGGTAAAAAGTTGTAGATCACTCAACAACAAAACCAAACAACTCAATCAAAAAATGGACTGAAGACCTAAATAAACATTTCTCTAAATAAGACATACTGATATCCAATAAGCACATGAAAAGATGCTCAACATCATTAGAGGAAGGAAAATCAAAACTATAAGGAGGTGTCACCTCACAGCAGTCAGAATGGCCATGATTTAAAACTCTACACATAACAAATGCTGGAGAGGGTGTGGAGAAAAGGGAACCCTCCTTCACTGTTGGTGGGAATGTAAGCTGGTGCAGCCACTGTGGAAAACAGTGTGGGGGTCCTCAGAAAACTGAAAATAGATATGATCCATATGATCCAGCAATCCCACTTCTGACAAAACTGTAATTCAAACAGGTACAAACACCCCTATGTTCATAGTAGCACTATTACAATAGCCAAGACATGGAAATCTGTCCATGGACAGATGAACAGATAAAGAAGATATGCTATATATACACAATGGAATACTACTCAGCCATAAAAACAGCCAAATAATGTCATTTGCAGCAACACGGATGGAACTACAGACTATCATACTAAACTAAGTCAGACAGAGAAGGACAAATACCATATGACATCATTTATATGTGGAATCTAAAATATGACACAAATGAACCTATCTGTGAAACAAAAACAGAATCATGAACATCGAGAGCAGATTGGTGGTTGCAAGGATGAAACAGAAGGTCGGGGTTAGCAGATATAAGCTTTTATATACAGAATGGATAAACAACAAGGTCCTCCTCTATAGCACAAAGAACTATGCTCAGTGTCCTACGAGAAACCATAATGGAAAAGAAAGTTTAAAAAGGATGTATATATAACAATCACATTACTTTAAAGTAGAAATTAACACTACATTGTAAATCAGCTCTAATTCAATAAAAGGAATCTTTTAATTAAAAAAGAAAGTTGCAGAGCAGAGAATAGCTTTTGTCTTGATGGAGACTTACAGAAACATTATGACCTGACCATAACCTGACCTATGTGGACAGCTGAAAGAACAAAGGATTTGACACCAAGACACTTGCAACAAGTAACCATGCCCCTCCCTCACCTTACCTATAAAACGGATCTGCTGAAAGCTTTCAAGGAGTTTGGGGTTTTTAAGGCATGAGTCACCCATCTCCTTGAGTGGTCCTGTAATAAACCTTTCTCTGCTCCAAACTCCAATGTTTCTGTATCATTTGGTCTCACTGTGCATTGGGTACATAGACTTGGGTTTGGTGACAACCCTAGTCCCCTGGAAGACAAGTTGATTGTCAGCCAGGAAAACAGCAGATTTGGGAAACAGACTCCGAGATGGAGGTTAGCTTGCAGGGAGCAATACCTGGGGAAGAAAAAGGAAGGAAGCAGAAATGAGTCCCCAACCAGTCATATGTGGTTCTCTGAAGCTCGGGCGACCTTTCAGAATCACTCTAAGTTAGCAGAGGTGCCCATAACCTTTATTCTCCTTTGAGTCATTGTGTTCGGGCCATCTGGGAAAGGGTTTCTTCAGCGGAGACAACTGCCTGGAAGCAGCTGACAGCCTGGGGTCTTGCAGCCGGGGACTCGGGCCTCTACTCCTGAGGAGGGAGCGGGTGGTGCCCACCACGCCACCACACTGATCTTTTGCTTTGGGTGCGTGCTTCAGAGACAATGCTCAGAAGAGCGTCCTGCTGGCAGAGTGTATTGACCTTTTGTGTGGCCTTTAGAAATTACCTGGGAGTCAGGACACCCAAGCTCTAGGTGTGATTCTGCACTTGTCGGAACGGGCTGACCGTCTTTACAGACTGCATACAGGTCGCTGGTATAAAGCTCATTCTCTCGCTCCGTCTTCAGTCTTTCTGCAGTGTCATTCGGAGAATCCCTCCAAGCTCTGCCTCCATCCCATCTAACACCCCCAAGCTCTTAGACTTGACCCTGCAGACTACCCTTGCTGGGACTCAGACTTGACACCCATGGCCTGCAACCATATACCACATTTGTCCACTCACCACCCTGTCTGGGCTCCTGACTGCAGCCCCAGACTCCCTAGGAAGCCATCCAGGGAAGTCAGACATTGCTAATCTGCTCAGTTACCCTAAGCCATCACTCAGCATCTCTCTTCAATTGTAAAACAAGAATATCTGTTCTTTCCTATTTTACCTCAAAGTTACTGGTTTTTAATCATCAAACCAGATAGCAGGAATATATGTTGTATGTATATGTATATATTGGTGTGCATTAAAGTTTTTCAAAGTAAGTGAATTTCTACAACCTCTGTCACATGTGCTACTTCCACCCCCTCCATCAGCCTTTTGATAACAACTCTCTCAGCTTATCTGCAGCCTGTATGATTATTAAAGTGATTAGTGATATATATCAAATGATATGAATCACTACTGATATGTATCAATTGATATGAATCACTGATTCATATGAACTGTGGTGTTGGAGAAGACTCTTGAGAGTCCCTTAAACAGCAAGAAGATCCAGCCAGGCCATCCTAAAGGAAATCGGTCCTGAACATTCATTGGAAGGACTGATGCTGAAGCTGAAACTCCAATAGTCTGGCCACCTGATGCAAAGAACTGACTCATTTGAAAAGACCCTGATGCTGGGAAAGGTTGAAGGTGGGAGAAGGGAACAACAGAAGATGAGATGGTTGGATGGCATCACCTACTCAATGGACATGAGTCTGAGTAAACTCCGGGAGTTGATGATGGACACAGAGGCCTGGCGTGCTGCGGTCCATGGGATCACAAAGAGTCAGACACGACTGAGCAACTGAACTGACTGACTGACTGATTAGAGAGGACTCCGATGAACCCAAGGTCTCAGTTCGTCAAGCCACAGGATACAATTCACTCCATAATCTGGCCTATTTCCTATTTGTTACTAATTGCTTGCAAGTTTTGAAATTGTTTATTTTAAGGAGCATTTATATATTCCCTTGTGTATCTTGAAACATAACCTTATAGGTAGCAGTTAAGTATCTGACTTTCAGTGTCATCCCCTCTTGCCTTCAGCGCTCAACAACCTGAAAAGAAACATTTTTAGCTTCTAGAAGCAGGAAGCTTAATTTTCAACCGTTGGGCCGGCCCATTTCACTACAACCCAGGGAACTTCCCATAGCCTTGTGCCCCTGGTAGACGCTGAATACAACCTGCCCCATAAATGCCTCAGAGGCCAGAGCAGCAAGAGGGAGCCGGCAGGTGGGCAGCAGGTGAAGAGTCTGTGGGGCATCACCCCCTTCTCCTCTGGCCCTCATGCTCCCCTCCTCCAAGAAGTCCTCCCTGATAAATCAGATTCCTGCCTTTACCTTAAATTAGTCCATCCTTTTCATGGCAAGTAGCCTATGCAACAGTATTAAAACCAGGTGACAAAACTGTATCTACAAATTTATTTTCAGGAGATAATTCACAAAACAATCCAAAAGGAAAAAGTATCTGATACCTTTGACGTGGTTTTGTTTTTACAGACTCAAACCCTAATATTGTATATATATACATACCTACACGGTACTTGTATTCACATGAGAAAAGGCTGGAAGGATAACCAGTAAAATTTAACTTATTAGTGTTAGAATAATGGGTATTCTCTAAAGGACTATGCTTCGAACATGAATTATTTTTGATGCTAGGGAAAAAACATTGCTTACAAAAATAAATATAATCAAAAAGCTGTCATATCCATGTCTTCTTTAAAAGGTCAGAATTGGTTGCAAAGCAACATGAATATGCTTGACACTAATGCACACTGTTTATTAAAAAAAAGAGTAGATAGAGAATGAAGTACTCTTCTATGAATAAAGTTTATATGCTTTTCTAAAAAAAGACCAGAAATAATTACATTTAAATGTTAAGTGACTGCTTTTCTTTTTCCTGAGTGGTAGATTGCAGTTAATAGTTCTTTTCATCATTATTATTTTATGTATTTCTTATATTTGTATAGCATAACTAATGTAATTCTTAAAAACAATTATTTCCATGGTTTCAAAAACAACAAATAAAAATAAAGACCATGTATATCCATTCGTCCATTACAGCATGCTGTTTCCTACTTGTTTTCACAGTGTTTCATGGGCAGATTTTATTTTCTTGAGGGAACTGCAGGTTCCTAGTGGGTCTTCTTATTGTTTTGCCGTCTTCAGAAAAATTCAAATGTAAAATATTAAAATGTGCCTGTCCATCCATGACACTCTTCATCTACTCAAATAAAGGATGGAGAGGCCTGCTTGGACCAAATCTTGACTACTAGCTTTGCATTTTTTCCATGAGTGTAAATATCCGATCATAAGACTATGTGAAACATAGTAAGCTGGTCAAACACAAGACAAACCTGTGAGCCACCCTTACTGTTATCACTGCTCGTTTCGGGTCTGGAAGCTCATCCATGTTAATTTTGACAAGGATTCCCATCCTTCATCTCTAGACACAGACTTCACACTGAGTTAGCATCCTTGCTGTGCAAAGAACAAAGCAATTTATTGATACTGGCAAGTTGGCCAGTTTCATCATTAATCGATCATTTGCTTTTTCTGGTGTGGTCCTGAGGCATTCCTCTAGGCAGCAGAGGGAGAAAGCCAGGATTTACTCGGTTGGGCATGATAGGAAAAGACTGTGAAAGAAACTTTCAAGGTGTTTCATCAATAAAGGAAGGTCACTTGCCTTTGCAACAGCATGCATTTCAAACCAAAGGAAATCAGGACTCAGATTTCCATCAATTTTGACTTTTCAGTGAGAGTTCTTGTTATTCACATTCTTACGAATCTTTGAATGCTTCCCTTGAGGGATGCAGCATAATTTTCATATTAGAGGAAAAGGAACTGGGGACACTGAGTGCCCTGTCCCCTCGGCAGCTCTGCCTTCACTGTGACTCAGTCTTCAGCCATCACTTCATCTGGAGGCAGCAGGTTGGAGGAGAAGGCAGCCTGACATCTGGCACCCTGGAACCCTGGGTCTAGAATACCAAACACCTCATTGAGATCTCCTGGCTTCTTCCTATTAGCGAAAGTCCCAAGCTCTAGAGAGTATTGATAAGGGGCCAGAATAGAGATGACATCAAGGCCTGGGGAGTAAGAAGACTTTGAATTTTGTCACTGTCAAATTTCCAAATAACTTCAGTGACGCTTTTAAAGAAAGATGGTGAGAAGAAATGAGATTTTGATCCATTTGGACATATCCTGGCTCTCCAGGAGAAAAGGCTCTTCTGAACAGTCATGTTCCCCAATCAGGGTATCAGTCATCATTCCAGGTAAAGTCCCAGTGGAGGGAGTCATCACCTGGCCTGTGGCCCTGATCATCAAATGCTGTATCTGAGAAACAAGTGCCTAATCTCCTCGTGGTATATGTGGCCAGATCACTACCTCTGCATCTCATATTCTAATGCACCACAAGAGCACGTTAAATATAATTGTGTTTTCTAGTCACTCATATATAGGGCTTAAGACAGAGGAAAAAGTGCATTAATGCTCCTTTCAATTCCTTATTCTAAAAAAACACAAAAATACAACAAAACCACAGTATCATTCCCTGTTTTGCTGTTAATTCCTTATGTCATCAACTTGAGCTTATTGCCAGTAATCTTAAGGGTGGGAACGAAGTCTTTCGTGTAAACTGCCTCCAACTTAGTGCCTGATCTAGTACCACATGCTCTGCGCACAACACATGTTCATGAAGTTGATGGGAACTAGCATGTGTATAGCACGTTTTCATCTTCAGAGCACATCTGGACACAACTTATTGTGTCCTGCTGAGCAGAGAGTAGGAAACTGAAGCCCCGGAAGGTTGGCTTGTCCCATATCATAGAGAAAGAGCGGCGCGGGTGGGGAACAGCTCAGGTTCTACTTTCACCCACATTGTCCCCTGAGATGATGAGTTTCCCACTTTGAAAATACAAAAGTGGTAGGAGATGGTGCTCAGGGGCTGATTGAGCTAGGAAGTGATTTCAAGACTTGGGGTAGCATCTGGTTCTGAAAGTGCCCAAGTCATCTTGTCAAACTCAAAATTGGGGAAGAAAGATGTGTCCCTGTATTGAAATGATCCAAATCATTGATTGGGGGGGGGGGGGGGGGCAGACTTTCTGAGTACAATATACATAGCTCATCTTGGTATGCCAAATGGAAAGGTAGACCACTCAGACATCTTGGTAGACTTTTAGACGTCTTGAGGATTAAGCAAACATGTCAAACAAGATGACCTGCATGTATCACACCTAACTCAGAGTGAGTTCTTGCATGAATTTCCCAAGTTAATTAAGTTCATAGAAAATTGACAAGTTGCCTCTATACCCAACTTGCTATTAACATCTGAAGTGTAGAACAAATACTATTACCATAAAGTAATATTAAAGATTTAATTAAACATTTAACTTAAGTGCTATTCTCTACTTTCCTGGCAGAATTGAAAGGGAAGCGATAAGGATCCTCTTCTTGACCAAACTCTGACTGGTCTCCTCTGAGCCCTCTTCTCAATTAGTCCTCAACCTATAAAGTCTTGGACAAATACCAGCTTAGCTTCTAATAGCTTAAGGCCACATCCCTAAGAAGACCCTAGCCCCCTTAAAGTGCCTTCCTGAGAAAACTCAAGACTGCCAAAAGAATTCACTGTTTGTTCCAGTCAAAACCTATCTGTGGAAGAGTAGGAATAACTGTGAGAAATGCAAGTTAGCAAACCCACAGATGGGTTTCCCATGGACCAACCTCTCTTCCCACTTTCCCTGACTCTAGTGAGCCCTCACTCACTACCCACTCTAGTCGCCCATTCCCCCTTTACAATCTCCAGCCACCTCTGTACAGATGGAACAAGAGTTCAGTTCACACTGGACTCGTTTCCCTGTTGCAGTGGTCATACTGATGAAATTCTGCCCTTCCACTTAGCTAGTGTCCAACTTTGTTTATCTTTGATAAAAGAGACACTTCCGCCTTGCTGCTTCTGTATTTCCCATGTTTGTGCAATGTTTGTTCCCAACATGGGCTCGATTGGGTATTTGTTAAATGAATGAATGAGCGCATACACTGAGTATTCACTGCGGAACATTCATTGAGAAGTTCAGTCCACAAAACCCATTCAGCCCATCCACAACCCCTGATGTTTTATTCTTTTCTCATCTTAGCACATGGGTCCACTTCTTTGAATTCCAACTTTTCCACTTTCCCAGAATGACACTCATAGGATGATTTCTGCCCACGACCTAACTCAATGGACGTTTCTTGACTGGCTTAGCAGTTCCTTCCCTCCTCAGAACTCATACTTTTTCTAAGATGACCGTCCTATTTCAAACATGGCCTAGAGCAAGTTTGCAGGGAGAATGGATTTTCCTGGCCTGGTGACTCACTCAAGGTTGTGGGTTCCAAATTTGAAGCTGAACTTGAACTTCTCTCGGTTCAAGTTGCAATGAGCACCAACAAAAATGTGACCTCCTAGTTCAAGAATAAAGGCTCTGGAGGTTTCTTAGCTATCAAGTTGCTCTTACAAAAGAAGATTCTGATGAGTTAAGTGTAAAAGAATCAGAGTCTAAAGGATTTAATTTCTCTTGGACTATTTGACAGTTTCATGGTGAAGGAGGCATTTATTTAGCAATATGTATGAGGACTCTCATCATCTCAAAATGTTTGAAAAAGAGACAAAGATATTTTTCCAATATCACAATCTTGCTGGCCCTCTTTTCCTTTTCCTCTGTGAATAGAAAAGTCTAAAAAGGTGCATTGAATATTCCCAGGCTAATTCCTGCACCATCTAGAAATCAACACTATCATAAATAAGACAAATGCAAGACATAGCAATGAAGCACAACTTAAGTTCAAATCTCATTACTAAAAAAAAAAAATCAAGAGCAAAGGAAAAATTAAAATTGCCTAAGTTCTTTAGCCCTTTTGGAATTTCTCACTCCTAAAATGTGGACTTGGTTAGAACTTGGAGAATGTATAGCTTCTTTTTAATGATGTTTGTTGAAAAAAGGTTTGCCTATAGCTATAAATATTTCTTATTACCATCTCAGAAAGTTCCAGAGGCCCTGGCCTTTCCAACCAAATATGGGATTCTTCTGGGTTCAGAACTATCATTTACCTTTACACTTTTACTGCCTGGAATGTTTCAGGGAAATGTTCTGAAATACCATGAGCTCCCAGGCTCCAATAGCACCTTAATTCCAACAATTAAGAGATAAATAATTATTAAAAAGTTTACTCTCTGCTTAAGATTGAGCTAGGAAATACAGAAGAGAGCAAAACAATCTCTACTCACAAGAAGTTTATAATGTGGAATCAGAGATAAGACACACAGATGAAAAGAATTTGTGAGACCATAATAATAAGGATAGTATCAATAGCTAATAATTAGCAGGTATTCTGGCAAAAGGAATTGTTCTAAGGACTTCACATGTATTATTTTATTCTGACAACTGTCTTAGAGATGCTAGTATCATCCCAGAATATCTGAATAGAATAGATTGAAACCTTGCACAAGATCACACAGCTGGATGGTGATAAACCTAAGATTCAAAGCCCATGGAGGCAGGGCCAGAGCCTGAATACTGAACCTCTACCCACCACTGCCTTCAAATACACAGATGCGTGTAAAGGTTAACACACATGTGTGTCCAAACAGAAATATCTATGTGATCATTGCAAACTAAGAGATCATTGTGAGATCATTGCAAAGATCATTGCAAACATGGGATTCTCCAGGTAAGAATACTGGAGTGGGTTGTATGCCCTCCTCCAGGGGATATTTCAGACCCAGGTATCAAACCCAGGTCTCCTGAATTGCAGGCATTCTTTACCATCTGAGCCACCCTCTCAATTGTTTAGTGCACCTAGCCTAGACCTCATTCACCAAAATGGAAACAGCCATTGGTCAAGACAAAAGAGAAAGATGATCAGGACAAGAGAGGAACACAGATTTTCATCCAGAACTGATGCTGGACCAATTCTGAGAACACCAAGAGTGTCAGATAAGGACCAGCTCAGACAGCAGCTTCCACAAAATAAGCGTCCGTTTTATAATTCCTTCCTAGCATTCACAGCTTCTCCACTCACTTCCTCCATCCCCGCCTCCCAGCCTCCTCTTCCCCGGCATGCTCTGCCCCTTTATCAGAGTAGTTGCTGAAACCTCACTCCTTGTAAATAAACTTCCCTAATATGACGACACTGGCGAATTCCCCTTTACCTCTCTCTCTCTAACCATGAAACTATCAAAACAACCTCCAATCAGGACAACGCAATTTTTAAAATTACCCCCCTGCCCCATCATCCAAATGTAATTCTAATGTAACATAAGAAGAACAGAGGGCTTCAAAAGGGAAAAAAGGAAAAAAATAATAACAATAATAGATTTTAATAAAAGTCAAATCTAAGACTTCCCTGGTGGTCCAGTGGTTAAGAATCCACCTTCCAACGCAGGGTACGGTACGCAGGCTCCATTCCTGGTTGGGGAACTAAGATCCCACTTGCTTCAGGGCAACTAAGCCTGAGCTCTGCAACTACTGAGCCCATGTGCTGCAACTAAGACTAGAGAGAGTCAAATACATAAAAATAAATTTTTTTAAAGATTTATGTACATTTTGGTAACTTATGTAAATTCATCTTATGTAAATTTTTAAAAATAAATAAAAATAAAATCTAAACAAGCCTGGGGAACCCATCTAAAACTTGGAAAGCCAGTGCTCCTATTACTCTCAAGCCCAAATTCCTAACAGGAACCACTGTACTTGTTTCAGCTCTTGGGTCATCTCTCTGCCCCCATCTTGTTTTCAAAAACACATATTCATCCTAAAACACAGCCTCAGTACACCCAGGGCTCATTCATTTTTTTCTCCCACTAGCCATGGTTTCTCACCTTTCTATCTGGCTCAATCCTCAGTATTAAATCTTACTTCCACCACTGTGCGAATCTACTCTGGGTTACCTGGACCCTGTTCATTGAAAACCCCTTGCTTCTTTGATGGGGCCCAAGTCAACTTGTGTAATAAAAGGGGAAGCTGAAAGAAGCATCATAAAAGCAGAAGACATTATTGAAAATATTTTTTCACTAAGTAGATACATCCCCAAAACACACATTGGGGAGATAAATAAGTGTGTGGCTCTGGAAAAGGAAATGAAACAAATATGGAGATTTGGGGACATCAAAGGAAAGCTCACTATCATGTTGAAGGTGGGAGGGCTGGGCAGAAATGGCTTAAACATCAGAAGAAGGTCAGAATTCATTATGCCTTTCTCTCAAATCATAATCGTACACTTCTGGACACCTGATGCATAACTAGGGCATTTGCATTTCAACAATGGATGATGAAATGTACCTGGCTTATTCCATGCCGGTTTAGCACTTGAAGAGCACAACAGAGTCAACAATAATTACACTATACTACATACTCTGCTAGATCTGGATTACTGGGGAAAGTAAACATACAATCACTAGTGGAGGCAAAATTATGTTTTGAATATATTCTGATTTTCTGATGTCTCCAACAAGAAATCACTTAATAAAATGGAGTGTGATCTCTAAACAAGTAAATTATCCAACAGCAAGTTTCAAAGAAGGAGTTTTATTCATCTTCTTTTCAAGAAGGAAAAATGGATTCTGTCAGTATGAACATCCATGCGCCCTAAACAATGAAAAGCAAAAAGTAAGAAATTAATGATTCCAGGTAAGGAAGTAACTAGCAACTTTTATCTGAATCATGCTGGTGGCTGCCATCAAAAGAGATGGAAGCAAGACTTGCCTGGTGATCCAGTGGTTAAGAATCTGTCTTGCAATGTATGGGATGCAGGTTCAACCCCTGGTCCAGGAACTAAGATCCCACAAGCACGAGGGCAAAGCCCACTCACTGCAACTCCTGAAGCCTGGGTGCCACATCTAGAGAGTCCATGGAGTGCAACAAAAGATCCCGTATGATGCAATGAAAAATCCCATGTGACTCGTGGCGCAACTAAGACCTGACACAGCCAAATAAATAAATTTTTTTAGAAAAAAGAGACTGAAATAAGCTAGAGATGAAAGCAAGGCAATGATCTTCCTCAGAAGCATACAAAGAAAGCAAAAGTTATATAAACCTATTCAGAGGAGTAGCAAGGATACTTTATTTATACTTAGGATTTAATTTTCTATCTTTGTTCAATGATGTTATAGTCTACTAAAGCAAAAAATGCTGAAATCAATTACAAAAACTGATTACCTCAAATAAATCAAGAAATAGGGAGAAACTGACTAAAAAATCACTAAGTAAAAAATTATATTTTTGTAAACAAGTACAAGTGAATACTTTAAGTTCTGGTTTCCTGTGCTGTGCTGTACTTAATCACTCAGTCGTGTCCACCTCTTTGCAAATCCATGGATTGCAGCTCACCAGGCTCCTCTGTCCTTGGGAATTCTCCAGGCAAGAATAATGGAATGGATTGCCATGCCCTCCTCCAGGGGATCTTCCCAACCGAGGGATTGAACCCAGGTCTCCCGCACTGCAGGCGGATTCTTTATGGACTGAGGCACCAGGGAAGCCCCTCTGGTTTCCTAAATTATGCTAAAAGAAAGCTTAAGACCTAAGCCATATAACGATTCAATGGATGATGACAACTAGAGGCAGTCTCAGCCAGAGAGCTTCTTTTCCTCAGGGCTAATCTTTCACTCTTCTACTATTCTGTTAACAGAACTCTTCATTGATTTATTCAGTTAATACATTGTCTTATCAGGTCACTTTGGGAGGTAACAGTAGTTCATGAAATGTCCCAGGTTTTGAAGCAGATGGATTCTAAAGAGAGGTCTGCCATTATCTTACTCAACAACCTTGAGAAATTTCTATAACCTCACCATTTGCCCATATGCAAACTAGAGGTAATGAGACATTAAGAGTGTGCTTGGAGGTTCTAACAAGAAGCCCAGCTACTCATATATCTTTGACTGAAGAATGACCCTCCCCTGTCAGAGAAGGGCCTTCTGGTCGACAGGCCCACACGTGGAGCAGCGAGGGAGGAAGGGGACACCCACCTAGTCCGCAGATCAACTGAGTCAACCCTGGCGATCAATGCGGTGCAGACGTCATTTAAGGGTACAATTTTCCAACAACTAATAACTAGGTTCTGGAGATCTAATACACAGTATACTGATTATGGGCAACAATACTGTTTTATAAAACCCAAAGTTCCCAGAAGACTAGATTTTAATTGTTCTCACCACGGAAAAGAAACTATATTGTGTGTCAGAGTAAAAGTATAGATAATGCTATGTTGGTGATAATCATATTGAAATGTAAGTGTATTGATATTTGAATATGTTTATTTTTTTTAATATTTGAATATGTTTAAACCTACAAGCTGGAATCAAGATTGCCGGGAGAAATATCAATAGCCTCAGATACTCAGATAACACCACCCTTACAGCAGAAAGTGAAGAACTAAAGAGCCTCTTGATGAAAGTGAAAGAGGAGAGTGAAAAAGTTGGCTTAAAACTCAACATTCAGAAAACTAAGATCATAGCATCTGGTCTCATCACTTCATGGCAAATAGATGGGGAAACAATGGAAACAGTGACAGACTTTATTTTGGGAAGCTCCAAAATCACTGCAGATGGTGACTGCAGACATGAAATTAAGACGCTTGCTCCTTGGAAGAAAAGTTATGACCAACCTAGACAGCATATTAAAAAGCAGAGATATTACTTTGCAAACAAAGATCCATCTAGTCAAAGCTATGATTTTTTTCAGTAGTTATGTGTGGATATGAGAATTAGACTGTAAAGAAAGCTGAGCACCAAAGAATTGATGCTTTTGAACTGTGGTGTAGGAGGAGACTCTTGAGAGTCCGTGGGACTGCAAGGAGATCCAACCAGTCCATCCTAAAGGAAATCAGTCCTGAATATTCACTGGAAGGACTAATACTGAAGCTGACACTCCAATACTTTGGCCACCTGATGCAAAGAACTGACTCGTTGGAAAAGACCCAGGTGCTGGGAAAGATTGAAGGCAGAAGGAGAAGGGGATGACAAAGGATGAAATGGTTGGATGGCATCACAAACTCGATGGACTTGAGTTTGAGCAAGCTCCGGGAGTTGGTGATGGACAGGGAAGCCTGGCGTGCTGCAGTCCATGGGGTCGCAAAGAGTCAGACACGACTGAGTGACTGAACTGACCTGAAACTTACAGAAGCTTATATGCAATTATGTTTCAATAAAAAAAATTTTTAAGCCCTGCCTTGCAGGATTCTCCTCAGGCTGAAATCAGACAAATATTTACAACATAGCACTTAGCACAGTGTAGACAGTAAATTTTATTTACTATTTTCTTTCCATATCTTGAAAGAAAAGATATCATGTTGCATTCCCAGCATGATAAAGTCACAGTTCCACTACAGGGCATTCAAGATTCTTCCAAATGCCAACCTGAAAAAATACTTTGCCATATTAGCTGATATTTTTCCTGCATTTTATTTAATATTTTGGGCCTTTCTTAACCACTATGCTCATGTGTGCACACTCAGTCCTGTGGTTGTGTCTGACTTTTTTCGACCCTGTGAACTGTAGCCCACTAGGCTCCCCTGTCCATGGGATTTCCCAGGCAAGAATATTGGAATGGGGTGCTATTTCCTTCTCCAGGAGATCTTCCTGACCCAGGGGTTGAACTCACATCTCCTGCTTTACAGGTAGACTCTTTACTACTGAGCCACCTGGGAAACCCATTAACCACTATGCTTGTCTAGTAATTCTCAATCCTGACTGTAATTAGAATCTGGAAGAGCCTGTTAACTATACCAATGTTCATTCTCTGCCCCAGAAGATGAAATCAAAAGCTCAGTAAGTGGAGCTGTATTTGTGCATATGTATTCATTTCCAAGCACTCAGAATGATGGAACTGCGATCAAGAATGCTGATCTAGACCTTTCTAGATCCCTTACCTCAGGACAGGGATTACAAAGCTAGGAAGAAAGGAATGTTATTGGCTTTTAAGTTTTAAAAGCTTAGCCTTCAGAAGGAATGAGAAAAAAAATCCATAGGACTGAAACAAACAATCTTGGAAAATATGGAACAACTAAGAGCAAAGATTCTCTACCATGACCACCACCATCTCCACATCCTGCGCCTTCAAGATGACAAAAGCTGGCTCTGGTAAGGAAAGTAGTAGGAAAAGAGCTAGTGAAACCTTGGAGACTTTAGTTCTCCCAGAAGGGAGACCCTGTACTCTGATCTTCCTAGGAGGATAGGGGACAGACCTCTCCTCAATAAGTTGGTAGGATCTAAGATTGGAAGTTCTCATGCCTTGTTTCCCAACAGAGGCCCAGGTGGGCAGCTAAAGCTTAGCTTAGTGGATGTCGTGTGATTAACCATGGCAAGCTTTCAACAGCCTCATAGAGCTGGGAATCAGGGGCTGAGTCCTGGGACCCTGGGAATAGCAAGGCAACCTTTTGAAAATGACTTAGCAGCAGCCATGAAGAGATGATGACCAAGGGTCAGGCAGGATTGTGGTCATTTCCTTGGGTACCAGCTTGGAGAGGATTCCAGAATGACGTAGATTAAGTTTCCTTCACATAGCAGAATGACAGCTGAAAAAAATAAGCTGATTAACAGACTAAGTTACACCCTTGCACCTGAGCATGTGAACCAAGATTTCCACTCTTCCCACTACTTTTCTACGTCCATGTGTTTTCGCGTCACACACCACATCCACCTGCACGTCATGCTTCGGTTGCACTAAAAAGCCCACTCCTCCCTCCAGGCCTCTCTTGCTCACTCCTCCATCCTTCTGTGCCAAGTGCCCCCTTTGCTTAAAACATCCTCCCTACCTCTATGAGCAAACCTCCCAGACCTCCTCCCCAAAGCCTTCTCTGACTTTCACTGAAAAATTCATCACTCTTCCTCTACACTCCCCTCGCAGGACTCCTCTAGCCCCCTAGAAAACTTTCAATTAAATTCACCCGAATGGCTGGGAAGGGAAGCATGAATATATATACATGTATATACACATACACCTATATCCCTACATAGGTTTACATATACGACCACAAAAATCCTTATCACATCATTTAGTAGCTAGATGTTTGTCTCCTTGGCCAAACTGTAAGCCCCTTGAAGGCTGGCATCATGCATGTCACGCTTATCTTTGTATTCCAGCATCTTGCATGTAAGAAGTGTTCAACAGTTTGCTAAATGAATGAATGAAATAATTAATTACTATAATAAAATAGTTATGTGCAAGCCACAATGCTACTTTCTCAAAATAATAAAAATTTTGTCTAGACTATTGCCTTTGGCAAAGATTACTCATAATATCCCTGAAAATCTGTAAGGAGATCCTCCTCCTCATTGACTAATTCCTTATAATCACATTCACACCTGGAAACTGCATCGACTTTGATCAGAATAGATGAACTAGCTAGACAATCAAACCCCAAGAAAATCACTTTCATTTCACCTCTTTAGGCCAAATAGAAGTTATTTCCATGCTTGTGTGTAATATTCCTGCCATTCATCCATCAGTAGAACATCAATTGAGTGACTGACTATAACCATGGGATTCAAGAGTGGTAAATTCCTAATTTGTACCCAGTAGCGAACAAACAGATTTGCTCCATGAAATAGCCAGGCAGTGGCCACACACCCTCAAAATTCAATTGAAAAGTTCAAACATGTGTAGTTGTTATGTTTTGATTTCAAGGAATTAGCCAAAGTGACAAATGTGACCACTGTGTATACAAGAGCAAACCACACCCTAAATGAAGCAAATAAAATGGAAACAGAACATTAAACTAGCTTCAGAGGGAAAATGCTTGTTTATTTGAAATATCAAGAGTGGGCAGATGGTGTACACACGAGGGCTGAACGATTCAATCTTTTTTTCAGGCTACTATAAAATGACTTGATTGGATCAATCTAACTTTCAAACTGAGGTATCTGAGATATTCCACCTATCTGTGCTTGTTGTAATGGAGACACATCATAAGCTCCAAGTCCCAATTCTTTCCTCCCTCGCTGGCCCTGAACTGTACCCTGTGTTTCAGGGTGAAGCCCTCACCTCTCTGATCCACACTGGTCATCGCTCTGGCCTGGGAAGTGTCAGTTCTAATGAGCAGGAGGAGAAGCACTGGGACTCTTCAATGACCGTGGAAGAATGAAGGAGCGCCTGTTAAATGCCATTCACGGCTGTAAATAGCCATTCAGATCAGTGGCCTTGGTTCCTAGAGGACGGGTCCCACACTACTGTGTGTGTGCAGACCCCTTTCAAGGGCAGTCATCCGTGCAACTCGAGTGGTAATGGGATCCGACCCTTAGTGTTGAAACCTGCACCTGTTAGGGTCAGAACAATGGGTCATTCTGAAGTCAGCCAGTGCAGCTTGCTCTTTTCCAGACCCGTGAAAAGAATATCTCATTTCTCTTGGAACTTGGTGACCACCAAGCAGAATGCTCTGGCGCTATTTGCAAAATAGCATACAAGCCGTGAAAACGACGCTATTACAGATGGAACTCCACAGACCTGTTAGCCTCATATTATAAGAATAATACACATTAATAGTCTTCCTTGCATGTCAGTAGACTGTAAATTAAACTCACACGAATGACTTGGAAGAGGAGTATGAATGTATACATGCGTACACAGCTGGGGGAGGGGGTGGTTATTAAATATATGTAAAAAGCACATTAACTCATAATTTGAAGCTCTGGGTCCCAGGCTCACTTCTCTCAGTAGCTGTGGGACCTTGGGCAAGTCATGTCATTATGCATCCCCGTGGAAAGGAGAGAGTTTGACCTCAGAGCATTGTCAGAGCTCGGCAAACGCGCCTTCTTTCTGCTTTGCTTTCAGTTTCATCACCTATTAAAGCTGTGGATTAAATCATTTCTCAGGTTTCTTCTACTTCTAAAACTCTACCTATTTAGTTCTTTGCCTTATTCTCTGATTCAAAGCAGTCTTTAAAAAATCAAGCCACACCTTTCTTATCACTTAGCAGATGTCTACCACTATAGTACATCACTGATTAAAGTGTATATCAAGGAGTCACCTGAATCAGTATTTTCTAATTTTTCTAAAATGAGCCCTGACTATTTGTGTCATGTTTAATTAACTTAAGAAGCCATCAGCTTCAACCATCATGCTCTGAAGTGAAAAGAAAAAAAGAATTATCTTGCAGTATTAGCTTTGAGGAATGAAGATTCCACACCTTTGCTTCATAGCTGGTTTGTAGTCACACTTCAGCACAGACTAGCTGAACCTTCACAATACTGTTTCCCTTTTCCTCCTGGTCACAAGCCGGACGACACTTCACAGACTCCCTTGCACTTGGACACAGTCGTGTGACTTAATTTGGCCAATAGAAGGTAAGCGTTGTGCTTCTTCTAGTTATAGCCCATAAAATCCTTCCATGTATGAGGATTCCAACAACCTCAAGGAGAATCAACCAGAAGATAGAAGGTTCTCGTGTCCCCCTTGAGCTTTGAGGAAAGCTTTGAGCTACCTAGGAAAGCTGTCTGACGAGGAACATCCCTGTTAGCAGGACTGTTGTTGAGCAAAGAGTCAGTTAGACCTCTTAAATTGGGGAGTTAAATAGCTCTGATGAACATAGTCAGGTTAAAGGGAAATTACTTTGATGAAATGATAGCCTTCAAGTGTATGCCTAGACAAACTACCTCCGAGAGTATATGACAGAAAGACTCACAGAGCAAGCAAACATGCTTCAACCACGTGGTTTGCTGAATTAATTTTAAACGCATAGGGAGAAGCAGGGAGAAAAGAGAGGGGTAAAGATGGGGACTGTACTAACTAGATCCTGCCTCTGTCTCTGCTTCAGTGAGCTCCCCTGTCGTGGTGTGATTGCGAGAACCAGAGCTGGGGTTCAGGCAACACTCTCCTTGAACCCTCTCCTGCGCCCACAGACTGCCCGAAGGTCCCTCTTTGTTCCCTGCTCCTTTGGAACCACCAAAGCCGATCACAGTGAGGCAGGAAAAATACAGAATCCAGGCTGAACAGTATCTCCCCTGTGGACAGATCCTCCAAAGTGGCAGGAGTGAGACAGGAGTTGAGCCCTGCGCAGATAAGAGGTAAAAGACCGCATATTCCTCGGTCTCCAAGTCAAGGAGACCTTCCTGATTACACAGGCACTGAAAAGCTCCTTGGAGATCAGAAAGGCAGGGAGTGCCACTTCAATGCAAATGATGCCAACTACCCACAGGCCTCTTCACTAAAATCCATCTTGGCTGAGAGATGTGCACCCGTACATGGGGCAAATTCATTTCTGCATAGCTGACGGGCCAGGTCCTTGCCCCTGGCCATGGTCCCTGGTGGCTAGGGTCCCCAGCGGTTGGATTCAGCATTCTCACTGCCGCCACAGAAACCAAAACCCTGCCTCATGCCGCTGCAGGCTGAGGCCATCCAAGATCAACGGGAAACATCTAGGCCCAAGTCTTGCCATCCCAAAAAATTGGAAGATGAAATATGAAAGGAGATATGAGACCCCCTAAGTCATCAAGCCTCCCTCTCATTTCTCCCAGTCATGAACAAAGGGTCCAGAGGATGCGCCACGCAGTCCTTTTGCCCACAGCTAACATCCCACCAAATATCAAGGAGGCAGCCCCTTCCTGACATGAGATGCGGGCTGTTATTATCTTCCCTGGCGGTAAGCACTCTGAAAGCCTCCGGAAACCCTTCTGTCATCAGCAGCTTCTTTCCTCAAGACAAATCAAAGTATAACAAATGGCGCTCAGCATATTGAGAGGGTCATGCAATTGCCTCCAAATTCCTCTTTAAATTATTCTTAGTTAATCTAATTAATGTGCCTTTATTAAGATGAAGACGGACAGCTTATAAGAAATTATTCACTCTGTTATAAGAGCTTGCTCAGGAATCTAAACTTATATCATTGAAATGGCCTTCTTTAAGAAAAATTCCATTTTTGAAAGCTCTTATTTTTGCAAATTTACAAGACCCATGTGAATACACCAATGGGCCCCCTCTCAGGACCTTGAAAGCCATCTATAAAAGCGAGAAGTTCTGGAGCTTAAACTTAACTCATTCATGGTAAATCCTTCTCTGACTGAGGGACTTCTTGAGTTGCAGATTTATTCTACAAGTATTTGGGTTCTGTCTGTTCTTGCAACAGGGGCCTGAAGAAAAAGTGCCAGGAAGAGAGACAGTCTGAAAATTTAAAAACCAAACTTCCGCACTGCCAAGCAATTAAAATCACAGCTGAAAATGGAGATTTCAGTAACATTCAGCTCACAGTTATTCTTTATTCCTCAGAAGTAACCAAATAACCAGATGATATTTAAAATGCCTTCAGCAAAAATGTTGTAGGGGGTGGAGAGTTGACAATTCATCTCCAACTACTAGGAAACAGACATTGTGTTGTGCTTTATGACACTATCTGGGGAATCACACACACACACACACACACACACACACATTCATTATGCCTCAGAAATCAGCCTGAGAAGACAATGTGGAGGCTGCAAAGGTATCTACTTTCTCATCACAACTCCCCTCCCAGCTCGCCTTCCCCCGCCCCGGGGGTACTCACAGGCTGTGGGGGTATGGGAAGGAGGCCAGGCACGTGTGGACCAGGTCATTTTCCCGGCTATTGTCCCTGGCTTTGATTTTCTGGGAATCCCACAGAGTCAGCACAAATCGGGATAAGCCGAGCTCCAGGGCAGACAAAGAACAGACTCAGTCCCCCGGCGCAGGGCTCCCCTGTTTCCTTGACATGCCCCTGATGGGGGTGGCAGGGGAACCTGGGAGATGAACGTTAGAAAAACGCGGATGTCTCGATGGTGTGGCCCAGATCAATGCTTCACATCTAAATGCAAAGCTGATAGAAGGGACTGGGGTTTTCAGAATGGTCAGGTGGGAAGGGTGACCGGGAGGTGGCTTTGTCCTCCCAGTGGCAAACTTGTGTGTGTCTGTGTGTGAACATCTGGAGAGCTGACCGAACTCGGGTTTGAACCAGACGTTAGACATTATGCCGACACAGCCTCTACCCCCATCCTTCATGTCTGGACCCAACGGTTCACCTGGACCCTTTCAAGGGACGCGGTAGCCAATCCCTGCAGCCCTCGCTTGCTGCGTGGAGGGTGAGGCTGGGGAGATGCACAGAGGCAGCGCCATCAGGAGCGAGCCCGCCACCGGGGCTGCACCGCACGCCTGTCCCCTTTCTTCCAAAGGGCAGTCGAAGAACGACGGCGTCTCTCTCTCCTGGCAGAGCATCAGCCCTTCGTGTAAGAGCTCTACTGTCGGGACAACTCGGCAGCTTCAAAGGCCTGCGGGTTCCTGCGGCTGAGAGCGGCCCGCGCTCGTGAACTCCAGGTCACCCCGCGGTGGCGAGCACACCCGCTCAGCTCCTCGCGGGCTTGCCCGGCCCTGGTGGAGGAAAACGACTCCCTGATTTCAAGCCGGGGGAACACAATTACCTCCTTATCCATTTTTAAACAGCCTCTTCTCTTGCAAATCTCCGCTAATAAGCACAGCTTATCTTTATTTACCAGGTAGCTCCTTTCTCTTCGGAGATACCAACAGGCCTGATGAAGGGAAGCGGAGAGAAAAGTGCTTCCTGCAAAGCGACAAGGAGACAGCACTTTTCTATCTAAAAATACACAGATGTCCTTCTCCTTGGTGGAGGCTGACTTGCGACAGATAGTAGGGGACCGCTTTGGAAGAAGTCTTAAGAGAACTCTGTGCGGCCTGGAACTGATGGGAGACCCCGTTTAACTGTTCCTTATCCTGCTCATCCTTCCACAGATGAACTAAACACCAAAAGGCAATAGAAACTTGAAAATCACCTGGTCTGGCCCCCACCTCTGGGCAGTTACACCTTAGCCTTCAAAATCCTTAGATTAAAGGAGGCTAGCAAGGACTTGTAGGGTATTTTTTTTTTTTCTTTCCTATAAACCAAGAGCAAAAGGCCTTATCCCAAGCTCAGATACTAAGAAATTCCTTTTACTGAAGCCCCTACTTCATGACTTTTATGCCACTTTAATGCTAAAAATGCTACCTCCCTAATTAGGTGATTCCTATGGTAAAGCTCTCATGGCAGAGACTCCACTAGCAATATGGGAGACCTGGGTTCGATCCCTGGGTTGAGAAGATCCCCTGGAGGAGGGCATGGCAATCCACTCCAGTATTCTTGCCTGGAGAATTCCCCATGAACAGAGGGGCCTGGCAGGCTACAGTCCATGGGGTCGCAGAGTCAGACACGACTGAGTGACTAAGCACACAGCGCACACGCAGAATAGCCGCAGCTCTGTCATAGTTTATTTTACAGACCTTCAGAGTGCCCTGGAGCATACAAACCACAGCCACATGCGTGAAATAGATGCTAAAGGACACAGCAAATATATATTAAAGGATACGGCAAATTGGGACTCCTCTAAATCTGTCCGTTTGTATTATTATACAGACTGAACAAGAGAAGTTTCAGCCCCGTAAAATCTGTAGACCTAGTAAAGACTCAAATCTCTGTCTCAGTTTCACGGGGAGCTCAAGGGAAGTACATCCCCAAGTCAGATGTCATTAGGGGAGAGTAAATACCCTTCTCTAGGCCAAAGTATTGCAAATTTCCCAGGCAAAAATTTTTCCTTTCTAGGCATATAGGCTATAGTCTGCCTGGATCACCTATGCAAAGCTTCAATGAGAAGAGATGGTCCCAGGATGGGTTGAACTGTAGGTGCTTGGGTCAGGATTTGTATCTTCATTTTTAAATTTTTTCTTATTACAGGTTCCACCAGGGAAGCCAGTGGCTCAGTGGTAAAAAAGCTACCTGCCGATGCAGGAGCGCAGGAGATACAGGTTCAGTCTCTGGGTCGGGAAGATCCCCTGGAGGAGAAACTGGCAACCCACTCCAGCATTCTTGTCTGGAGAATCCCATGGACGGAGGAGCCTGGTGGGTCCCAAAGAGTTGGACACGACTGAGCGACTGAGCATGCATGCATGCAGAGGTCCTATGCCCCTGCACTCACCTCATTCATACTGCAACATCCAGGACCTAGGGGGCCAGTGATATCCAATTATCCACGCAGAGCTCTGCACCTTATCCATCTTTTTAAACCCCTGACACTGCGTAGGGACTGGTGGCGGTGATGATGATCATGACGACGATGACAGCAACTTGACTTCCTTCAGCACTTACAGTGTGCCAGG
Organism: Muntiacus reevesi; assembly: GCF_963930625.1. Lineage (NCBI taxonomy): Eukaryota > Metazoa > Chordata > Mammalia > Artiodactyla > Cervidae > Muntiacus > Muntiacus reevesi. The sequence continues at coordinate 114,402,318 of NC_089253.1, read as the reverse complement.
GATTTTGCTACTAATACATCCTTGATGTGCCTTAATTCATTTATTCCTCATAGCGATCCGTGAGGCAGGTACTATTAACAATCTTATTCTGTAAATGAGGAAACTCAGAAACAAACTCAGAATGTTTGTTAAGTAAATGCCCTCGAATCGCACCTCTAGTAAGCGACAAAGGTTAAGATTGAAACCTAGACCTTTCTGACTCCTGAACTGGTGAACTGAACTACTTTGATGATATAGCTTGGGGCACGGTAGACGCTTAATAAATATACACTGAAGATAGAGGATAACAGAATAGAGATCCCCGTGTGATCTCTTCTCAGTGCAACCAGGTTATTTCTACACAATAAAAAAGGTAACAGGGCTCATTTGTAGCTACATGGATGGACCTGGAGATCATCATACTAAGCCAAGTTAAGTCAGGCAGAGAGACAAATATCCTTTGATATTACTTAAATGTGGAATCTAAAATATGACACAAATGAACGTATCGCTGAAACAGGCATAGAGAACAGATTCGTGGCTGCCAAGGGGGGTGGGGGTGGGTGGACTGGGAGTTTGGAATTAGCATATGCAAACTATTACACCTGGGATGGATAAACAGCAAGTTCTCCTGTGTGGCAGTAAGGTTTCACTGGTGGCTCAGATGGTAAAGAATCTGCCTACAAAGCAGGAGATCCTGGTTTGATCACTGGGTTGGGAAGATCCCCTGGAGATGGGAATAGCTAGCCACTACAGTACTCTTGCCAGGAAAATTCCATAGACAGAGAGGAGCCTGGCAGGCTACAGTCCGTGGGGTTACAAAAAGTCAGACAGGACTTAGCGACTAACACTTTCACTTCTACTGTATAGCGCAGGGAACTGTATTCAATATACTGTAATAAACCACAATGGAAAAGAAAAAGTATGATTAAAAAAAGTTTTTTTAAGTAACAAGGCTCTTCTGATGGGACCCTTTGGCTTCTTGAAAATTACATGTGAATTGGGGGAATAAATATTTTGACATCTAGACCTAAAGTGCTAGTCATTTGATGACAAGTGAGACTGACAGTCCAGAATGGGACAGCAGACATCAGGAACTTGGCATTAGGTTGTGAGGTTGCAGTTTAGTAGGACTTGGATGAGGATGGGAACCAGAAGACCAGCTTCAGTCAAGAACCTTTCTTCCAGGCTCCCCTGTCCATGGGATTCTCCAGGCCAGAATACTGGAGGGCAGAATTCAAACACTTCCTCTCCGACAAAACTAAACTAATAAAGCGAATGAATAAACAGATAATTCAGGCCCCTCAGAACTATGATTTGGGGAGAGATACATTTTGGATCTTGGTGAATTTGCAGCACAACCTATCTGGGAAATTGCATTTCAGATAGAGAAGGTACAGAGATAAAACGTCCTTCCTCTTAGGTAGAATCGCAAGAAACCCGGAGTAATTTGCACTGTGGCCGGTAGATGGCAGAAACGGACAAGAAAACGACGGGAAACCACAGCGGGACACCCCGGTGGCTCCCAGTTTGCATCACAAAATGTATTTTGCCTACAGTGTAGTTTGTTTCCAGTAACAAATTCTCCCTCAAAGTGAGCTGGCCCCCAAGTAAAAACCGTAATTGATTGAAATTCTCCAGCCCCCGAGTCCCAGGACCGTGAGGCTGGACCGTCCTGGCGGTTCGCCTATAAAGCTGTCGTCCAGCTCTGGCGAGTGCTGACCACCCCGGACTCATCCCCAACTTCTCTTTCTGCTGCAGGAAATCTTGGGGCTATGCTAGTGATAATGTCTGGAAAGTCCTTGGCAATGTCTGAAGAGTTCTACCCCTGTTGAGTTAAGAGAAAGGCCATCTGTGTATTTCTTCAACAATGTGTGTTAAGCACCTGTCGTATGCCAGACTTTGGGTTCAACCCAAAGTCTGCCCGCCACAATTTATCTCCTCCTGATTCACCCGCTGCTCACTGTTGGAAGATGATCTAGGAAAGTTAGTTCTGTGGGTTCATTTCCTAAGTAGCTCTGCCACAAACATAGGAGAAACAGAAACTATCCTGGAGAGAACGGCAAAAAACCTAAGAGAATTTGATTATCATCCTAAATAATAACTGTTAACCTAAATGATAGGCAAACACCTAATAAGAGGTGTTTACCTCTTGAAATATTAAAAGAGAGAATTCAGAATCTATAAAGGAAAGTATATTATTAAACTTGATTATATAAAAATTTTTATCTTCTCAACTATAAAAAGTATTTTAAAATTCAAAAGAAAAAGACGACAAAACAGATGACAAAGGACAAATATTCTTAAATACATTTAGGCTAAGAACTTGTAAATTAATCAAACGTGTATCGGTAACCCTTCCAAAATCAGCAATATGGGCAAAGTTGTGAAGTTCATAGGATTCTTTTATTTCAAAGAGAAAATAGCCAATAAAACACCAGTTCAGTTCAGTCACTCAGTCGTGCCTGACTGAGACCCCATGGGCCCCATGCACGCCAGGCTTCCCTGTCCATCATCCACTCCTGGAACTTGCTCAAACTCATGTCCTTCACGTTGGTGATGCCATCTAACCATCTCATCCTCTGTCATCCCCTTCTCCTGCCTTCAATCTTTCCCAGCATCAGGGTCTTTTACAATGAGTCAGTTCGTCACATCAGGTGGCCAAAGTATTGGAGCTTCAGCTTCAGCATCAGTCCTTCCAATGAATATTCAGGATTGATCTCCTTTAGGATGAACTGGCTGGATCTCCTTGTAGTCCAAGTAATTTCATGGCTGCAGTTACCATCTGCAGTGATTTTGGAGCCCCCCGAAATAAAGTCTGTCACTGTTTCTATTGTCTCCCCGTCTATTTGCCATGAAGTGATGGGACTGGATGCCATGATCTTAGTTTTCTGAATGTTGAATTTTAAGCCAGCTTTTTCACTCTTCTCTTTCACTCTCATCAAGAGGCTCTTTAGTTCTTCTTCACTTTATGCAAAGTGTCTTCTGTGTATCTGAGGTTATTGATATTTCTTCCAGCAATCTTGATTCCAGCTTGTGCTTCATCCAGTCCGGCATTTCCCATGATGTACTCTGCATATAAGTTCAATTAGCTCAGTTTTATATAGTAGTGTATATATAGTATGTAATTATATTTAATATATGTTCAATTAAATGTGCCTTAATAGGGACTTGCCACTGTTGTTTAGTCACTCAGTTGTGTCCAACTCTTTTGTGACTCTCTGGACTGGAGCCCTCCAGGCTCTTCTATCCATGGGGTTTTCCAGGCAAGAATACTGGAGTGGGTTGCCATTTCCTTCTCCAGAGAATCTTCTCGACTCAGAGATCAAACCCATGTCTCCTGTATTGCAGGCAGATTCTTTACTGCTGGGCCCCCAGGGAAGACCCTTAATAGGGACTAGTTAACAATTAAATGAACTATGATAATCTTTTTTAAAACTTCAATTTCTGCATATAGAATAAAGAGGGGATAGAAGTACCTGCCTCATGTGGTTTTTATGAAAATAAAATAAAATGATACTCAGTAATTGGTACCTAGACACACTCAATAAATTGCAGTCACTACTTAACAGTCATTTTTTTAAAAATGAGTGAAATCATCAATATCTCTTTAGACCATGAAATTTTTGCACCTTGTTTTATGTCCCTGGATATCTTCCAGTGTCTCCTAGTTTATAGTCTATGGAAAATTGAATAGAATCTTTATCTTACTGTTGTGTGAAAATTATAGAAATCAATTATATTGGAACAACATGTTGTAAATGAAATAAAAATTGAAGTTGCAAAGCAGTATGAATATTAATATAGTACTAGAATAAAGCCCAGAAAATATCTGGGAACTGGGCTTCCCAGGTGGCGCTAGTAGAAAAGAACCCAGCTGCCAACGCAGGTAAGAGATGTGGTTCAATCCCTGGGTTGGGAAGATCCCCTGGAAGAGGAAATGGCAACCCACTCCAGTATTCTTGCCTGGAGAATCCCATGGACAGAGGAGTCTCGAGGGCTATAGTCCTAAGGGATCGCAAAAGCCACTCACCACACAGGCAGCCCCCAAATCAGTAATGACTGATTTGGTCAGCTACCTACGGCAAATAAAGTTCTCAGAGAAAGACACGGGGAGGAGAGCAGGAACCAGGCATATTGCTATTTTACTTAAATATATTTCTGTACCATTTTTGAATGTATTTTAAAACATATTTACTGCTTTTACAGAGGTTTTTTGTTTGTTTGTTTGTTTTAACTTTGAAAAAAGATGGTACATGGAAACCAGAGAAGCCAGAGCTTCTCAGACTATCAGAGAAGCATTCTGTTACTAGGTTGCAAGAGGGGACTGCACTGACCTTCCAGAAAGCTGAAGTCAAGTTAGTAAAGGGATTTTGACTCTAAGCTGCCCTGAGTTTTCACTGATGATGTCTGACACTATACTAAAAGTTTGAGAAAAGTGTAGTTATTAGATTTTACTTTTAAGGAAGATCACAGGATGGCTATGAGGCTTAAGTAAACTACTAAATTGGAAACACAGAGCCTTGTACACAAGTGTCCATTAAACACCAGCTGTGTCAGAATCTGATGCAGAGAGGAGAGCGTGTAAGGACTGGGAGAGGGTTGTTAAACTGCATCTACTCTTTGCTTGCTTCACTGATAACTGAGCATTCACTATGGAACAGGCTCTGGGGCAGGTATGGGACAGTGCAGACAGACTTCTGCTTTGCCCTCTGGAGAGTGTCTTCCCTTAATCCTTGAACCACTGCAGGGCTCCTGGGGTTAGCCAGGGGTAGGGAAGCTTGGTTATTTATGTATCATGCTGGATTTATGTCTACGATTAAGTCTACAGAGTGACAGAAACTCAAGGTCTACTTTTAAGTTTAGAAACTTAATCTGTATCACAAGTGTGTTCCTGAGCAATGAAAGGGCAGGAAAGTTGTCCCTAAACAGCAGTATTCCAGAAGGGTAATTCGGATGAAATAACATACTTCGCAGATGTCAACGGGTTCTCTGCACCATCCATGTAGCATATACGACAACCACAAAGGTTCTAAGGAGAAAAGTCCACACTTTCGGTGCAAAGTAACTTCCCTGGTAGCTCAGCTGGTAAAGAATCCGCCTGCAATGCAGGAGACACTGGTTCAATTTCTAGGCTGGGAAGGTCCCCTGGAGAAGGGAAAAGATACCCACTCCAGGATTCTTGGGCTTCCCCGATGGCTCAGACAGTAAAGAATCCACCCACAATGTGGGAGACCTGGGTTCAACCCCTGGGTTGGGAATCCCCTGAAGGAGGGCATGGCAACCCACTCCAGTATTCCTGCCTGGAGAATCCCATGGACAGTGGAGCCTGGGGGCTACAGTCCCTGGGGTCACAGAGTCAGACATGGCTGGGTGACTGAGCGCAGCACAACCCGTCCCCTAAGAAGGGGGTTTTCTACAAAGGAAGGTTAGGACTCACTGTTGCTACGCTCATGTATGAGACTCACGGTTCCCATGGACACTTCTGGAACATGATTTACTTGAAAAGGGCCATACATCCCAAGCACCAGCAGCCCAAGGAGGAAGCATCAGTGCGGGGAGGCAGACTGGGATACAATTTCGACGAAAGTGCCCCGAGTACCCTCCCAGGTCCAACTTGGAAGACTCCCTCTGAAAGAGAGCTTGCTCCATACAGAAATCGTACACATTTGCAGCTATCTGCTTATGTGGGTTTGTTGTGCTGACCCTCCACCCATTCATGTCACAAGACTTTCCTTAGAATCTCTATGATTTACTTTTTTGACTTCTTTTATGGGGAACAATTCAGTACCGTGCTCAAAGTGAATGCTCCCAAAGCCATCTGTAGATGTTGGAAACAGAACAAGTGGACATGAAAAAAAAAATTATATAAGTCCTTTGAACCACAGAAAACATTCTAGAGCTCTGTTCTGTGTTTTCTCCATACTAGCTTCTGAGGCAAGGCACTGAACAGAAGACACAGCAATAGCAAGGCTGGCCCTGTTATTAATATTTGTGGAAGGGGAATGAACAAGACTAAATTGAAGGCCCTTGAAGCCCACAATTCTGGGGTGGTTTTTGTGGAAGGAGACAGTCAGGAAGTTCTGCTTCTTGCTGCCCACTTCTGATGGTCCTTCAGGACTAACCTAATGCCATTAGCTGCTGCTCCTTATGAAGGATCCTTTCTGTCTGCCTAAATGGAAGAGACCCAGGTTCCATCCCTGGGTCGGGAAGATCCCTTAGGGAAGGGGACAGCTACCCACTCCAGTATTCTCACCTGGAGAATTCCAGGGACGGAGGAGACTGGAGGGCTATAGTCCATGGAGTCACAAAGAGTTGGACATGACTAAGCAACTAACACTTTCACTTTTCTACCTTTGGTTTAAACTAAACCAGATATCACCAAAAGTTGGTTCTGCTTTAAACCTTCTCCCTCCATTTTAGGATCTGAATTCAAACTATGAGTTTAGTCCATATCACCTCATGTAGGAAGTTACTCCTACAGGCACTAGGTAAAACTCAACAATAAGAAAATAAACAATCCAATCATAAGATATACACACATTTGGTGTAGGCTTTCCCCGAAGAAGACATACAGATGGCATAGGAAAAAAATACTCCACATGTCATCAGGGAAATGTAAATTAAAACAACAATTTTGCACACCTATTAGAATAGCTAAAATCTAAACCACTGACAACACCAATGCTGGCAAAAATGTGGAGTGTCAGGAGCTCTCACTCACTGCTGGCAGCAACGCAAAGTGGTATGGCCGCTTTGGAGCCCAGTTCGACAAGCTTTACCCAAAGCTCAACATGCTCTTACCATGTGATCAAGCAATTGCTCTCCCTGGTATTTACCCAAAAGAGCCGAAAACTTACATCCACAGGAAAAACAAAGAAACTTAAACATGGATGTTTATAGCAGCTGCGTTTATAACTGCTAAAACTTGAAAGCAACCAAGATATCTTTCAGTAAGAGAAGAGATACACAGTGGTAAACCCAAACAGTGGAGTATTATTCAGCACTGAAAAAAGAAAAATGAGCTATCAGGCCATGAGAAGACCTGGGGAAAACGTAAATGCATATCACAGTGAAAAAAGTCAATTTTAAAAAGCTACATATTCCATGTGCTGTCCTAAGTTGCTTCAGTCTTGTCTGACTCTTTGCAACCCTGTGGAATGTAAGCCGCCAGGCTCCTCCGTCCATGGGATCCTCCAGGCAAGGATACTGGAGTGGGCTGTCATGCCCTCCTCCAGGGGATCTTCTGACCCAGGGGTTGGACCTGTGTCTCTTCCATCTCCTGCCTTGTAGGCGGATTCCTTACCACCAGTGCCACCTTGGAAGCCCACATATTCCTTTCATGATTCCAACTACATGGCTTTTTGGAAAAAGCAAAACTGTGCTGCAGTGTGACTCTTAAGAAAAACATACATTTGGTTGTTCAGATGACCAAAAGATATTTCTCATATATACTTGGGCTTTCTCCTGGTTCTTGGCTCAGGGTTCCCAAAACCTTCGGAATTTCCTGAGTGTTAAGAATGTTCAAGGTGTCTTTTGTTATTTAATGAGGTGACTTTGGAGAAAGCACCTAAAGATGGGGCTGATTGCTAGTGGAACCAGTTCTGTGATTTCCCAGGCTAGAACTTGCAGTCCGACAGTCCCGACATCCAGGGAGGGGAAGGGGGTTGGGCTTGAATCAATTCCAATGGCCAATGATTTAATCCCTCATGCCTATGCATTGAAGCCTCCATAACACACACCCAAGAATGGGGTGCAGAGAACATCCAGGCTTATAACCACGTGGAGATGTGGAGAGCATGACTAGAGAGGGCGTGGAAGCTCTGCACCCTTTCCTCATGCCTCATCCTCTGCCTCTCTCCCATCTGGCTGTTCTGAGTCATATTTTTTATAATAAGCCACTAATCTAGCATTTTACTTAAAATGCTTCTCTGACTTCCATGAGTTGCTCTAGCAAATTAATTGACCCAAAGGAGAGGATCACGAGAACCTCTAAGTTATTATAACCAGTTGATTAGAAGCACAAGTAACAACCTGGGTTCGCAATCAGCTCCTAGGGGCTTGGGCACAGGCTTGTAGGACTGAATCCTTAAGCTGTGGAATCTGATACTATCTTTGTGTCGATAGTGGCAGAAATGAGTTGAGTCGTAAGACACCCAGCTGGTGTACAAGAATTGCATGTTGATATGGGAACCCCCACCCCTACATTGGAAATTGGGTTCAGGAATTCATTTACATGGATACAGTAAAAAAAAAAAAAAAAAAAAAGTCAGTGGTTTTCAGGAGTTTATAGGGAGGAAGGATGAACAGGCAAAGCATAGAGGATTCTTAGCAGTGAAACGACTTTGCTTGATACTATAATGATGAATTCGTGTCACTATAGGGTTTCCTGGGTGGCCCAGTGGTAAAGCACCTGCCTGCCAATTCAGGAGGTACGGGTTCAGTCCCTGAATCGGGAAGATCCCCTGGAGTTGGAAATGGCAACCCACTCCAGTATTCTTGCCTGGAAAATTCCGTGGGTTGCAAAGAGTCGGAGTACACATACCACTGAGCACACATACAGTGCACAGGTCACTATAACTTGATCAAGGCCGTAAGGAGAACAACACCAACAGTGAGTTCTAATGTAAATGATGGACTTTGGGTGACTATCATGTATTGTTATAGGTTAATCAGTTGTATGGGGGAGTGTTCATAAGAGGGGAGGCTCTGCATTTGTGGGGGCAAAGAGTATATGGGAAATCTCTGTGCCTTCTGTTCAATTTTGCTGTGAACCTAAAATTGCTCTGAAGAAGTAAACTCTTTTTCTTTTTTTTAAAGTTTGTGGTTGGTGAAGGTAACCCAAGGAGAAGAGAATGGGAGACAAGTCCTTGGCTGTTTCTTTAAAGAACTTTTCAAAGCCAAGCCTGCTGTTCATTTACAGGGATGTATGCCCAGATCCCAACATTCTTTAGAAACACTTCTGTTCAGTCCCTTCCAGATGTCTTATTATTAATTCTAAAATTAAGTGCAGAGCTTTCGGGGTGAGAATGATATTTCTGTTCATTTTTTAAAAGAAATATTTGAATATTCCTTTTCTCTGTAACCATATACATTTCAAACTTAAATCCTGAGTTAAAAGATAAACTACTTCTCATAAACATCCCAAAGGATTTCCTTTTAAATCTAGCAATTCCTACACTTAACCTTCATGTCTTTGGATTTTCCCAACAGGACTGCACATCATTTCCGGCCCTACCCTCAACTCCAGTCTCCCAGCCTTCAGCATATGCCTTAGCAGGCAGTTCTTTCTAAGGGCAGGTCAGACAGGAAAAGCTTCCATCAACTCAGCAGGAAACTGGTGGACTCATGTTCTGCCTCCTTCCTTGACCATCACTTTCCCTGATGCCCCCAGCATGGAAAATATATTGTGGGAAGAGATGGAGAAAGATGAGTTAGCTGTGGAGGAACACTTCACAGGAAAGATATGGGACGTTTGGGAACATTCGTGTTACCAACTAGTCACTCCAGAATCTCACTTAACTGAACCCTTAGATGGAATAAGAGGTCATCGGTCAAGCCAGTCACTCAGTACTTTGATCATCTTGTACCTTTGCTGATACAGTGAGATGTATCATTATAAATTTGAATCCAAAGACTCAAACTTTGCAAGAAGCTTATTTTAATTGGATTCATTTACTGAAATTGTTGAGTACCACTTTAGCAAATGCCCAGTGCTATTGCTAAGATGCTGGCAATAAAAAGGTGAATTTAAACAAAAATAATTTTTTTTGCCCTAATGGAAACTGAGAAACTCCAGCCTACTGTTCTGAAAAACAGTCTCTTCCGGAGAAACTCATCATAGAAACAATTTAGAAAACTGAGGACAGTAGAAGGAAATATTAATAACCCATAAAACACAAGGCACATCCTGGTTAAGTTTCAGAATATTTGGTATTTGGGAACTAAGAAGGAGAAGAGGGTGACAGGATGACATGGTTGGATGGTATCACCAATTCAGTGGACATGAACTTAACGAATATTTGAAGAACAAATTATTGAATGAGTGAATGAATGCACATATGAATCCAACTTAGCCCCAAGCCTCTCCAGATATCCTAGAACCAGTTCAACCACAAGGAAGGAAAATTCAATGGACCCTTGACTCATGGACTTAGTATCTGGGGCAGAATTCATTAATTGCCAACAAGTACTATATCTTTCATTCCTTAATATTGAATCTTCAGTTTTAGCCAGGGCACATAGCTTTTGTGAGAGTTGGACTATAAAGAAAACTGAGTACTGAAGAACTGATGCTTTCGAAATGTGGTGTTGGAGGAGACTCTGAGAGTCCCTTGGACTGCAAGGAGATCCAATCAGTCCATCCTAAAGGAAATCAGTCCTGGGTGTTCATTGGAAGGACTGATGTTGAAGTTAAAACTCCAATACTTTGGCCACCTGATGTGAAGAGCTGACTCATTTGAAAAGAACCTGATGCTGGGAAAGATTGAGGGCAGGAGGAGAAGGGGACGACAGAGAATGAGAAGGTTGGATGGCATCACCGACTCAATGGACATGCTGCTGCTGCTGCTAAGTCACTTCAGTCATCTCCGACTCTGTGCGGCCCCATAGACAGCATCCCACCGGCTCCGCAATCCCTGGGATTCTCCAGGCAAGAACACTGGAGTGGGTTGCCACTTCCTTCTCCAATGCATGAAAGTGAAAAGTGAAAGTGAAATCTCTCAGTCATGTCTGACTCATTGCAACCCCATGGACTGCAGCCTACCAGGCTCCTCCATTCACAGGATTCTCCAGGCAAGAGTACTGGAGTGGGTTGCCATTGCCTTCTCCCAGTGGACATGAGTTTGGGTAAACTCTGGGAGTTGGTGATGGACAGGGAGGCCTGGCATGCTGCAGTTCATGGGGTCACAAAGAATCAGACATGACTGAGCGACTGAACTGAACTGAACTGAACTGATGCTGGAAAAGATTGAGGGCAGGAGGAGAAGGGGACGACAGAGGATGAGGTGGTTGGATGGCATCACCAACTCAATGGACATAAGTTTGAGTAAACCCTGGGAGTTGGTGATGGATAGGGAGGCCTGGTGTGCTGTGGTCCATGGGGTCACAAAGAGTCGGACACAACTGAGCAACTGAATTGAACTGAACTGATGGCCTTTATGAAGACTACATTTCTCTCTTGCTGGCACTTCTGTGATTAGGACTTCCTCCAACACTACTTCTTCTCTATTTAGTCTCCTTTTCCTGGCCTCCAAAGGCAAACTCCTCCCACTGTTGATTAAGCCATGTTTTAATGTTTCACTTTTGGTTATCAAGATCAGTTGTGATGCTTGCCAATAAACTGGGAAGATGAGAAATTCCAGGGAAGTAGGCACCTGACTCGTGCCACTGTGGACTTCTAGATTGGGCCAAGTGTTGATATTTATCCCAACAGATGTTTAAAAAATGTCCTTTGGGAGTTTATGGCTAACTACAGTAATTCAGATGACTTTAACCCAAAGTAGAACTAAATGACCTAATTCCTTGGTTCTTATACTGGTCTGTCTATTGAAAAAAAAACTCTATTCATAAAATTTATTTTAAAACAGGCTTATTGTCTAGGAAGGTTTTTAGCATTTTTCTTCATCACATCTTGAGACTAATCAGGTTCACATTGCAGGCCATCTCATCTACCTATCAACTCAAGCCTCTGGTAGTTTTGGAAATATCCATGATGGTAGAAGTAATAAAACTGAGAAGATCAACAAATGGGTAGAATCCCCGTGAGAAAGTGACAGATAAAGGGTCATTTTAGGTAGGAAAATCTCTTTAGATAAAGTTTTTCCATTTCAAACCAAATACAGAAACCACAGAAAATCTACTAGACCATCCTGTATCATTAACTTGATATCCCTTTGAAAGAACTGATTCTATTTAAAACAGAAACTTTCTTCCCCACTGTATTCGTTTGCTAGAGCTGCCATAACAAAGTACCAGAGACTAGAGAGCTTAAACAACTTAACTGTATTTTCTCACAGTTCTGGAGGCTAGAAATCCAAGATCCAGGTGTTGGCAAGTCGCTACTTCTGGGCCTCTCTCCTTGCCTGCAAGGTCTCCCTTCTTGCTGTGTCCTCACGTGGCCTTTTCTCTGCGTACTCACATCCCTGCTGTCTCTTTGTATATGAAAAGTTCCTCTTCCCATCCTAACAGCCTCATTTAACCATAACTTTAATTATCTCTGTAAAGGTCTTATCTCCAGACCCACATCCTGAGGTACTGGAACACCTAGGCATTGGGGCTTCAACACATGAAGTGGAAAGATGACATAATTCAATTCATAACGTGCACTTTTCCTTCATTAAACGAATACTGGGGTCCTTCAACACGTGAAGAAGCAAGAAGGTCACCTCACTCACAGGGAGCAGGGAGGAAAGCTTGAGCACCGGAGTGTGAAACCTGGTATGACAAATGGCAGGAGGGACACATCTAGAGTATCACATGCCTAAAGATGAGGAAACCATGTGAGAGAGGAGTGGTTTGGAACCATATCCTTAGAAGGTGAGGAACGGAAACAGGTTTGCAGGCTAGCAGTGGGGAACTCCAGGTCTGTGAGGCCCAGGGAGGCAATGCAAGTGGAGGCGGCTGGACCGTGGCACGTGTGCACACTCGGAGTGCGGTGGAGACAGTGGGATGCACACTCGGAGTGCGGTGGAGACAGAGGGATGCACGCTCGGAGTGCGGTGGAGACAGCGGGATGCACGCTCGGAGTGCGGAGGAGACAGCGGGATGCACGCTCGGAGTGCGGTGGAGACAGCGGGATGCACGCTCGGAGTGCGGTGGAGACAGTGGGATGCACACTCGGAGTGCGGTGGAGACACAGGGATGCACGCTCGGAGTGTGGAGGAGACAGCGGGATGCACGCTCGGAGTGCGGAGGAGACAGCGGGATGCACGCTCGGAGTGCGGTGGAGACAGCGGGATGCACGCAGACCGTGCCCTCTCCAAGCCGGGCAGGAGCTGCTCAGCTCCAAGCATGCCCAGCAACTCTCACTGTCACTAGATTCTGCTACTCTCCCAAAGAAGCCAAAACTGATGGGAGTGTAAGTCGGTGCAGCCACTAGGGAAAACAGTATGGAATTTCCTCAAAAAACAAAAAATAGAGTCACCATAAGACCCAGCAGTCCCACTCCTGGGCATATATCCAGACAAAACGACAATTCCAAAAGATATGTGACATTCTCCATGCCCAGATCACACCCAGACCAGATAAATCAGAAACGTTTGTGCTAGGACCCAGGCATCAATATGTTTTCAGACCTCTTCAAGGTGATTCAAGGGGAAATAAATAAGCATCTAAGACCTGAACTGGCATTTTCTGAGATCTTGTTTGAAATACACTCTAGACCCACCACGTCAGAATCTGCATGGAGGAAGAAAGAGTTGCATACAATTTAAATACACATTACCATTTGGGAAGGATTGACCTAGGAGGGAAGCAATGTGAGCCTAAAGTGGGCTTCAAAAGCCTGGCTTTATCTTCCAAACTTCACATTTATTAATTATGCAAATGTGGGGGTGGCATAGAGAGAGGATTGGAGGAATGAACATGAAAGAGAGAAGAGGAATTTAGACTGCCGCAGTGAGTAAAACCCACCCTTGGGTCTGAACGCTATGCTTTTTCTTCCAGTGAGTTCTTGGGTGCCTCATTTCAGTTCATCTGCTTTTGCTTTTTCCGTAGATTATCAGAAGATAACTGGCCCTCTCTTCTGTGAAAGAAAATAATTATCATGACACTCCTTAAAACAGGAAGGCCAGCTTTATTCAGGGGGACTGCATGGATAGACACAGGGACTAGCGACTGCACTGGGGTTGTGCAGTAGGGGAGAGAGATGAGCTCAGCCCTGAAAACAATAAGGAAAAGTGGGGGTTTTAGAGTCAATGAGAAGGGGGAGAGGGGGAGGTCAGTGGACGGAAATTTACTACAAGGAAACATCACAGGTAAGAGGGGATCCTGGTTAAGTTAACTTCATGGAATTCTTGCTGAGGTCAGAGAAATCAGATTTTATACCTGGGCAAAAGGTGGGGAATGAGCAATCTGGGTAGATATGGGAATGCAATCAGATGGGGGATTCTGCTGATCCAGCTTGGCAGGAAAAGTCCAGGCCTAGTTGGGAAGAGAATGCAGAGGAGCCTGTCTGAAGTTCCATCAAGGAGAGACCATCCCCCCCACCCGGCCTCAGTCTCTGTCTTGAGACTAAGGAAGCAGAGAAAGGCCAGCAGTTAAGACTCAGCTAAACGTGGACCCAGCTTCATACAAACAACTGGCATTCCGCAGAGGCTCACCACTGCCTTTGAGCTGGACGCTTAACCATCTGGGAGGCAGGCGAAAAAGAGAAAAAGATGAGGGGTGGTCCAGAGTACGTCATACGGCCCAACTGTGCAGGCCCTTCACCTCTCCAGCCCTCTCGGTTTCCCATGTTGACGTGGAGTAAATGAAGTCTGGAGAAATTCGATTCTCGGGTTCTCGTCTCAGTCACAGCCTCGCCCACGCGGTCCCAGCGCCTGCTCCGTCCTCCCAGCCCGCTCCCGCTGGTGCTCCCCTCTCTATCTGCCTCCTCCTCACCCCACCCCCCACTGGGGCCAGGAGGCCGGGCTCTGGGAGGCGCCGACAGCGTGTGCCTGCAGCTCTGCAGTTCTGCCTTATTGTCCTCTGCTCCCACACCAAAGTCTCTGACTGCTGCTTTCATTGTCATCAGGTTTCCCTCTGATGCCTGAGTTAATACTCCTGGGAAGCCGGCTCAGCTGTTTGCTTCCCTTCCTTTCCGCTCAGTTTCTCCCCGTTGAATATTTCTCAGTCCTCGCTGCGTGCTCATCTGTCAGTCCTTTCTTGGGTCCATTTTAAAAGACGCCTGAGCATCCTACACATGGTTTGCCACTCTAGGGCCTGGGCATTCAGAAGCAGGGTAAGAAAGAAAAGTTATACTGAAGCCTACCTGATTAGCCATCAGGACGCTGCCAGCTTCAGACTGAAGACCATTGGCTCTGCCATTTTATGTGAGTTGACTAAGTCTGCCCTCCAAACCTGCTAGTGTTTCCTATTAAATGACTCTTCTAGGGGTCAATCCTTGTCATTTGAGGAGCTCATCAAAGGCTCTCCTGATCCCAAATACTTTGTTTCATGATCCGATAATAGCTGAAATTTCACTCTTTAGAAGTTATTAGATTTGAACCAAAGGAATGGGCACAATTAGCTTTTGAAGAATTTGCATAAGACAGCAATGATTGGTGTCTCTTTGGATTGGGGGCCTCTGTTGACAGAGGGTGAGAGGAAGACAGAGAAAGGGTCTTTAAAGTCCTAACATGGGACAGGTGAGTGGATCGCTGGGGAAAATGTGCCACTTCACAGCTTCGTCTGCAGGCAGCTGTGATTTTAAGGAAAAAAATGGTAGCCTCTCCCATTCCCCAAAATCATTTCTCATGGTTTCTTTCCCTCCCGAAGCAGCCAGTATTCAACAAATACATATTAAAAGCTGAACGTTCTGGCCAGAGAACAAAGAGAAAGTGCAAGAGAAAGGTAAAAGTTAGAGTGAATGGGTCACCAATCTTAAATACTTTCTAGATTCAGAGACACAAGCCACCACAGATCACAAACATAGAGATCTTGCCTTTAAACTTACAGTTTAAGGTAGGAGGAGACACAGAAGTGGGACAGGGAGGGGAGGGCAAATATGTGTGTGTGTGTGTGTGTGTGTATACAGTATACACTCTATATACACTATATACACTCACACGTAGTAATACACATTATGTATATATTTCTCTTCATACATTTCTTTACACCTTAGACTGTAATATTATACACATACATACACATAGTGTTCAATACACTGAAAATCAAAAAATTAACCTCTCCATCATTACTCGGGCTTCCCTGGTAGCTCAGCTGGTAAAGAATCCGCCTGCACTGTAGGAGACCCCGGTTCGATTCCTGGGTCGGGAAGATCCACTGTAGAAGGGATAGGCTACCCACTCCAGTATTCTTGGGCTTCCCTGGTGGTTCAGCTGGTAAAGAATCCACCTGCAATGTGGGAGACCTGGGTTTGATCCCTGGGTTGGGAAGATCCCCTGGAGAAGGGAATGGCTACCCACTGCAGTATTCTGGCCCGGAGAATTCCATGAACTATTCCATGGGGTCACAGAGTCAGACACGACTGAGCGACCATCATTACTGATCAAACAAAGTCTGAATCCCATGGGTTAGAGGACCTGCCTGTCACCCACCATCTCCTCTTAGATTCCTTTAGTAGCCTCTGTTTTATTATTGTTTCTCCTCCATTTCTTCTGTTTTCTCCTTCTATTCGTACGTCACATGCTAACCATCCAGGATCTGTTCTTCAAGTCTTTTAACTTTTCCCTCATGATTGTCTTTTTTGTGTTTTTGTTTGTTTGGGTTGGTTGACTTTTATCTTTTGCTTTAAGATTTTTTTCTTCCACCTGGTCTTGCAAATTATCATTTGAATCTCAACAGTGTCCTTCCTCACCTTCAAACTGTTTACTAACCATTATCACTCATAAGTCACAGTTTTTAGATGTAAATTCTATTTTGAGCTATCCTTAAATCCCCATAAGTGGTCTCATTTTCTTGATTAAGTTGGGCAAGTGTCTCCCAGGCTGCTCTACCTTGCTCCCGTTGTCTTGTTTGATCATCACGTATCTGGCTGAGGGGCACCCTTGTTTGTGTCATTTTTCTTTGTCTGCTCTTTGGGACCTCTCCCAGTTGTTGGAACTCCCATGGAGTCTAAGGTCTTAATTGCTCTGAGCCGCCTGCCAGCCCGGCAGCTGTTTGAATCAGGACTGACGACTAGGTTTAGTGTTGGGAATGATGGGGAAGTGGGATGACGTCAGGTTGCCATCTGGCCCCAAATCCCCTAGAAAGCTAGCAGCACTGAGTATTTAAATCGCACTCCACTGTACTTTCAAGAATCCTAAGTTAAGAGTCAATGATCTAGATTTGAATGCCATGCTTTCTTCACCATCTGAGTGATCTTGAGCAAGTCCTTTAAAGCACAGAGTTCCCCTTCCTCATTTATCAATTCAAGATTAACCACACTGCCCTACTTGCCGTCAAGGGTTTGTTATGAGGATCAGGTAAACCAGTAACTCTCAGTTGTAAACACTGATATGTCTTTGTGACTGCTATTATTCCTAACCCTAGCTCTTTTTCTTTTCTTTTTTTTAGCTAAAGTAATAGGGACAGAAGAGGAAAACACTTGAAAAAATTTTGAAATATTACATTCAGCTCCTAGAACTCTATGGAGAATTGCCTACAAACAGAACAATCATAACACGTTTTTCAGAGGACTACTAATTTATCTCTTTAGCACAAACTGAAGACAGGGAGAATGCAGAAGAAAGGCAACTGTAGAAACACACCAATGCCTGCTCCCTCCCTCCCTATGGAACAGGGAACAGGAAAGATAACAGTAAGTGGGAGTAGGGGAAGAGACGACAGATTAAGCATAGCAAATTGGGGATCGGAGAAATGATCTTTCACACCAGCTACCACTTATGTGAATGTGGGCAAGCTGTTGAACCTATTTTCTCATTTATAAAAAGGGCAAATAATATACTAGCATTGCCGTGAGGTTTTGCAATAATAAAGTCCAATTCCTGATATCATAAATTCTTCATAAATGGGATTAAGTCATATATGTATTTCCTTTTTCAGACTATCCACACCACATGTGTTTTACTTTGCACACTTTCCTTTTTTGTTTCCTTTTTCTAACTTAAACCCTCAACCCATGGCTTGCAGTTTAAGGGTGGAAGGAGGGAAATCCCTTTTTTTGAGTTATAAAACAATAGCGCTTCTGTGATGGGCTTGAATGACAAACTTTTCCTCTGTCAAGAAGAAAAATAAAGTGAAATTAACATTCCTAGTAGCTGAATACAGGCCCCAGAGAGACTGGCCACTGTCACTGCATCATCACGGGGACATGTTGACTAACAGGGACACAGAGTGCCTGGTGCAGCACTCTAGGCCTAATTATAGAGCCTTTAATTCCCTGGCCTGCTTTGGCAGGGATGGCCCCCAGAACAGATTTGTGCAGACAAATAAAGCTTCTGCATCTTAACACTTGGCTTGACAGCCAACAAGGCTTACTGGACACCTGCTTAGTGCTAAGTACCAAGTATTAGGGGGAATCAAAAGAAATTAAAGAGGTGGTCCCTGCCCTTGAAGAGCTTATGGTCTGTGTGGTCAAATTGCTTCTACAGTCTTGCCTTAAATATATATGTACATATATATGTATACATGTATATTTTTTCACACAGTTTGGATTTTGCAGACGCTTATTTTAGAAACCTAAATTTTACATTATTCTATCCTTTCCATTTCATAGTTGAGGTAACTATGAGGCTTGCAGAGTTTGTGTGGCTTGTTTATGTAAAAATTGTACTATTTAAGGGAGTAGAATAAGGACTTTCCCAGTGGTCCAGTGGTTAAGACTCCTCAGTTCCAACGCAGGGGGCACAGGTTCAGTCTCTGGTTGGGGAACTAAGATCTGGCATGCCCTGCAGTATGGCCAAAAATTAAAAAAGAATAAATGATATTTTCCAAGCACAGACCTAACAGAGTTCTTCACAATCATATTAGCGTCCTTTGACCACTTCAGGCATGCTGAATGGGGCACACGACCCAGTGTTATCACATCTTTGTTTTCCTTTGTACCAAGACACAGATACAGAATTCTGGCTTAAAGGAAGAAAGCGAAGCCTTTTCCAAAGCTCATCCAAAGCCTTCAAAAGGTTTTATTTCATTTAATCCGAACGGCCATGCCAACATTAACTCCCCATCCGCAGAACTCTCCACACCGCCACTCACTCAGGCTATAATTAAATCCTCCAAGCGAAGAGTGATGCCTGCAGGAGGGCAGATGCGGTTCCCATCCTCATTCCCACACTGATTGGTTCTGTGACTAATTGCTTTACCATCATTTCTAAACTACTCCCAGTCTAACTACTCTACAGACTTCCTGGTCTGTAAAGTTGGGATCACAATTCCTCACCCAGAGATGTCACCTTGAGCGACATCTTGGGGAGCATTCAGGGAGTGGAGGGTCTTACCTCTTCACCCGGTTTTCCCCTGTGACCTTCCCTGTTGTGACCTCCTTTGAGAGAGAAGCAGGCTCTTTGGTAGAGGTGTGCAGAGAGGCTCCAGAAATCTCTAGAGACAAGGTATCCGAGTTCAAACTTCTGTTCAGAATAACAGCCCTTGTTGTTGTTCAGTAGTTCAGTAGTGTCCAACTCTTTGCAGCGCCATGGACTGCATCGCACCAGTCTTCCCTGTCCTTCACTATCTCCCAGTGTTTGCTCAAACTCATGTCCATTGAATCCATCACACCAGTCTTCCCTGTCCTTCACTATCTCCCAGTGTTTGCTCAAACTCATGTCCATGCAGTCCATGGACTGCAGCATGCCAGTTGGTGATGGCTGTCCATCACCAACTCCTGCAGCCTACTCAAACTCATGTCCATTGAGTCCGTGATGCCATCCAGCCATCTGATCCTCTGTTGTCCCCTTCTCCTCCTGCCTTCAATCCTTCCCAGCATTAGGGTCTTTTCCAATGAGACAGTTCTTCGCATGAGGTGGCCAAAGTATTGGAGTTTCAGCTTCAGCATCAGTCCTTGCAATGAATATTCAGGACTGATTTCCTCTAGGATGGACTGGTTGGATCTCCTTGCAGTCCAAGGGACTCTCAAGAGTCTTCTCCAACACCACAATTCAAGAGCATCAATTCTTCTGCACTCAGCTTTCTTTATAGTCCAACTCTCACATCCATACATGACTACTAGAAAAACCATAGCTTTGACTAGATGAACCTTTGTTGGCACAGTAATGTCTCTGCTTTTGAATATGCTGTCTAGGTTGGTCATAGCTTTTCTTCCAAGGGGCAAGCATCTTTTAATTTTGTAACTTGAGTCACCATCCACAGTGATTTTGGAGCCCAAGAAAATAAAATCTGTCACTGTTTCCACTTTTTCAACATCTGTTTGCTATGAAGCAATGGGACCAGATGATATGATCCTAGTTTTTTGAATCTTGAGTTTTAAGCCAGCTTTTTGACTCTCATGTTTTACCTTCATCAAGAGGCTCTCTAGTTCCTCTTTGCTTTCTGCCATTAGAGTGGTATCAGCCACATATATGAGGTTGTTGATATTTCTCCTGGTAATCTTGATTCCAGTTTGTGATTCATCCAGCCTGGCATTTCACATGATGTGCTCTGCATATAAGTTAAATAAGCAGGGTGACAATATACAGCCTTGATGTACTCCTTTCCCAATTTTTAACCAGTCTGCTATTCCATGTACGGTTCTAACTGCTGCTTCTTGGCTTGCATACAGGTTTCTCAGGAGACAGGTAAGGTGATCTGGTATTCTCATCTCTAAGAATTGTCCACATTTGTTGTGATCCACATAATCAAAGGCTTTGGCATAGTCAAAGCCTTTAGCATAGTCACTGAAGCAGAAGTAGATGTTTCTTTGGAATTCCTTTGCCTTTCCTATGATGCAGCAGATGTTGGCAATTTAATCTCTGGTTCCTCTGCCTTTTCTATATCCAGCTTGTATATCTGGAAATTCTCAGTTCACGTACTGGATTAAAGGATTTTCAGCATTACCTTGCTAGTATGTCAAGTGAGCACAATTGTACTGTAGTTTGAGCATTCTCTGGCAGTGCTCATCTTTGGGAATGAAATCAAAACAGACCTTTTCCAATCCTGTGACCACTAGTGAGTTTTCTAAATTTGCTGACATATTGAGTGCAGCACTTCGACAGCCACATCTTTTAGGATTTGAAATAGCTCAGCTGGAATTCCATCACCTCCACTGGTTTTTTTCATAGTAATGTTTCCTAAGGCCTACTTGACTTCACACTCCAGGATGTCTGGCTCTAGGTGAGTGACCACACTGTTGGGGTTATCCAGGTTATTAAGATCTTTTTAATATAGTTTTTCTGTGTATTCTTGCCACCTCTTCTTAATCTCTTCTGCTTCTCTTAAGTCCTTACCATTTCTGCCTCTATCATGCCCATTCTTGCATGAAATAGTCCCTTGATAGTTCCATTTTTTTTGAAGTGATCTCGTCTTTTCCATTCTATTATTTTCCCCTATTTCTTTGTGTTGTTCACTGAAGACTTTCTTGTCTTTCCTTGCTATTCTCTGGAACTCTACATTCAGTTGGGTATATATTTTCCTTCCTCCCTTGCCTTTCACTTCTCTTCTTTCTCAGCTATGTGTAGATGCCCCTCAGACAACCATTTTGCTTTCTTGCATTCCATTTTCTTTGGGATGGTTTTGGTCATCGCCTCCTGTACAACGTTATAAACTTCCATCCATAGTTCTTCAGGCATTCTGTCTACCAGATCTAATCCCTTGAATCTATTTGTCACTTCCACTGTAATCATAAGGGACTTGATTTGGGTTATAGCTGAATGACCTAGTGGTTTTCTCTACTTTCTTCAATTTAAGCCTGAATTTTGTAATAAGGACCTCATGATCTAGGCCACAGTCAGCTCCCGGTCTTGTTTTTGCTGATTGTATAGAGCTTCTCCATCTTTGACTGCAAAAATATAATCAACCTGATTTCAGTCTTGACCATCTGGTGACGTCAATGACATTGTTATTAGCTGACTAATCCTAATCCCAGTTGTCCCCTGAACTCTTTTGCTTCCCCAACATTGAGGTTAAAAACACTAACATACATGTATGTAGCATGGAGTGGGAAACCTTAAAAATAGTCACTACTTCCAGTGACACAGAGAGTGTTTAAAATAATTTGCATTAGCAAAAAGGAAAATAAAAAGTTCTGCAAGGTCTCGAAATTTTGTGTAAAGAAGTAAGACTGAAGTATCTATCACCTATATTTTAAATTCATTTGAGCGACAAATGAAAAAGTCCATTTTGACTTTCAGAAGTGAAAAATAGTTGGGGGGATTTTTTTGCACCATATTTCCTGTTATTTTCCAGTTAGGATGTAAAATCTTGGGAATAACTTTTTGGTTTTCCCAAGTGTTCATTGGATTCAAAGCAAATTAGTCAGAGAATCACAACCTGCATAAATCCATCATCGTCAGAGTCCTTGATCTTAGAACACCACTGTGCTGAATCCTGAGATAAATCTTTATGCCAGAAATCCTATTATTTAGAAGTACAACAAAAATAATAATCGGAGATGATGTCAGGATGGTGAGAACATTATACTCTTCTTCTTTGTGTATCAGAAGAAGTTAACATCCGCTCATCACTGGCTGAAGCGACAATATAGGAGCCTGAGAAATATCTGGTTGGCTCCAACATAAGTAATCTTCTGTCCTCTGAGGGGGGAAAAGATTTTTTTTTCATTCCACAGCTTCAGAAAGACTACTAGACATGCAAAACATCTTCTGGAGATGGTGTGGAAATATCATTCAGTAAGTGGAGGTCAGATAAGGATGTATATTTACACTTATGAAATAGATCCTGCTGGCAGTATACCCAACACTTTGTCAACACATCCCTTCTCAATTCTTAGCCTCTGGCTTACTTAAAAGCTTTATACAGAGTATTGGTTGGGGGTGAGGGAAGTGAGCAGTTAGGTAGAAGAAATTGGCAAGAGTTCAACACAGATAAAACTGAAGAGATGAGACAAGCTGAGAGGAAACATCTGGAGCACCTGGCAGGGGTCGTTTCAGGCTCCTCACTGGGAGTAACTCGTTATTGACTCTTCTTCACCGTTGGCCTATGATCTGGTTTTTCCTGCTATTGCAGATTTGTCTAAAAACAATGGGATAAGAGCAAACATTACCATTTGTTTTTAAGATTCACAAGATGTCCTCTCGAATCTCACGTGGAGATCCTGTTTCAATTAGTCACAACTTCAGTTCAGTCACTCAGTCGTGTCCGACTCCTTGCGACCCCATGAATCACAGCATGTAAGGCTTCCCTGTCCATCACCAACTCCTGGAGTTTACACAAACTCATGCCCATCGAGTCGGTGATGCCATCTCTTCCTCTGTCGTCCTCTTCTCCTCCTGCCCCCAATCCCTCCCAGCATCAGGGTCTTTTCCAATGAGTCAACTCTTTGCATCAGGTGGCCAAAGTATTGGAGTTTCAGCTTCAGCATCAGTCCTTCCAATGAACACCCAGGACTGATCTCCTTTAGGATGGACTGGTTGGATCTCCTTGCAGTCCAAGGGACTCTCAAGAGTCTTCTCCAACAATGCAGGAGATGGGCTTTGATCCCTGGGTTGGAAAGATCCCCTGTAGTAGGAAACTCTTACCTGGAAAACCCATGGGCAGAGGAGCCTGGCAGTCCATGAGGTCGCAAGAGAGTCAAACACCCCTGAATACACGCACACACACAAGTTTGGTTGACACACCACAGACATTACTTTAGAAAA
This sequence comes from Muntiacus reevesi, assembly GCF_963930625.1. Lineage (NCBI taxonomy): Eukaryota > Metazoa > Chordata > Mammalia > Artiodactyla > Cervidae > Muntiacus > Muntiacus reevesi. The sequence goes on along the minus strand of NC_089253.1, from coordinate 114,378,925 downwards.
TAAAGTTCAGGTGTCCTTTGACTTGTCTTTTTTTTTACTTTCTCAGAAATGAAAAACCTAGATACTTATCTGACCCTTATCCTTTCCCTTTGATTCAGTTACCAATTCTGTGGATATTTCAATCCCAATATGTCAATCCTAGTAAATATAAATATAGCTCTTTGGTGACTAAATTAAGTGGATTACTTTATTAATAACAAGAATAAGACAAATGAGTTTGTGGGAATTTCAGTTTCAATCAATATCACATTACACTTAACTACACATAGAGTCAAGATGAAATTTATACCTATGCATATTTTCCCATGTGTTTTCAAGGCATTTCTTACAGGTTATTCTCTGTACCACAAACAATTGCTATTCATAAATTACTAAATCAAATTAGTCTCAGCAAATGCCAACTCTTTATTTCATTAGAATGTTAGTATGTAAAAGAGGTCCTGAAGTAAGTGGGCCATGAACTTATACTTGCAGATCTGTTTTGGATCTCAGAGAAGCTAACTTTAGTCCTATTTGATGTAATAGCCCTTAAGTGGAATTTTCCTTTGGCACAAATAACATTTTTATGGAATAGCTCATTCTCTAAAAATATATTTTTGTTTTTTTAATGAAAATTAAATGATAACAAAATATTTTAATCTTCCTCTTTAATCTGCTCATCAGTTATAAAAGTATTAAGCAACTTTAAACTGATATGTTACCTTCTTTCTCTGTCAGTCACATTTATTGTAGAAGACTGGCTTTTATTAAAGCGATATGGTTTTAAATGGTTTAAATTAAATGAGTGTTAATTGTGGGGATAGAACAGGCTGCAGAGGACTCCATTAGGACAGACAGTACAACACTGCTATATCATATTATACAAATAATCTCTGCTCTGCTACATAGCGATGCTAGTGGGCATAGTCAAGTACACAACCCGTCTTAATAACAATTACCAGCACTGGACCTATGTGACTGTATTTATGTCCACTATTCATTGAGCAGCAACACCAAACCTACAAGAAGACACTATTCTACCCATTTTAAGATGAAGATATGGAATCCCAGTGAGATCAAGCAACTTAGCCAGTTAGTAAGCAACAGAACAAGAATTTGAACCACAATAACAGTGTTTCTCATTATACCAGTGAGCATCTCCCTGACCAAACACTTTTTCATAATACAAATACTATTTTTTTTAACTTTCTCTCATGAATATACAGTTAAGTTTTTCACAAGTTATGCATTGACAGTACTCTGAACAGCTAATATTAATAGAATGTGGGCTTGTGTATTCTTGTATGTAAAAATTATCAGTTTTAATTTCTAATATTCATTCATGGAAATAACCCATATAAACAAAAGCTCTTTGGAGCCCTCAATAATTTTTAAGAGTATGTAAAGCAGTTCTGAGATCAGAGAGTTTGAGAACAAAGAATTATATTGGACTACCTTCCACAGATCAAAGATACTCCAACTTCAGAGTCTTAGTAGCCTAGTAAAAAACAGTGATCAAAGTAAAGAAACCTAGTCAGTAAGGTATCACCAGAATTAGCAAATAAACAAACAAAAACACAAGGGTCTTTATTGTATTTTATGTGGAGGGAATTTTTCATTTCAAAGTTGAAGAGAAATCACAGGTTGCTTCCCAGATGTAAAACTATGTCTGATTTTCACTGAATCATTGATTCTCATTGAGATGCCAAATGAGCTGTTTTTGTGAGCCTCCTCATTGATGTCTAACAGAGCACTTCCCTCCTCTTTGTGACAAAGGTATAAAGCTTAACAGCCAAGGGGGGAAGGGAAGGAGGGATAAACTAGGAGTCAGTGATTAACAGATACACACTACTATATATATTGTAGCATAGACAGACAACAAGGATCTACTGTATAGCATGGGGAACTATACTTAATACCTTGCAATAACCTCCAAGAAAAGAATCTGAAAAAGAATGTATACATATAAAAAACTGAATCACTTGGTGTACACCTGAAATTAATACAGTATTGTAAATCAAATATATTCAATATTTTAAAAATATGCAAAAGGAAAAAAAATTCTATTTAAAGCCTGTTTAAGGATCCAGACTCAGACTGCCTGGAATCAAATCCTGGCTTACCTGTATGAAACAAGAGGCAAGTTATACTTACCCTGTTTGAAGCTATTTCCTCATCTACAACATATAATAACACATATCATTATAACTATAATAATTATGAGGTTATTGGGAAGATTAGATGAAATAATGATTCTCAAAAGTGAATGGAATAAAGTGTGTAGCACATGGTAATCCGTCAATGCATTTCAGTTATCTTTGCTGTTATTTTTGAGTCAGTTGGTAGCTACACAGACTCCTCAATGTAGTCTTAGTTTTATTTTCTAAACTCCTTTCAGGCTTTAGTGAACAGTTGGTTTTTCCTATGGCAAGGAACTAATTCTTCCTCTTCTATAATATCACATTTTTAGCAACAAAGTGACTTAAAATAATCAGGAAAAGTTTCAAGAGGCAGCTTAGCTGGTTGCTTCTTCCTTCTGAAGAACCATCTGTCAAAGACAGTGATGGTGAAGAAGATATAAATTACGGGCTTCGCACTTAGACCATCTCTGCTGAGAACTGTGGGCATGACTTAGAGTGGACCTTACTGAGTCCCCCTCTGACTCAACTCGGTCCCCCTCTGAGCTGTGTTTCCCCGTATGAAAAGGAAAAGTGTTTCTCTACAAAGTTTATAAAGATCTTTGCCCCTGTGTCATGCCATGATTTCATATATTCAGATGTCAGCATCTTTTCCTCCCTGAAAAATCAAAAGAATAATCAATATGTTCCTGACATTATTCTATGATATTATGTTTAAATAAAATTGAGTAAAATTTGCAAACAAGAATTACAAACATTACAAAACATCAACATAAATATATTATTCCTCACATTTTCCAGATAATACACAGATTTTAATATGTCCATGGTGTTTTATCCATTTTCTTGAAAATTTCTAATTTATCATAGGAACATAATCTAATCCTAGACTGATTTCCCTCAGGGATTAGTCAACATTTATTTTAATGCCTTTTAAATCTTTGGGTTCATAAAATCTTACATCTCTCAATTTGAATCAAATCTTGATTTCCTGGAAATCCTGGTTAATGTCAACAATCCCTTGAATCCTTAAAGAGTAGCTGATAACTTGTGGAAATATCTAAAACAGATTAATTTTTAGTGATCATGGCTTTCCCACATGGAGAGCAATATATTTTTGGCTTTGTTTATTCACACATTTTAATGAGGAAAACAAAAACAAACTTTTTACTAAGTCATCAAATATTCATTAACTACTTTCTCTTTTATGATGTTACAATATTAATAGGCTAATTTATTCAATTATTAATCCCATGACTCTCAATGGTGTAAATCTTTCCTTTGTTGTTGTTGTTTTTTTCTCCAGACAATTGTGATTTACAGAGATTGCATTTAGGATCATTCATTCATAAATGTTCTTCGGGACATTTCTATTCCAGCTTTCTATCAAGCTGTCTTTATTGTATCACTTCCTCCCTCCCATCTTTCATGGGATAATAATGTTCTGCAAGTTGAGAGAGAAATAACCATCACTGAATTATTGTTGCCATTCTGGATAGTAAATACCAGTGCCAAAGATTAAACCCAATCTATGACATTTAGAGGGAGGCTCTGGTGGCCTTAGGCAGACATGATATGATAATAAACATTTACCATCAACATTATCATCAATCAAGTATAGTGATCTGGGAACTCACGGGCTGGACTACTCTAGGATGACATCTGGATCTGTTTTGTTCACTTGTGTTCCTCTATCCATGGAGGCTGTCGGGGCAAAAGATCATGGAAAAGAAGACAGCCCTACAGTCAGGCCTCTTCACCATGGTTTTTAGAAGGAGCCTCAAAAGATCCTCCTTTGAGAACTGGTTAAAGCCAGAAAGATGAGGGGAAGTGAGAAAACACAGGAAGATGTAAAAAAAAAGAATTTGCAAATCAGAATGGTGATCCTTTGAACAAGAGAATTCTAAAGGAAGACAAAGGTGAGGGGTGGGGGGAAGAGCAGAGCAGAGGAAAGGTATGCAAGGGAGCTGGGAACAAAGTGGACAGATGGAGGCGAGAAAGGGAAGCTTGCAGGTCTTCTTCCAGTGTCTCAACATCAGTGCTGACTGGCTTATGCAAAATGAGAATTCTGTGGGGTAATCATAACACCATACCTCCAGAGATCTTAGTTTTGACCTCTAACACTGTCTTCTAGAGACTTTAGAATAATGTTAAATAGAAAGTGGATTGAAAATTGTACAAGAAGGGCTTCCCTGGTGGCTCAGTGGTGAAGAATCTGTCTGCCAATTCAGAAGATACGGGTTCGATCCCTGATCCAGGAAGATCTCACGTGTCGCGGAGCAGCTGAGCCTGGGCACCAGAACCAATGAGCCCTAAAGCACTAGATCATAAAGGGCTCACCAGAATTTCCCAGGCTGCTTACTGCAACTCAAGACTGCCTAGAGCTCCCTGTCTGCCTCTCAACCCACAACCCTAGCTACTGATTTCTCAGGTCTGGAGTGGGGCTAGGGATCTGTACTTTAATCAACATATCCAGGTGATTTTGATGCCAATGGTCTAAACTCTTGAAGAAATATTGCAGACATTGCCACAGCATCCTTCTTAAATTTCATTCTGTCTTAATGTTTGCCACATTTTGGATTTTCCAGATCTGTAAAACTTAACCTTAGGAAATCAACATCTTTACCATAGACACTAAATAAGGCCTCATGTCAGTTTCAAGGAAAATGTGTGTGTGTGCGCGCCTGCGCGCATGCACGTGCACGCACACATAGAGAGAGAGAGAGATTAGTGCAGAGGAGAAACTATTCAGAGTCCCTTCAACTTGGGTTCTATGTGACTTCACATTTGGACTGTCCTGGGTCTGCCCCTGCTGGTACGGGAGGAGAAATACACAATGAAAGCATTGCCCAGGCACAGAACCACATTAGTGACTCAGAGTGATGTCAAAGGGGAAGGATTTCTTTCCTGAAGTTAAACAGGCTAATTTACATTAGAAAGAATGACTTTTTCCAAGGACAACCTGAAAAAAATATATATCAATAAAAACAACGTGTTGGTTTCCCTTCTTTCATAGGAACATAGGAAGTCGGCTGCGGACACGTCTGTGGGTTTCAGTTCCATGGTGACAGCGTGTGTCTCCAGGCTCTCTGGGCTCAGTGCTGAGGACCCACCTGGGAAACACTGGTGTGTCTGCCTAGGAGACACGGAACAGGGAGCTTGGGCACCGCTGTCTGTCCAAAGGCTGGGAAAGTCCCCAGCACGGAAGATGTTCTCAATCAATATTTGCTGAATGAATTAACTCTCTGATACATTGGTTGTTAATGTTCTTTTCTAACAACTTTGCATACATGTGCATGCACACACACATGGTAATTTTGAAATTTTTATACCATTCTAAAATCCCCCATTTTGCTGATACAGACATACATATTTTCACATGGTTCTAACTGAGTGTGTGCATTTACAATTCAAAGGTGGTTTCATGACTCTGGGTTTCTTCTCCAAGTGTATTCTTCATGAGTTCCTTTCATTGCTCTCATCCATCACGGCTGCCTCCTCCACCTCTAGGATGGATACTGCTCCCCTCCACACCTCCTAGAGGCTCGTGTCCACCCGCCCACAGCCCGTGGCATTCAGAACACTGTATCTCAATAAAGACATATCTCCAGAGGATCAAGAGAAAAGAGCTTATTTCAGTTGCCTTAGGGCTGCCTAGGGATTTTCCGTGGATCCATCCAGTCAAAGGAATTCGCTAGTTCTTTCCTCCTCCTGCAAAGCTATGTGAGCTTTAAGAAACACTGATCAAGCCTCTCCTCAGCTCACTTCCTACTCTCCAAACACACACATACACCTTAATTGTCCAAGACAAGGTCTAATTAATCGTCTCTGAGAATATCCCTCCAAATCTTCATCTTTCCTTCAGAAACATCTTCACTTGACTTTGCCATCAGTGACGTAAAAACTAGGTTTTCTTGTCTTCTTGGCTGTAGCTTCTTTCTTTCTAAGTCTTTACTTTTAATTTAATGTGGTCTTAAATCCAAAATGGTCCACACCATGTTCACTAAGAAATGAAACACTGGCATTGTCATCTTAGATTGTATATTTTTAAAAATTCTCATTAACAGTTATTTCCATCCCATGTGACTCTATCAGTCCTGTCTGAAATCTTGCCCTCTAGCTGTCAAACTGCCCAGAGGGCGCTTCAGTGTCCACATGGTGAAAACAAGATAGTGTGACTCCAAATTTGCCTATTGTAGGAGGGCAGAAGTCACTCTTTAATTATCAACCATGGCAAGAAAGCAGGTGGATCAACGTGGCTCATTCAGGTAAGACAGACAACTACAAGTTTCCAAAGTGCAGTAAACTAGATAACTAACAATACAAAAACCCCATAATGACCAGGAGGATAAAATATTCTATCTCTATTGTTCTTTGCTCTCTGAGCTTTTAGTCCTTCACTTCTCCCCTCTCTGACCTGTCATTGTGAGTCTCAGAAGACAAACGCAATGGGGATGGAGGGAATTATTGTGAAAAATCACACCAGATAATGGAGTGAAGCCACTGACAACACAGTTCACAAATGCAAGATATTACAATAGTCACAGCTTCCTCTGAAAAGTGTATAAAAAAATATTGTAAACCAAGCATCATTTTTTTTTTGCCTTATGTTATCATTTCAAAGAGGCATTCTCTTCACTTCTAATAGGTAAAGACTTGAAAACTCCTATGTCCTTACTTAGCTGTCAGAAAGTTAATGATAAATAGCCCTTAGAAGTATTAAGGAGCTTTTTCTCTTAGAGAACCTTAAAGATTGAAGGGTCTGCACAGCTCATCTAGTTCACTGGTCCTCCAACTTGCTTTTGCTGGCTGGACTGACAACTAGAGCTTCTGATTGTGCAGACTGGACAGGAACTTGGGAATGAGTTCATTTAAAAAGCCCCAGAGTTGATCTGATATCCAGCCAAGGTGGACAAATCAAGTCCAAACATCTTATTTTTTTAAATGAGAAACAGAGATGCTAAATGAATTGTTAATGAGACATTTCAATCTCTTTTGAAACAAAACAAAAAGTTTTCATCACTCAACAAGCATTTAACAACATGCCAACCCCGTGTTCTGCTCTATATTAGGCAATGACAGGATGAAGATAAACAAGATGTGAGCTTTGTCCTCAATCATCCTACCACATCAAAGTAAACAATCATCCTCTAGTTATTAAATGAGTTAGTGTATTTTAAAAGCATTTGCAAACCATGAATGTTAGGGAGACATAATGTGTAATTATGGCTTCTCTGCATTTGAACCCTGGAATTCTGTGTAAAGCAAACACCTCTGCACTGCTTTTTCTTTTCAGGAAATTATGGTAACAGTTTCATCATATGATGGAGCAACCTAAGGCATCCTTATCCCCAATCTGGGAAGACTGATAAATAACCTCCGCATATCTGCTGAACTAACCAGCCAGAAACCAAGGTCTTGTCCCAGTTGACCTTTGTAAATAAACTTGCTCATCAACACAGAGAAGGGCAAACGAAGGGACTGTGGGCTTCAACGTCTCCAGAACTGTTCTGCTGCGCCTCTGCAGAGGACATACGACAAAAACCACCTCAGTATGTGTGGAGATTCTGAACATGGATGTCCTTTCCGACCACACGTCACTGCTTTTGTTCAGCCCCGTCATCTCAACTGCCCCATTTCTTCTACCCCTTTGGTCTGCCAGTGATCCGGGCCCCACAGTGGAAACTATGCTGCTTTGGGTATTGAGCTGGACAATGCTTGAGTCACTTTTCCATTCCCGTGGCTACTGCGGGTGCATTCAGTCCCTGAGAGAGAGCTCTGGAAGATTAGGAGAGGCATTCATTTTCCACTAACTGCACAGGAACACCGGCGAGCCAGCTCGGGCTCACCGATGCCTCTGACGAGTCTCTTATCCAAGTTCGCTTCTCCCTCTTCTGTCTTTTCTCCTGCCATTTGGCACAATATCTCAGCTCCACAGGGTTGGGAGCCAACTAACTTTTGGATTTTTTTTTTTTTTTTTTCATTTATCTGTAGATGCTCTTGTTTTCCATTTGGGGCACAATTTTCCTAATAAATGCTTAACCAGCAACTCCAGAGTTTCGAGTGATTTTTGTTGTTGTTGCCAGAATAAACTCTGATCAAGTAGTTAGATAAGTAGGTCCTTGACTGGCTTAGGAAAAATTCATTTTATGGTTAAGACCAAAACATAGAAGGAAAATTCCATGCTGACACAGCCATAGTGCTCAGTAAAGGAACATTAGGGATATTATAATTTGGGGCACACTGCTAACATTTTGAGAATTGCATCCTAAAAGTTGATGATCATTCTCTTCTACAAATGATCCTTGTGTCTTATTTTCTAAGAAAAATCCTGAGATGAATGGACCATAAGTCTTGCTTAAAATTGCCCCTAATGTGCCTGTTTCTATGAAGGAATATAGATACTAATATAGACTTTGGGCCCTCTCAAAGGTGAATGACTTATGGGTTTATGAGTTTCAGTTATCCTACCATTGGCTTTGCCTCTTCTTTATTCTTTTCTGTATCCCAGATGAATTAAATGTAAGTGAAATTACCCCAGACTCAGATGTGATGGAAAGTTTAGCTTCATGACAATGAATCCTCCCTTTCATAGCATTTTAATCACACATTCCCCCCTAGAGGCAGAGTGTGGGGATGGAGGAGGCTCCTTAGTGACAGCTCCTCCATCCACATCCGTCGCTCTCTGAGAGCCAAGGTCTTATCTCACCGTCCCTCTCCAACACGATGTACCAAGTGTCCAGGGCCATCTTTCAAACTCTTTTCCTGTTTATTGCCTTAAAACTGGGAAATGGCTCGCCGAACAAAGGCAGTTCCCCCAAGGCCAAGCAGTGTGCAATACTAATAAATATTCAAGCCAATGTCTTTCAAATGCTATTGTGAATCATCTTTCCCTCCTTCCTTCCCATGGTTCAGTCATCTTGCTGGCTCCAAATGTTCACCTTTTGTGTCAGGCCTCAGCTGCCTCCAGTTACTGCCTAGGACGGCAATTGGCTTTGTCTCCTTTATCCGCTTCGCTGTCTTGTTTTCCTAAAGTAGCTGGCACCCACTTTTCCACAACGTTGTTCCTTTGTTCCAGGAAAAAAAATAATTTGGGGAAGCAGCAGAAACACAGTTCCAAAGGCCACAGGGTGACATCCTCTCCCACCTGATCTTTATTCATCTCTGGGTTTTAATTGCATTTTTGTTCCATTTCTCAAGCACCAGACACCTCCCTTCCTCCCTGACAGGAAGGAGCATTTTATTTCTCATTCAAAATGCCTTCCTACTGATCCCTATTCTTCAGAAGCTCCAGAGGCCCCTTGTTACCTGTTGGTTTTTCTCGTGTTGGTTGATCTGTTGGCCTTGCTGTAGTTTATTACCTTTTCAATCTTTTTTTTTTTTTCCGCCTGTTTCCGAACTTAGGCCAGAACTTACAACCTGCTGTCTTTTCTCATCTTCTCTATCATTATCTCCAGACCCAGTCTTCCCAAAATGGATTTTTTTTTTTTTTAACCAACCCCGTGCTCTTTAAAGAAACAAAGAGGAGAATTATGCGATGGTTTCCACCGTCGGAGCGTCTGTGGCTTTGTTTGAGGGACAGCTTCAAATCCAAAGCTAAACCTTGACTTAACACACAAACTCAATTGACAAGAGGAGTACCGGTATTGAAGCCCACCCATTGGCCGAGGACACAATCAGAGGGTTATTGGCAGGTATCTTCTTATCTCCCTGGTGCACTGAAAAAACTCAATTCATTAAAATAATAAAAAAAGATCTTGGTCCCTCATGTGAGCGGCATGTGATTTTTCCATGAAGGTTCGGCTCAGAAGGCACCGTGCCTATTATACATTCCATTTATAAATCAAACGCCCCTCGCCCTGTGGGCTGCACGCTGACATGTCAGCGAGGTTTGGGTCAGCCGCACACACGTCCACGTGCACGGCAGATTAAGGCAAAGAGACAGGGAAGCGGCTCTTTCTTCCCCCCCTTTTTCCACCAGTAATAGGCAGCTTGAACGTTAAAATTGGGCTGAGACTCCAAAACCAAAGTCCCGTGAACCATAGAAGCAAAGGACTTGAGATAAAAGAATCTGTCTGTTCTCTGGGATCCATCACCTTCCTTTCGCTCGCCTTCATCTTGTTCATCGGAAAGGAAAGGATGCGCATGTGTGTGTGAATTAAAGAATATATCTAGGGTAAGATGGGATAAAACCTAGCCCAAGAAAGACTTTGGTTTCAAAAGCTCATGAAGGTAGTTTGGGGGCTGGAGTCTAGGGCTCTGGCCATGGCCGGAAGTGAAAACAGAAAGACGACTTGCAGGTGGCCCGTCAAAAGGCCAGGAGAGGGCCCTGCTGAGTTAGCTCCTCCATGAAGACCTTCCAAGTCAGCCTGGCTGGCTTATAAATTAGTCTGTGGTTCCTCACTGCACATGGAACGAGCTTCACCTCATACTCTTCATCCATGTCAAAGACATGGGAGTCACCAAAACCTGCTGGGGAGAAAGTTTTATTTAAAAAATTTCCTACTCAACAGAGTTTGTCAAAATTTTCCAATCTTTGCTCCCTTGGCCTCATTCATCACTCATACCCCTGTTACCTCTGGTCATGAATAATAGAAAACAAAAATGGGAAAGGAGCCAAGCAAGCAAATCTACTTGTAACTTACATTTAACTTTGGACTTTTTTTTTTCCTTAACTACTGTACTCCATAAAAATGGGGAATAAATGAGTTGAGGGAACCTAAAAATCTACAAAAAAGTGGGACATTCTGAAGTTGTCCAATGTCTTTGGGAAATGACCATATATGATGGGTATTGATCCCACATACAAATGAGGGAAAGCCAAAGGGGGAAATGAGATATTGAAAAGTGGTGGTAACATAATTTATTATCTATTTTTTTCATATGTTATGTCCTAAGACAAGGATCTCCCTGTTCCCAAGACTTTGAGGAATACAGAATAAATAATTTAGTAAAACCTCCTAAAAAGGAAAAAGAATAAAGACAATTAAAATAAAGTAGAACTAGTTATTTTCCTTAAAGCAATGAAATATTGTACAAACAAGCAACCATGACTTGGTAAGTTAATAGGGTATATCTCTAACATTTCCCTCCCAAAGATCCTAGAGTAATGGTCTAGAATTTGGGTAGATTTTAAGGTAAATTGGTCATGTTGAAAATGTTAAATTGAAAAATTTAACTGTCAAGTAGATCAGCATTTTTCATCTTTGGTTGACATTAGAATCAACATTTAATGTAGTTTTCAAAACATATAGACAGTAGAGCAAAATATCAAAGGATGGGGTCTGGGCAACATGAATATGAAAATAAAAATCTTCAGATTGCTGTCATATATGTCAAAAGGTGAAAACTGTTAAGGAAAGGATTTGATCTATGTTCAATTTAAAGGCTTTAGATAATTAATCATCTGTGATTTCTTGGACATGTGGTTGACATTTCTGGTTACTTTTCACAGTAAAAGGAACTGATCTGTATTTTCACCTGGTTCCTGTTTATGGCATGACATTCTGTAGAGATGGTAGAACTGAGGAAGGGAAAGCTAGTCATCCTTTAGCTATAGCTCAACTCCCCACAAGCAGCACAGAGCTCATACTGCCTTGACTCACCAGATAAAGCAAGCACAGTATGGCCTGTCTTCTACTGTAAAGCCTTTTAGAGTGGCATAACTCTTAATATCAGGGCCAATGTTTATTGTGTGTTAGTCACTCAGCCGTGTCAGACTCTGTGTGACCCCATGGACTGCAGCCCACCAGGCTCCCCTGTCCATGGAATTCTCCAGGCAAGAATACTGGAGTGGTTGCCATTTCCTTCTCCAAATATTTATTACTGTTTTCATTAAATACAATACCTGCAATAAGGATATTTTTCTTAGATGGTGCATTATGTATATCCACGAAGCACTTTTATGTTTAATTTGACATCATTTTCAGGACAGTTTCTAATTCTTCAGTTAACTGAGTTTAGATGACATGTTTTCAAGGCAGTTATTCATCCAATTTTGCAAAACCAGCTTCTGCATTGACTGGTGACCTCACAGAGTACATAAAACAAGCAGTGATAGTTGTGGCAGAATAAAATCCAGTGGATTAAGGGACAATACCTGCAACTTTAACTGCAGTAGGGGTAGTTAGAATAACATAAGGGCCCTTGTCCCTTGATCCACCACACCAGAGCAAAGAAGGCATACCATGCTGACACGGAGGACGCCGAGTGGACCACCCAGAAGGACCCCACCGACCCACGGGAAACCAAGATCATTCTGAGGAGGAAGAAGAAAACAAGGTCCCAGACGAGCCCTCTACAGGACGGAGCTGGGTAAACGCTCCTGCTGCTCGGCCTCACCAATGCGATTCTGAACTTGGGTATGTGGGGCTCTGCCCCTGTCAGTAATGGACAGACTCCCCTGGTGGGTATCGCCACTCCGTTATGGGGACTGTAACAACAGAAAGGAACTTTCCTCTCTCTCACCAGCCATAACCTTTCTTTGCCCTCTGGTGTTGGAAAAAGCCATCAATGGGCCAGGGACATAGAGTTACATTTAACATGAACACCAGCCTTACGGAGATAACAAAGGCTTATACCTCATATATGAGAATTAAAGAGGAAAAGGCCTCCCTTACAAAAGGGGGACAGGCCTCCCGGTGCCTTGAGCAATGCTACCAGGCCTGGGATGAATATTTCTGGATGACTCCTGAGAAGGGACAGTTGATTGCCCCTGCTACTATTTGCTGGGAACAAAAAGAACAGAAAGTTGGATTTGGAGACCATCCCCTAGACCCAAAAGAATTGTTATTTGTGTCCTGAACAATGTAAACAAATCTTGGAAGTTACCTATCACCCCAATCAGTCTGCTCAGTGGCCCGGTTCCAAATGGCCTGGAATCCGCTGGGTAGCCCCCAGTGGGACCCAGGGGCTCTGAGGGCTTAACTTATGGCCATGGTTACCAGTTGGCTGGGTGGGCGTTGCACATTAGGATTTGCTTTCGCCCATGGCAGAATTAAGCCTAGCCTACACCAGCCTCCAGTAAACCTGCCTTATCTGCATGCAAGATGGACACGATCCGTGTTCCAGTGGTATGACTATCTTGCTGCCTTGTTTGTACCCTCTGTAGGGACAACGGATATCATGGCTAAGGAAGAGGCCTTAACTAATTTCACTAAATAGGCCCTCTTAGACAGTACGGAAGCCATTCAAGCTTTGAACGAAGAACAGATTCAGATGAGGAAGGCAGTAATTCAAAATAGGATGGCATTAGACATACTCACAGCAGCCCAAGGAGGGACTTGTGCAAATGTTGTGTGTACATCCCTGACCTGTCTTAAAATGTATCTACTGCCTTGGAGGATATGCCAAATCAAGTGAAAGCCATGTCTAATGAACTGTTGTTATAGTAATCTTGATCATACTACTTTGTGGGCCCTGCTTCCTACAATGCCTTGTGAATTTTGTAACCCAGAGGTTGATGGCATTCTCTCATAGGGGTGGCAGGAGGGCTAAGGTACAATATATCTCAATAAATGATGCTCGTTATGGAAACTAAGAGCATCAAGATGGGGGAATGAAGAAGGAATTCATAGGGCCTGTACCCCATCTCAGGCCTGTCCTTGCTGATCGTGCTAGGCCACCTCTCCAATGGACTCTGAACTCTGGGCTCAGTGCCTGTGGGAATGACAATGGAAGGATAAGACCCCCTCTGGGCAGTGGAATCTTGAAGATCACATCCAGGTTAAGAGAAAACAGACACTAATCACCCCTGCCTCTGGACAGTATCTATCAGAATGTAACCACAGGCTTTATCAGTTATTAACTGGTTGAAATATAACCGCAGACTTATTGATTATTAACTGTTTGAACACATAACACGTGAATGATGGGGTTATTCTGATTGTATTTACCCTTCCTTTGTAAGCCTCAAGGGATTTGGGGTGGTGGGTTTGAACACATACACATGGAGTATAAAAGATTTTCACAAATGCTGGTCAGGGTCCTTGGCTAAGAGGAGACTCTGCCTTGGGCCCGCTGGTGTAATAAACTGCACTCCACTAAAAAAAAAAAAAAAAAAAAAAAATCGAATGGATTATTATTTAAAGTAGTTAATTTGATTAGATGCAATGTTTAGAAATATAGGGTATATGCCCTATTTTTTCACAAATAAGCTGCAACTAATCAAGCATTTATCCCTAGAATATCTTGATAGACACACCAATATAGATAGAATGCAATGTTAATATTGTTCTTTAAAGAACTGGGTATGTTCTTTACCCAGATATTTCCTTGGTCCAGTGACTTAAGTCTATCCAACTTTCTTTTAAGTCCTTATTTGTCAGGCTGTTCCACACAGTGATGTGTGGGTGCTAAGTCACTTCAGTCATGTCGACTCTTTGTGACCCTATGGGCTGTAACCCGCCAGGCTCCTCTGGCCATGGGATTTTCCAGACAAGAATACTGAAGTGGGTTTCCATGCTCTCCTCCAGGGGATCTTTCCGACCCAGGGATCAAACTCAAATCTCTTATGCCTCTTGCATTGGCTAGAGAGTTCTTTACCAACACACAGTCATGCAGAATTTTACTTTTTAAAAAAAGTCCCAATTCACTCATACTACAATTTAATCTTGTAATAAAGCATTTAGATAAATGCATATTCCCAGAATCATACAACATGGTGGCTATAAGATGCCTGCTGTTCTGTGCTGAGTCGCTCAGTCGTGTCCAACTCTTTGCGATCACATGGACTGTAGCCCACCCAGCTCTTCTGTCCTTGGGGATTCTCCAGGCAAGAATAGTGGAGTGGGTTGCCAAGGACTCCCCTGGGGCTCTTCCCAACCCAGGGATCGAACCCAAGTCTCCCACACTGCAGTCTGATTCTTTACCATCTGAGCCACCAGGGAAGGCCAAGAATACTAGAGTGGGTAGCCTATCCCTTTTTTAAGGAATCTTCCTAGCCCAGGAATCAAACCAGGGTCTCCTGCATTGCAGGTGGCTTCTTTACCAGCTGAGCTACCAGGGAAGCCCTATAAGGTACCTTCAAGAGCTTCTATTCTAAATCTTTCCATCAATAAGTGAGAAAGGTACAGAGAGCTGAGACCCTCAGATGGCCCAGCTTGAATAAGAATCAAGTCTCCTGATTCCTGGTCCAGTGTTCTTCCCATTAAACCATACTTCCCTGATAGTTACTAATTAACAGAATTTGGATTAATTAAGAAATGGGAGATACTTACCCTTGAATAAGAAAACTGATCTATCAGCATACAAGCAACCTAAGATGTGAGCAGAGGAAAAAGAACCCACAAAGAGGTGATAAATCACAAGGAATGAAGATTGTTCTGCAAACTATATGAAGGAGAAAATTAGGGGAATGACTAAAAACCCAGCTAGTCATGATTACTAACATGCAGAGAGGTGGAAATAATTCAAACAATCGATTCTCTCATTAATGAAATATCTAGACAGAAAGTTTTCATGTCCACATGTTTGGGCTAAGATTATATCTGAACCAAAATACAAAAATTCACTTTCAGTATCAACACAGGTGATCTCTCTCTTAGTTCAGTCCAGCTCCATAAGAGTAATAGGCCTACAGTGTACTCTATATCACATCTGGTATATTACATTTGCCACTAGAAAATTATTCCTGAGATTTTTTAAATATCAAATAAGACTTGCAAACTTCAAAATAATTTGCTAAGAATGGAAAATTATGCTAGCAATCCTTGTGTTGCCACTGATTATTTCACATTTAAATTTTATATTTATCAAAGTTACATATCCTCTGGAGAAGGGAATGGCAACCCACTCCAGTATTCTTGCCTGGGAAATCCCATGGACAGAGGAGCCTGCAGTACCTGGGGGTCACAAAGAGTTGAACACGACTGAAGTGACTTAGCATGCACATATACATAGTTTAATATTTCAAATAGTACAAAGCATTATTTTATTTTAAAAAGTCCCTTCTTTCCTGGTATTTCAGTGGCTAAAACTCCACAGTCCCAATGCAGAGGGCCTGGGTTCGACCCCTGGTCAGGAAACTAGATCCCACATGCTGCAACTGAAGATCCTGCATGTTGCAACGAAAATTGAAGATTCTGTGTGTGGCAACTACCACCCCGTACAGTCAAATAAATACATGCATACATAAATAATTTTTTAATAATCCCCCGACCCAGAACTGCAATCTACAGGCAACTCTCTAAGTTCTTTTAGCTAATACAGATTAATATCATCTTTCCACAACATGTTTACATGTAACTCATAAATTTTCAAGACTGGGCATAAATAATTGTCTTCTCACTACAAAAATTCAGGATTTAATTTTCCTTCAACAATGTTGTACCCACTGCCATCATATATAATCCTGTGTGTGTGTATATATTCTCCCTCCCCAATTCTCCAATGTTGTTACATCTTAACTTTTGATTAGTTTATATTCAGTGTTTACAGTATTATTACTATGCTTATCCTAATCATAGATGTGCTACTTTATTAGATAATTTTCTTCTCACATTTTAACATCTCTGAAGTCTGGATGTGTCTTTCATTTATGGTTAGAAAGACAATATTCTGTTGTATTGTACTTGCCACTGTGCATGCACAAGTCTGGTCGAAGAGTGGTTGATAACGTTACCACTTCAGTTGGGTTTGTACATGCCAGGCACTACACATGCTGAGTTTAACAGTCATACAAAGTATCTTCAAACTATTACACGATGAATTGAATTAATATACTAAGTTATTGTGTACCTAAAAAGAAAAAAAAAAAACCCAAAGTAGTGGGGCATAAACTTGTTATTAGTAAAGCAAATATCTCTCAATGGAAGAATAATAACAATTCATTATTTTCTTAAAAACGTAACTAAGTTCTTCATGTAGATCTAAGAAAGGAAGATGCCTAAGGTAGGGAAACCGTGTTATGCTGATTAATAAGAATATGGAAAGGTACCTTATCACAGCAATGCAACTGAAGACAGGAAAATACACCAAATCCATCTGTACGGAAGAAAAAAGTTTCAAAGCAAAAAGAGATTAATGTCATTGATTAATACATCATGCAAGACTAATATTAAGTGATTTGTCATCATTTGATTGCAGAGATTTTTCTTTCTTAGTAGTCTAAAATGTTGGTGCATTTTATTTATAGTCTGAGAGTCAACAAAATACGGAATGTAATATATTACATTTGGCACCAATCTATAATATTATGATTAATTACTTTGTTGAATATATTTTTTCTTAATTATTATTTTTTCATTTGTCTTGTTTTCTAAATGCTTATCACAGATTCATCCACAACTTGTTCTCTAAAAGTATAAATCTCTGAAAGAAATCAAGATCAGGAATATTCCCAGTTTCATTTGATTAGTTCCAGTCTGAACTGGGTGCTCTGAGGTCTATTGCGCAGCTGATATCCTATAATCCTCCATCACTAGTATTCTAGGAAAGTTCTTTCTCCTTGAATATGTGTACCTCATACTATATCATTCACCTTGATTTATTTCCTCATTTTGGTATACCACATCCTCTAGTTAGTTCTGTGAAATAGATTCATAGGAGTCATATTTTTGGAGAACTTGCATGTCAAGAAATATCTTCAGGTGATACTTTGACAGGATATAAAATTTCAAGTTGGAAAGCATTTACCCTCAATTTTTACAACATTATCCAAATTCTCTTCTAGCTTCTAGTGTTGTTATTGCTAACTCAAATGCTACTGACCTCCTGTGTATGTGACTTGGCCCCCACCTTCCACTCTCTCGAAGCTTTATGATGTTCTCTTTGTCTCTAGTGTACTAAAACTTTATGGTGATCTCTCATAAGGTAGATAAATCTATCTTCATCCATTTCTTGAGGCTCTTGGGTTCATTCAATTAGAAATAGAAAATTTCATAAATTATTTCTCTGGTGATTTCTATCCCTTATGCTTGTTTATTTTCTCTTTCTGGAACTCCTATTACTTAAATACAGGAATTCCTAGATGGATTTAAACTTTTAAATTAAAAAAATTCTTTCTATGTCTTGTCTTTATTAAATTGTTCTACTTTATTAAACAATTTCCACTGTTTCATCTTTCTCCTTTTTTATTTCTGCAATCATACATTTAACTTCAAGTATTCTTTTATAGTTTCTGAATGTTCTTGTTTTATAGCATCATGTTCTTGTTTCATAGGTATAACTTATATTTTTGAGGCTAATTTTTCTCCTCACAATTTTTTTCTCTACGCATGGTCTCTATTTCCTCTAAATTCCTTTTTCAGTTATTTGGTCTGTCTTTCCAGTTAGAAGTTTTCCTCAGATATACCTGCTCATAATGGAGAACTAGAGAAAATGAATTGGAAGCTCTAAGAGAGTAAGGTTTCATGAATGATGGGCCTCACTCTAAGATAATTTTGCTTGGCCTTGTCATTACTGGATGTTGTTTGTACTTTGAAGTCTGTGCTCTTAGGCTAGTCAGATTACTCAGAGAAGGGATTCCAATCTCCTGCCTCATTTGGGGCATTTTGGAAGCCTATAGAGGGGATAAAGTTGAGATTCTCCCCTTTTTATGATCCATTCTAATCATCCTGTTTTTAGAGGTTACTCTTTCCCTCAGCTGTGCTGGTGTTCCCCAGTCCAGAGTTCCTTGGATTCACCCCTCCAGAAAAAAATACCTTCCCTTCATATTGTGGTGTGAGGAATGGAGAAGGGAGCAATTGCCAGTATAAGAACACTGATCTGGGGCCTAAATGGTTCTTTAACAGCCTTGCCAGCAATTCTGGTCTCAGTCCCATCTATACCTTCAGTTCCAAAGACCCTTGTACTCCTGAGCCTTTTGTGGTTTGGAAGTTCAAATCCAGTTCTGTGCTTTTTTTCACTGTGAGTTTTCATGTCTAATATCTGTTCGTTGCCTTTCCAACTTCCAATATTGTGTTGTTGTCATTGTTACCTGCTCTCACGTTCTCTTTGTTCTTGATGATCTATGCCTTTAAAAAAAAACCCTATTTTTATTTTAGCATCATTTTAGGAGGAAGATGTGGTAATCACAAATGTCCAGTTCATCAACTAGCTGAATCCCCCTGTCTCCCATTAAACTGTGATATAAATATGATGTCTTTCTCCAAATCACTCATATAATGAATACTTAAGGCATTAGAAATGTTTTGTCACAAAAATTTGTTAAACAACACTAGTAACAGAGAAGTGCTCATATAAAAAGGATTTTCTATGTCTGTTGCTCTAGTAACAGGAAAGAAAGGACATTATAGATGCAATGAAGACATTCTCTAGAGATGCAAAAAGGAATCAACTGCTTATAAGGTGAAAGTGAAGTTGCTCAGTAGTGTCCGACTCTTTGTGACCCCTCCATCCAAGGGATTTTCCAGGCAAGAGTACTGGAATGGGTTGCCATTTTCTTCTCCAGAGGATCTTCTCAACTTGAGTCAACTGTTTATATTGACTAGTAAGTGAGGAAAAGTAAAAGTTTTTCCTCTTGTCTATGTCCTCTGAGTTCTAGTTAAACATCTTCATAACTAGACATATCTATAGTTGGTTTTCTGTCACTACCAAGCGGAGAAAGGCCCTCAGCAAGAGCAAACGGTCAGGATTAGGAAGCTGAGTCTCAACAACAAATCCAGGCAGAGCGTCAGTCAAGTCTGGATCACGTGGATGATTCAGGCCCATGGATTTTCTATGCTGACTCTTTCCCCAACAACGTGCCACTCTGGCCCTGCTGTGTAGCAATCCACATGCTTCCAAGGGCACAGGCTCCACCGAAACCTCCAAAGATGTAAGCAAGTTAAGGCAATCCGATCCCTGGGTCACTGAGGGACCCAGGCCTCAAGACCGTCAGCACATGGCATTCTACTGGCCACAAGGATTGGCACTAAGCTCGGGTCACTTGCCTGCTAACCGAAGAAAGCATTCCTTCTCCTGGGGCATTTTCAAGAAAGCAAATAGCCTGGCTCTTTTGGCAGCCTCTCTAGGCCTGTCAAGAAAGCCAGCTTTGGACCGAATACAACACATTGGACGGCCAGAGCAGAGAGCCAAAAAATTAGACTGTTGATAAACAAACCCAGAAGCCTGACTACCTCCCTATTTTCTACTCTATGTGGGTCAGTAAATGCCTTTATTTTTAAAGTTGGTTGAATTTGAGTTTTTTTTACTAATATATATGATCACATGCCTGTATTTCTAGATTGCCTAACCACTACTATATAGTTCATGATGAAAAAAACAAAATGCTTCTGAGGTTTTCTACCCTCACTTAACTATAAAGATAATATAAAAATGGTTCTGATATTAAAATTCAAATCTTGATAAAATGCATTTATGGTATGGGCTTATTTGCAGTTAAGTGAACTTCTTATCTTCACAAATTGTCTTTACTAGATGAAACAACAAATATATTTACATGTTTTTATCTTTGCCTGGAGAAAGCATTTCCCTCCCCCTGCCTCCCTTGACTAGTACTAACAGTTCTGTTTGGGCAAAACTTTTAGAAGCCATTTACTATACCATCAGAATGAGACCTGTCAAGTCATAAGCATCAGAAAACTAGGAAATTATTATCATAGTTCAACAAAACATTTTATTTACATTAAGAAAACAAATACCCATGAGATTTTACCTGATTTTTGATTTTTACCTCAAGATTTTACTTGAAAGCATTTTTGAAATTTATTGTCCCAAGGATTAATGTATTATTGATTAAATAACACTAGGATAAAGCAGCTCAAATTATAGCTGTCCTGGTGCTTGAATAATGCAGACATTTATAGAAAATAAAACCAGATAATGGAGGCGAATTAATATATTTTGCAAATTTAATTATTTGATGGACTATCTTCAGTAGTTTAAGTAACTGTCAATTTTTCCTTTTAGTTTGTATAGTGTAATAACTTTTTAAACAAGATGAGAACAAAGTAATTATAAACACATAAAACAGAATAATTCTAAGGGCACAGTCCTTAATATTCTTCTTGCCTTTATCCACACTCACTATCTTGGTGATCAGGTTAAAGCCAGGTTCATGGCTTTAAATAACATCTGTACATGAACTATGACCAGCTTTAAAACCCCACCCTTGACCTCTCTCCAATATCACAACTTCTGTCTCCAAATACCTTTTTGACATCTCCATCTGGATGTCTAATAGTTTAAGCTCAGCACATCCGAAACAACTCTTGCTCTCCCCCCTCAAAATCTGTTTGACTTGTCTTCCCTATCTTAATGGAAGACAACTCCATCTTTCCGGTGGCTCAGGACAAAAACACTGAGTCACCCTTGTCTCATCTCTTTCTCCCAAACACCACATTCTAACTTATCAATATCTTTCCTGTTGGCTCTCCCATTAAAACGTTCCCAGAATCTGATCACATCTCTCTACCACGAATTCTATTAGCCTATGCAGAGTCACTGCTGCCTCTTGACTGGATCATGCCAAAAGCTCCTGACTTGGAACCCTGCTCCCACCTTTATCTTGTAACTTCAAGATAACTCCTTTTAAATGTTAAGTTACATCATGTTAGTACTCCCCTCAAAATCACCCAAGGCTTTCTATTTTCATTCAGCACGAAAAACAGCACCTTCACAATGACCTCTATGACTAGCCCTCTACTTCCTCTGTGATTCCATGTCTTTCTATGTGTCCCCCCCTTATCACTCAGCTCCAGCCACACTGGGCACCCCCTCACCTTAGGCAGTCTTTCTTCCCTGTTCTCTTCCACTTTCCTTCTAGATCATCATGAGGTCATATTTGAGCAAAACCCACTCTGGGGATCCTATTTAAAATCGCAACCCCTCTTCTCTGCAACCATCTGTTCCAATTTTCTGCCACAGTTTTTTTTTTTTTTTCTACTTTTCCTTGGCAATGATCAGTCACATTCTCTGCACTTTACTTAGTTATCATGTTATTGTCTCTCTCCTGCCAGAAGATAAGTGTGTTTAGGGATCGTGCTTTGTCCACTTGGGTATCTCAAAACACTGTGATCAGTGCCTGAAACACAGTGAACATTCAATACATATTTCCTGAATAAATGAATAGGAAAGGTAGACAGCTCTTCATCCTTATTTGTTGACGACAAAAATGGAACAATATTAAGACTGAAATTAGACCTTTTTCAGCTTTATAAAGTGTTGAAAGTGTTAGTTGCTCAATCATGTCCAACTCTTTGTGATCCCAAGGACTGCAGCCCACCAGGCCCCCATCAAGGGAATTCTCCAGGCGAGAATACTGGAGTGGGTAACCATATCCTTCTCCAGGGGATCTTCTCAATTCTGGGATGGAACCCTTGTCTCCTGCATTGCAGGCAGTTTCTTTACTATCCAAGCCACCAGGGAAGCCCATTTTCTTTAAAAAGGGCTTTACAATTTCTGTTGTTTATTATCCATTCATGGAAATGTGGATGTTTTTTGAAAATACACACTGATACATGTAATACCTAGTACCAATAGAAACACATTAATAAATATACTTTAGCATCTTATACACCCAAATATCTTCCTCAGTGATCAATGCAAAGAAAGAGAGGAAACAATAGAATGGGAAAGACTAGAGATCCCTTCAAGAAAATTAGAGACACCAAGGGAACATTTCATGCAACGATGGGCACAATAAAGGACAGAAACAGTATGGACCAAACAGAAGCAGAAGATATTAAAAAGAGGTGGCAAGAATACACAGAAGAGCTAATAAAAAAGATCTTCACAACCTAGATAATCACGATGGTGTGATCACTCACTTAGAGTCAGACATCCTAGAATGTAAAGTTAAGTGGACCTTAGGAAGCATCATTATGAACAAAGCTAGTGGAGGTGAGGGAATGCCAGTTGAATTATTTCAAATCCTGGAAGATGATGCTGTGAAAGTGCTGCACTCAATATGCCAGCAAATTTGGAAAACTCAGCAGTGACCACAGGACTGGAAAAGGTTAGTTTTCATTCCAATCCCAAAGAAAGGCCATGCCAAAGAATTCTGAAACTAGCACACAATTGCACTTATCTCACATGCTAGCAAAGTAATGCTCAAAATTCTCCAAGCCAGTCTTCAACAGTATGTGAACCGTGAACTTCCAGATGTTCAAGCTGGATTTAGAAAAGGCAGAGAAACCAGAGATCAAATTGCCAACATCCATTGGATCATCGAAAAAGCAAGAGAGTTCTAGAAAAACATCTACTTCTGCTTTATTGACTATGCCAAAGCCTTTGACTGTGTGGATCACAACAAACTCTGAAAAATTCTGAAAGAGATGGGAATACCAGACCACCTGATCTGCCTCCTGAGAAATTTGTATGCAGGTCAAGAAGCAGCAGTTAGAAGTGGACATGGAACAATAGACTGGTTCCAAATCAGGAAAGGAGTACGTCAAGGCTGTGTATTGTCACCCTGCTTATTTAACTTATATGCAGAGAACATCATGAGAAATGCTGGGCTGGATGAAGTACAAGCTGGAATCAAGACTGCCAGGAGAAATATCAATAACCTCAGATATGCAGATGACACCACACTTGTGGTAGAAAGCAAAGAACTAAAGAGCCTCTTGATGAAAGTGAAAGAAGAGAGTGAAAAAGTTGGCTTAAAACTCAACATTCAGAAAACTAAGATCACGGCATCTGGTCCCATCACTTCATGGTAAATAGATGGGGAAACAGAGAGAGACTTTATTTTTTTGGGCTCCAAAATCACTGCAGATGGTGAGTGCAGCCATGAAATTAAAAGACGCTTACTCCTTGGAAGGAAAGTTATGACCAACCTAGACAGCATATTAAAAAGCAGAGATTTTACTTTGCCAACAAAGGTCTGTCTAGTCAAAGCTATGGTTTTTCCAGTAGTCATGTATGGCTGTGAAAGTTGGATTATAAAGAAAGCTGAGTGCTGAAGAATTGATGCTTTTGAACTGTGGTGTTGGAGAAGACTCTTGAGAGTCTCTTGGACTGCAAGGAGATCCAACCAGTCCATCCTAAAGGAAATCAGTCCTGAATATTCATTGGAAGGACTGATGCTAAAGCTGAATGACAATATTTTGGCCACCTGATGCAAAGAATTGACTCATTTGAAAAGACCCTGATGCTGGGAAAGATTGAAGGTGGGAGGGAAGGGGACAACAGAGGATGAGGGTTGGATGGCATCGCTGACTCGATGGACATGAGTTTGAGCAAGCTCCGGGAGTTGGTGATGGACAGGGAGGCCTGGTGTGCTGCAGTCCATGGGGTCACAAAGAGTCAGACAGGATTGAGAGACTGATCTGAACTGAACACCCATATATCACACATGTCTACAGATTTCACAGTTTGCCTATGGGTTCTAACTCCAGCACATGTCTCTCACTGGCCCGAACTCAGTCCAGGTCGATACTGTGGCCACACCCTTGGCTGGCTCTTGTCTTAAGATGAAGTTTATTTCTCCTCTAATTTTTACTCCCCAAATTCTAAACCTACAAAAAAAGTTTTAAGAATAGCATAATGAACATCATATATGCCTTTACCTAGTGTGGCCAGTTCTTAACAGTTTATCACATTTTGTTTCTTTGTTTCTCATTTATAGTTGATTTTTTTTTCCTGAACTATTTGATAGCAATTTTCTGGTGTCATGACACTTTACCTCTAAACACTTAAATCAAGCATCACTTAAGAATAAGGACATATCCTATATGTCCACAATAAATGAATCATACTCAAGGAATTCAACATTATCACCCAATATAGTCCATATTGAAATTTCCTCCACTTCCCAATAATGTTGTTTGTGGTCTTGTTTTTTATATTTAGGATATAATCATAGGTGGCGCATTATACGCCATTAGACATTATGCATGCATTAGACACCATGTATCTAAGACAGTTCCTACTGTGTCTCCCCTTCTCCCACCTCATCTTCCTCTCCTCCCTCCCCTTCTCCTCCTTTTTTGTCTGTGATGTCACTGACATGTCAAAAGCATCAAAGCCAATCATTTCCTCATTACTGGATTCAGGTTAAAGATTTTCAGCAAAACCTTTCCCTTAAAGTCAAGCTGTGTATGCATGTTTTGATAGCTATAATAGTGTCAGTGCAATGAACTGGTTACAAGCCTAGTCCACGCGGCCAGATGTAACGGGGTTTAAATCCAGCTCTATCACTCATGTGCTGTGAGAAACATTTAACGGGTTTTTTGCTTCAGCTCCGCTATTAGATGGAGGTGAGCCTTCAATTCATACTGTCATGTAGATTAAACAGTTTAGTGTATGAAGTGAAGTGAAAGTCGCTCAGTCATGTCCGGCTCTTTGCGACCCCATGGACTGTATAGCTTAGGGAATTCTCCAAGCTAGAATACTGGAGTGGGGAGCCTATCCCTTCTCCAGGGGATCTTCCCAACCCAGGGATCGAACCCAGGTCTCCCACATTGCAGGTGGATTCTTTACCAGCTCAACCACAAGTGAAGCCCAAGAATACTGGAGTGGGTAGCCTTTCCCTTCCCCAGGGGATCCTCCCGACCCAGGAATCTAACCGGGTCTCCTGCATTGCAGGCGGATTCTTTACCAACTGAGCTATGAGGGAAGCCCCCAGTTTAGCATACGGGAAACACTTAAACAGTACCTGGCATTTGACAAATGCTCTGTGTTAGCTCTATTTATAGTTTTTAAACAATGTGGGCTGATATCGTTAGTGACTGAGAGGAGGACACAGGATAACTATGAAAGGCCTAGCTTAATATTAACCAAGTCCCATTATTGTTCTTGGAAGTTCAGAGTGTTTTCACCTCATCCCCTCTTGACAAAGGGCATTGGTTGGAAATTCAACAAGGAGAGTGAGGGTGTGGGCCCTGTGCAACCCACGGGAATGGTTCCGAGGTGAGCCGTCATGCTCTGACGCGCCTCTAGAGGGCAGCAGAGGCACTAGCGGCTCCCTGCTTGTTGCAGATGAATTCTCTGTTGACTCACTCCATAACCAGGGTTGGAGGTTGGCTTTACCCGCAAAGAGAATAAAGAGGTGTGCGATCCCTTACTTGGGAGATGAAGCAAATAACCACAAGTAATACCAGCACACATTATCGTTTTGGTAAGAAAGCTAAGCTTAGATTTAACTGTTTCTGAAGACTAAATATATCACACCAGTGCCAACGCCTCATCCAAACCGTGGTAACATGAAACTCACTAGGTCTGGTTCCAGCAGTTTAGTTCTTAGCAAGCAGCTGAGTGTTGAGAGTGACTCTGGTATAATTGCTGCCAGTGCCAGCTCCCATGGGCAGGGAATACCACCCTGTCCCATCAGAACACAGACACAGCAGCTATCTCTTCTTCTTTGGCGTCTAAACACGGTTTTCTACTTCGTGTCAACTCTGAGACCTTGCGGTGAACGTTTCTATCAGGACTCAAGTGTTCTCCTATAGCTTAGCTATTACCAAGTGCCGAAATAGACATCTCCCAGCATTTTTTTCTGGGCCTCCTTGGTACATCAGTGGCGGTGAGCCTGCCTGCCAATGCAGGAGGCTCAGATTCCATCCCTGGGTTGGGAAGATCCCCTGGAGGAGGGAATGGCAACCCACTCCAGTATTTTTCCCTGGGAAATCCCATGAACAGGGGGGTCTGGCAGGCGACAGTTCACGGGGTCACAAAAGAGTTGGACATGAGTTAGCGAATGAACAACCACAAAATTTTTTCAGAGTATTCAAAAACAGATTAAACTACAAATAAATAATAATCCGCAACATAGTTAGCACATTCTCAACACTTCAGATGGGCAGTACAGGTCACTGGTAAGATCATGGAATATGAAAGCAGATAACCTGGGTGTGAATCCCAGCTCCACAACTACTAGCCAGGTGGTCTTGAACAAGTTAATCTCTCTGTACCTCAGTTTCCTCTTCTGTAAAATGGGGATAATGATATTACCTATTTCATAGAGTTGCTAGGAGAATTTAAGGAGTTAATATGTGTAAAACTCTTCAAACAGGCCCTTTACTTAATAAGCACCATAGAAGTGTTAGCTTTTATTATCTAGGGTCTCAGAATCCTTGGCAAGCGTTCACGCTTTCCCTGCCTTATTTTCCCCTTCTGGATAACCACGGTGGCACAGCAGCAACTAGGATTCAATGCATCCACAGAGCATTACTCCGCATGAGTGAGTGAGGGACAGTCGTTCAGTCTTGTCTGACTGTTTGCGACCCCATGGACTGTAGCCTGCCAGGCTCCTTTGTCCATGGAATTCTCCAGGCAAGAATACTGGAGTGGGTAGCCATTCCCTTCTCCAGGGGATCTTCTGACCCAGGGATCAAACCCAGGTCTCCCACAGTGCAGGCAGATTCTTTACCATCTGAGCCACCCTGCAAAAAAAGGAGCATTCTTCCTTTCACCTAAAACACACAGGAAAAAATCTGGACAATTCCTGCACCACCTAAGCCTTCCCCATTTAAGGGCCCTTGACCCATTTAGTTCCTTTCAATACAGCCTTGCATTCTCCTCTCTGCACCAGCAAGGTGCCAGCTGATTTTTGGACGCAGGTGGGGTGATCACTTGCTTCTCTCGGGATCACCCGCTCCAGCAGAGCCATTCCAACCTCTTAGGGAGAATACTTGATTAGTCACCCACCACTATGCACAAGCTTTCCTCCTCTTTTAACCAAGTCGAAAGAGATAGACGTGTATTATACATATTTCCCCATATTAAAAGTATTATGTGTATTTCCCCATATTAAAACAAAACAATAGAGTTCCTTTAGTAAAAATAAAATGAACTCCTTTAAAATTAAAAAAACAAAAAGAATTCAAAAATGTTTCAGAAATCAGGTATTGTTATACCAAAACCGGAAAAAAAAAAAATCACTGGAGTGATTTGGAGGGAAAATAAACGTTGTTTAACAAATAGGAGATTAAGAAGATGATGAATATATAGAAAATAGGATCAGCATTTTTAAACTGACATTATCTTAGGTAAAAACAGGATCTATGTGAATACGTCTTGTTAAGAGAGACTTGTGGAATCATTTTTAGATAATTCTCTGAGAACTGGGTGGGTGCCAATGTTTAGAGTGGTTTCAGAGCAGTGCAAACATACCAACTGTCCAATTTTCCAGTCTGTTCTCTAAGCTTTACTTAGGCTTGGGGGCTTGGGTATCTGAGGCTTAGTTCAACAAATTATTAATGATTTACTTTCAGCATTTCTAGAAACCAAACAAAATCAAAATAATTTATGCTCTATAGTCCATTGTAAAAACTAGAGAAGTTTAATAATGCCACAGCACACTGTAAAGGTTTTATCTTTCCACTGTGACACAGTGGTTCAAACACATCGCATCTGGAGTCAAACAGCATGGTTTCAAACCCAGCTGTTTCACTTACAAGCTTTGAGATCCTAGGCAAGACTCAGTGGTCTCAACAGTCACACGTCTCAAAATACATGAAAGTCGCTCAGTCATGCCTGACTCTTTGTGACCCTATGGACTGTAGCCCTCCAGGCTCCTCTGTCCATGGAATTCTCCAGGCAATAATACTGGACCCTTCTCCAGGGATCTCCTGATCCCAGGAGACCAGGGATCAAACCCATGTCTTCTGCATCGCAGGCAGATATTTTACTGTTTGTGCCACCAGGAAAGCCCTCAACACACACACACACCTTGTTTTATTGTACTTCGCAGATATTGTGTTTTTTCTTTAACAAATTGAAGGTTTCTGACAACCCTTCATCAAGCAAGTCTACTGGCACCATTTTCCACCAGAGTTACTTTTTTGCGTGTGTGTGTGCTTAGAAAAAGCATTCATTTGGGCCTAAATTTGTTGTGAACTATAACCATTATAAATTTAAAAACCAAGGTTTTTCTTTCTTTTTTTAAATCATAACATTTATTTTATTTTTTTCCATTTATTTTTATTAGTTGGAGGCTAATTACTTTACAATATTGTAGTGGTTTTTGCCATACATTGACATGAATCAGCCATGGACTTACATGTATCCCCCATCCCGATCCCCCCTTCAGCCTCCCTCCCCACCCCATCTCTCTGGGTCTTCCCAGTGCACCAGCCCCGAGCACTTGTCTCATGCATCCAACCTGGGCTGGTGATCTGTTTCACCCTTGATAGTATACATGTTTCGATGCTGTTCTCTCAAAACATCCCACCCTCACCTTCTCCCACAGAGTCCAAAATTCTGTTCTGTACATCTGTGTCTCTTTTTCTGTTTTGCATATAGGGTTATCGCTACCATCTTTTTAAATTCCATATATATGCATTAGTATACTGTATTGGTCTTTATCTTTCTGGCTTACTTCACTCTGTATAATGGGCTCCAGTTTTATCCATCTCATTAGAACTGATTCAAATGAATTCTTTTTAATGGCTGAGTAATATTCCATGGTGTATATGTACCACAGCTTCCTTATCCACTCATCTGCTGATGGGCATCTAGGTTGCTTCCATGTCCTGGCTATTATAAACAGTGCTGCGATGAACATTGGGGTGCATGTGTCTCTTTCAGATCTGGATTCCTCAGTGTGTATGCCCAGAAGTGGGATTGCTGGGTCATATG
Organism: Muntiacus reevesi; assembly: GCF_963930625.1. Taxonomy (NCBI): domain Eukaryota; kingdom Metazoa; phylum Chordata; class Mammalia; order Artiodactyla; family Cervidae; genus Muntiacus; species Muntiacus reevesi. The sequence goes on along the minus strand of NC_089253.1, from coordinate 114,349,346 downwards.
GCAGTTCTATTTCCAGAGTTACTTTTTAATTAAGGTATGCACATTGTCTTTTTCAACATAATGTGGTTGTACACATAAAAGACTACAGTAGAGTGTAAAAATCACTGCAGATGGTGACTGCAGCCATGATATTAAAAGACACTTGCTCCTTGGAAGAAAAGTTATGACCAACCTAGACAACTTATTAAAAAGCAGAGACATTACTTGCTAACAAAGCTCTGTCTAGTCAAGGCTATGGTTTTTCCAGTAGTCATGTACAGATGTGAGAATTGGACTCTGAAGAAAACTGAGTGCCAAAGAATTGATGCTTCTGAACTGCGGTGTTGGAGGAGACTCTTGAGAGTCCCTTGGACTGCAAGGAGATTCAACCAGTCCATCCTAAAGGAAATCAGTTCTGGATATTCATTGGAAGGACTGATGCTAAAGCTGAGACTCCAATACTTAGGCCACCTGATTTGAAGAACTGACTCATTTGAAAAGACCCTGATGGTGGGAGGAGAAGGGGACAACAGAGGATGGATGGCATCCCTGACTGGATGGACATGAGTTTGAGTAAACTCAGGAAGTCGGTTACGGACAGGGAGGCCTGGCGTGCTGCAGTCCCTGGGGTCGCAGAGTCAGACATGACTGAGTGACTGAGCTGAACTGAACTGAGAGTGTAAAAACAACTTTTATATGCACTTAGAAACAAAAAAATGTGTGTGACTCACTTTGTTGCTGTATTTGCTCTCTTGCAATGGTCTGAAACTGAACCTGCCACATCTCCGAGGTATGCCTGTACCTACCTGCAGCAGACAATGTAGGTGTTTCTGACTCATCGCCTTCAGTAAGCAACTGATGCTCTTCTTTCATGGATTCCCCCTCCACCCCACATTTCTTGCCACTCCTGCTGGTTGTTAACCAGTGACACTGGGGGAGGATGGAAGCCAAGCTCCCTCTTCTAGCCTACGCCCCTGCGTTGCCCCTGAAGGACCTTGGCTTGAGATGCACCCTTACCTGGCTCAACTCCCCTCCTGACGTGCTTCCCCGGCTCCATACTGGTCTCTTCTGGGGCCAACTCGGGGATAAATCCCTTGCATTTGAACCTCATCTCAGGATCTGCTTCTGGGGACACAGGACTTCCCATTTAGCCCTCTTAAGAGTTTAGAAAGGATAGAGGAGGATAAACACCTATAACAGCATCTGGCATATAGGAAGTGCTGTCTGAGTTTTAGCTATTGTTCTCTTCTGAGGTTGAACCTATAGTAGCAAGGAGAACCGAGGGAGTCATACAAGGACTTCAAACAAACACAAAGCCACAAACACACAACCTCTTGAGAATTGTTGAGGGAACTGAATAATCCACATGACTGCTTTCATTTGCATCACTGGTTGCACCCCTGGCCTTAATTACAAGGGAATAAGTGCTTCTGGCTGAGTTGTAATATAAAGAGGCTGCCACTGTGTGCTCCCATGAGACCCACCACAGGCATTCAATTTAGTTAATAAGTATGGATACTGAAGACTTGAACGTTCTTGCTCCCATGTGCTACTTTTTTTTTCTTTATAAGTGAAAAGTCTTTGGTTCGTCCTTTAACTGGGTTTCATGGAGTAGTTTCAAGGTTGCTTGTTTGAAGGTAAGCAGCAGGAGTCTTAAGAACTTAATTTTAAGAAATTCAAAGAGAAAAGGATGCACTTTGTTCCTTGAGTTTCTTAAACCTATATTTCATATCCTTTCATAGTAATTTGTCTTTTATGGATAAAATATACACAAATCACTTAGGAAAAAAGGCATCTGAAATGACCTTGTGAGGCCAAGTTCTTCTGTTTTTAAATGGCAGACACAGGGTATATTATTAAGATTTCTATATGGTAGCATTTCTAGCACAGCTCAGTAAGAGCATTTACCATTTCTTTATTATTCAGTTCAAATATAAGGGCAAAGAAAGTTACTCATAGGATTTCTTTTTTTATGGTTTTCATTTATCAGCTCCTAGGGAAAAAAAAAACTGGTATAGGCAAAATCCCAACATGATAAAACCAGAACTAAAGTAATAGTGGTTGGGGGGAAACTCTAAGTGAATTATTATGATCCTAGGTCCTAAAAAAAATTATTCTTCTCCGGTTCTCTCATCTGACCCCACTACAGTCTGGCTTTTGTCCACTTCACAGCACTTGAGCCATTAATGATCTCTTCCAGGACAAATGGAATGTTCGCTCTTCTACCCTTATTCACTTTAATCTATTTGTTGCCTTTGTTCGACTCAACCACTATCTTCCTCCTCCTCCATAAGCCTCTCTTCTCCTAATTTTATCTGATCCTTTAGTATTTTCTTTCTTTTCTATTTTATTATATATTTTAAAAATAAAAATGAAAACGACAATTAGAGGTCGAAGGAAAAAAAGCACCCCCAGCCCAAGCACTGTTATTTCATTGGATTCCTCAGGGTTTTTTTAAATTGGTTTTCACATACCATGTATAGGATTTTGTAACCTTTTTCTACAAGATGTTTTATTTTAATTATTTCACATGTTGTCATATAATTTCCATAACCTCCACCCTTAATTTCTTTGAATAATTGCATCTCTTGACTCGTTCCACTCCCCAACAAATCTGCTGATGAGCCAAAAAGTACTTTATGGACCACATTCTCCTTTTACATTCAAGTCTCCCTTTTGTTCTAATAATATGAATACTATTAAAGAAACACAACTCCAGTGTCTCATGGAAATATTTGTACTAAAATGCTATTTATTCTGAAAGTTAATCGGGCAATTTAGATCAAAGATGTATTCTTCTGAAGTGCCTAAAATATATCTTTCCTCTAAATAATTCCCAGGATTTTTTCAGAGTTCCCAGAAAAATGACAGGTAGGCACAGGCACTTAATTAGTAGTTTTCAACAAAATTAGCGCTTTCCAAATTCTGCTGCAGATAAAATCAGTGAAATACTAGTAGATGCTCTATATTAAAAAGAGGGAAGGAGTGGGAGGGATCTCCATTATTTAAAAAAACAAAATCTTAAAAAAAAATTTAAAGGGTCTCCTTACTGTGAGAATTTCAGAGCCTTTACTACATTAATCCCAGCACCTAGCACAGTTGGTAGGTGACCAATAAATATTTGCTTAATATGTGAATGTGCACTGTGAATCTCCAAGAAATAACACTACATGTAATAAGTAAATTGGTAAAAGAAAACAATTTATTTATTTGAGATATTTAAACAACTATTTAAAAGATTGTTCATGGTGGCATTGTTTAGACTAACTAAAAACAATTGTTTAGACTAACTAAAAACAGACTAACTAAAAACAATCTTAATGTCCATCAACTTAGAGGCTGGCTGAATGAATGATGGTGCAGTAAAAGGCCATGTAGCCATTACAAATTATAATATAGGTTAATATTTATTGACACTAAAAGATGTCAATGACGTGAGAAAAAGTAGATTCAAGAACACTGTGAAATTTTGTATGCTATCAGTCTAAATAGATAAGTAGATACATACATGTATATAGTAATTATTTTTGGTTGGTGCCATTATATATGATTTTGCCTTTGTATTTTATGTGTTTATGATTGATTATTATTGTTTGTGCAACCAATACATCTATTTAGTCAGAAGAAACAATAGGTATTTCAATATTTAAGCAATAAATAAATATAAGCACATCGATTGAATGGAATTACACAGCACTCAGTGGCTATCAGTATAAAACTGCAGACAGTAAACCAACCTCTTAGAAAACTTCTCCAAGCTGAACACTTTCATCACAAAGTTATTTTTAAATAGTCTAGCTTGTTAAAAGCAGCAATAACAAAATTAATGGTTAAACTTACACTGGTAAGTATAATGGTATAACTTGTTTATACTGTCTAATACTTCTTTGCATCTCAGTTCTTAGTGTCACACGACTATCTATAGAACAACCTGAACCACAGTGAGCATCTTGGGAGCCAAAGAGCATCTGGAGCCAGGACTGGATGGACTCTCACCTTGTTAACTATCCCTGTGACCAGGATCTGTAATGACTTTAGCCTCAATTTCCTGACACCAGAATAAGGCTTAGGGACCAAATGATATGTAGCACTCCTTTAGCCAAAACTTAATGGTTTTACCTAAGATGTCTCATCTTAATTGTAATGAGATTTTTGTAAATGAAATGCAGGGAGTGCTATACAGTGATTTAAGTTATTTTTCTATCCTCTTCATATACGGTAAACATTATAATAAATCATCAAATAAATATATACATATATTTTTATATCAGTTCCATGCAGTGTTGTCAAAAGTCTTATAAATTTGCATGTACTTTACCCAGCAATTTTACTTTTAGGATTTATCCTAATGAATTATTCAAGAATATATATAAAGATTTAACTCGATAAAGATGCTCATCTCAACATTACAAGAGGGGAAAAAAAGACATTAACAGTGTCCAACAAGGAACTAGTTAAATGGATTGCCGTACATCACAGAAAATCATAATAGTCATTAAATGGTGGAGAAAAACATTTGTCACAGAAAGAGATTTACAACACATTTTTAAGTTGAAAAAAGGTTATAAAACAGCATTTATAGTGTGATCCCGTATGTTTGTTGTAAAATATTTATATGTTCATAAACAAAGGTGTGGAAGGATCTACAACAAAAATTTTACCTGGCAGTCAATCAGTGGATTTATATGTGTCTTCTAAACTTTATAAAGTTAATATACATTGTTTATGGAACAATACAATCAGTGGACTTAGGGATTTTTTCCACAGTTCTAAAGACTCTGGATAACATAAATAAATCACTTATTTTCCAAAAAAAAAAAAAAAAAAAAAATTCAATAGAACTGTATCAGTAAATCCTTGCTTAAAATGGTAATGTTAAATAGTAAAATCATCAAAGGTGCCTAATCACTTTTCCAAAAATAATAAAACAGTAATAAGGACAGAAATGAATTTTTTAATGCCCTTAAAAAATGATAGTTTCAACTGCACATGGCCTGATATATCTTGATCCCCAGTAATCTGAAAATTAAATGCTGCAGATCATCACCAAGGTCCATGACCAAGAGGAAAACAAAGGAGACCAAGGTGTCATGATTCTGAATACTTATCATTGGGTTATTTGAAGATTCACTGTTTTCCACACTAAGGAACAATTCCAACTAGTCTCTGTAAAACTGTAAAGCCCTTCTTAACATTCACACCTCTAAACTTCAGAAAACAGTATGATTTATTTAAAAGGTGATGGGATCCCCAGAAGGCCAACAATTTTTACTTTGCCTAAAATATTCTACCATTTATAGCCACCATCACTTAAAAAGAAAGGATATTCTAAGCTTGAAAAGATCCTACCTAATCTCAGATTTTTTTAGAAGTCCTTCAAGAAAAGTCCCTTTCAGTTTACAAATATAAGCAGGACCTTGTTCGTGTTTGTCTCATTTTGCTGGCAAAGCCTTCAGCAGGTACTAGCACTGCTTTTTAAGTCTGTTATCTAGTCAACAGCTCTCTGTTTAAAAAAAAAAAAACAGGGTAAACACCATGTATATTTGGTCAATTATTCAGAAGGTTGTTGAGAAACAACTCAGAGGATTTAAGAAAGTGAACTGTTTAACATTATTTAGGAAAGGACAATGTTTTTTTCCCGTTGAATTTCACTTAAATATGGTAAACTGAAACTAAAATGAACTTAATCACTTTTCTTCCTGTTTCCCAAACATCATTCATGTGTTGTGTTTACAAGTTTTGTCATATTTGCAGAACACCTCTACTATTATTTATTTTATATTTTTCCTCTCAACCTCTTTCCTCGGCAGTAATACATATGAAATCAGGGGTTTGGTGGGTAAGTGTACACTTTTAACCATTCTGCCATTTAAAGGATCTTGCATATTTGTCTCCACAAACACTCACATAGTCTAACTTCCTCATTTCATTGAGGAGCAATGTGTTAAATAATGTTCTTTTTTACTTATGTGTTCATGGTGTTCCTTGAAGAGGATGGCAGAGCTGTTGATGGATTTGAAAAATAGTAGCAATGCATAGGAGATTCTGTTCAAGGCCCCTCAGCTTCATTGTCTGTAAGATACTTGTGTGATTTTACAGATGTTGCAAGTTACCTATCTCTTCTATTACCAATTTCAAAAAAATTTTTTTAACAGTTCTTAAATGGCTCAACACTCTCTTCCTTGTATTATTCACTATTCAACAAATATTTCTTGGGCACCCACGTTGTGTCTGACACTTCTGGGCAAAGCAGTGAGTGGGCAAAACAGACAACATTCCTTACCTTCAGGAGGCTCACGCTCTAGTAGACTTCTGTAGCTCTCTAACGATATGTCATGTTTCCTCTTCTAGATTCTAAGGCCTTGGAGGACAAGATCTGGCTCTAATTTAACTTTGACTCCCCCATAGCACATAAGAGAGCCTTTGCACTGCTATCAGGAAATAACTGAACAATGCAAGTCTCTATAGCCCTTCAGTTTATTTATACTTTGGCCCTAAGAATCACACCAATCATTTGCCCCTTTTTCCACTTAACCTGTCCTTTTTTCCAGTTTTTAATTTTCCTGATTTCAATTTATAAAATTCTGAAGATGAGAAAAAAACAGAGAGAGCTTGAGCTGAAGGAAAACTAGCAAGTGAGGCAAGCAAAGAAAACGAACATTTCACCTGTTGCATTCAAAGTGCTCTATTTCAGAAATACGTCTGTGAAATAAATGCCTGAATGTTTAAATTTTCATAAAAAGAAGCCTTTAAAATATATTTAACAAGAAAATTTTTGACCAGTATATATTCTCCAAAATTATTCAAAAACCTCTTGGGGTCTTAACTTTGCTGCATTTTAAAATACTATTGTATACATTTATTTTTTTATCAAGCAAAGTCATAAATCCTCTTTTCCCAGCTTAAAAAAAATACCTTGTATTTACCTTAAACTTGCATGATTTAATAAACATTTAATGTTACTAACTGTTCACCCTTAATAGGAAAGAAAACTAAACCCAAGATTTTTTCAAAGTGCTGCCATTGCTCACAGTTGAGATGATGACAGTCACTTTTGCACAGATTCAGTTCACAGTGATTGACATTTTTCCTCTCAATTTTTTCTTCCCTCTTATTAGAAAAAATAAACCACACTGATGTATTCAAATTCTGTGTCAAGATTAAGCCTACAAAAGTGGTATACTCAGGCTTTAAGGCATAAATATCATGTTTCATCTTTCTTTTTTGTGGAACTCTTCTGCCTTCACCTAAACCAGTGGGGACTTTAAGGTAGCACAGAGCCCTGGGACTCTGGCTCAGATGAGGTGCTCAAGGTCACGTGACTTCGGTAACAAAATCAAGTTCTGTACCCGGCACCCTCCTCTAGCCATTTAGTGACACTGCCTCCCCACAAATAAGAAAGTTGCTAATAGCTCTCAGCAAAACCTCTAAGCATGTAAAACCTCTAAACTCTGTTACCTGTTACTGTCAGTACTTTTTTCAAGTGGAGAAAAAAAGATAGCAAGACTTTCTAGAGATAAAGAAAAAAGCTGACAAGTCTAGATCAGAACCAGCTATGTGGGTAATGGGATTTTTCTTGGGTTTTGCTGCCTTTTTAAAAAATTTATTCTATTGAATATATACAGTTGATTTCCAGTGTTGTGTTCATTTCTGTTGTACAGCAAAGGGATTCAGTTATATATATATATATATATATATATATATATATATATATATATATATATATATACACACATTCTTTTTCATATTCTTTTCCATTATGGTTTATCATAAGAGATTGAATATAGTCCCCTGTGTTACACAGTAGGTCCTTGTTGTTTATCCGTTCAATATGTAATAGTTTGCATTTGCTAACCCCAAACTCCCAATCTAGGAGGCTGCATTTTCATTCAATTTTTAGCATCTAGTCAGAATCACTATATTGCCTGCATCATGAGGACAAACCCAGCTTCACCTTCCCCACCCCACCCCCACCCCTCCTTTTTCTTTCTTTTTCACTCCAGATACAAGAGAACATGATTGGTAGTTTGAGACTTGATCCATCTGACTCTCAAATAGTTATTTTTCTCTGACTTTCTTTCTGCTCATTCTTATTCTGGAGAAACTCTGCCTCTAGTAAAAATGCTGCAGTGTGACTGAGGTGCCAGGGTTTGGACTATAAATTACGCATTAGGAAAGCTTTTGCTGCACTCCAGCCTGGAAGCAGAGGTTGATTTCTATTGAGTCCACACCTTTGCTTGCCAATGAGAAATACATGGATGCTCCTGGCTGTCTGCTTTGTAAACACTCCAAGTCAATACATATGATTCTAGTCACTCAGAAAATGTGTTAGAATTTAACACATAACAAGTATTAACACTACAAATAAATATGATACAGAGTGTCTTCCTTTAAGGACCTTTTAACTTACACAGGGTTATATGCAAAGCTGTTGATTATATATATAAAGTTGTTGATTATATGTCAAGAAGTACAGATAGATGAAGACTTACCTTAGAAAATGGAAATCATTATGGGCAGAAATGTTTGGAGACAACTTCTCAGAACAGATAGACCTCAAGCTGAGTATGACAGTCAGAGGTAGAGTTTTTAAAGCCAGAAAGAAGAGCTTGTCCTTGATGTGATATCCAGTAAGGAGTAACTGAATGTTCTTCAACAGAAAAAGCAATTTTTTTGAGACGATGTGTTTGACAGCAGTAACCAAGACACAAATAGGGGGAGACCATAGATGAAGCTCATCTATAAATGCACAGAACATTTAAAGACACTGGAACAGAGTTTATTAGGAGCCTTCATTTTCCCTGGGTGGTAGAGATGTCTAATCAGTTTTGAGGGTGGGGTCTTGCATGTGGGTGGCACCATGATGCTGGGCAAGATGTGTCTGGCAGGGGGCAGAACCCCTGGTCCTTGGTGATCTCTCTTTTGAATCCTCTCGAACCTACTGGGTTCTTTCTGCAATATCCCATTCCTTCAGGGTGTAGCCTGGGAGGAAATGAAGACGCATGCCCCATTCACAAACACTCCAACTGCCCTCTGGCTTTCTTTCCAGTTCTCCCTCTTACTTCCTGGGCAGAGGCCTTGCTCCTACATTACCAGGGATTTGCTATGACTCAGGAGCAAGCCCTGAGTTTCCTGAGATCCTAGGTTCCTGGAGCCCAAGAGTTTTCTCAGTCCTGCTCTGCAATATCATTTCTTCTCTGAGCCAGCATCATCGACTGAATGGTGATGGAAGGGGTTCAGAAGGAAATGCAGAGCTGTGTATGATCTTTGGCTGCTTACTGCTATTGTAATAATCCAGCAATAAAGCCATCAGCAAGGAGTGGCATGAGAATAGAAAGGAAGTGAGATTAAATAAGAAATAGCGGAAAGGAAGAAATAACAAGATCTTGTTTGTGGCATACTCACAGAATGTAAATGAACTTGAGGGACTGAACGCAACTGATGTCAGCTGTCATCAGACAGATTTTTCCATGGCTCAAATTCCCCTTTCACCTTTCCCTTCATGCACTATTATCACCAGGTCCTGTTAATTAAAGGTTCTCCAAACCCGTATCCCTTCTTTCCGTTACTGCCCTTGCTCATGCCAGTGGCATCTTCTTCTGGGCTATCGACTGCATTACACTTCTTATTTCTCACTCTGTCCTCACCCTCTGTAATGTATCCTTGATTCAGCTGTGAAAATGACCTTAAGCAACAATTGAATCATGCTTGCCAAACTTCTCTGGCTCCGTTGTACCATGCAGGGCATCTAGCTCCTAGGCACACAGCTTTATAGAACCTTTATAGAACCTTTCATCATTGGGCCACTCCTGCTGGTCCCACTTTACCTAGGGTCTCCTTCCTAAGGCCGCAGCTTGGGCCAAGCAGGAAGGCAGCGAGGTGCAGTGGTCCAGGGCACGGACTCATTACACACAGCCTGCTTTGAGTCCTCACCCTGCTGTTCACTTGAACAAGTTATTTATAGTGATCCTTCATCTATAAAAGGTTGTTAGGAGGATTAGATGAGACTTTATTTTAAAAGTGCACTTAGTACATAGTCAGAACTAAGCAAGCGTCTGCTAAGACAAAAATACCTCCCCAGATTGTCAAGGTCTCTCTTACCCATGAATTTACACCTTCAGTTTCTTAATCCCATTTGTGGGGCCCCCTCTTTCCCTTGGTCAACTTTTAGTCTTCCTTCTGAAAGTCAAAGTGTTAGCTGATCAGTCGTGTCTGACTCTGCAACCCCATGAACTACAGCCCACCAGGCTCCTCTGTCCATGAGATTCTCCAGGCAAGAATACTGGAGTGGGTTGCCAATTCCCTTCTCCAGGGGTTCTTCCCAACCCAGGGCTCGAATCCAGATCTCCTGCATTGCTGGCAGATTCTTTACCATCTGAGCTACCAGGGAAGCCCAGTCTTCTAGGAGGGGTTAAAATGTCAGGTCCTCTGTGAAGCTTTCCCACTTCACTTTGTTCATCCCCCTGTGAACACTTTCATTGTATTACAGTTTGTTTTAGTTTTCTATGGCTGCTGTGACAAATTACTGCAGTCTGGGTGGCTTGAAACAACAGAAATGTATTCTCACGGTTCTGAAGCCTAGAAGTCTGAAATTGGTGTCCCGGGGCTGAATGGAGTCTCCAAGGGGAAAATCTGCTCCTTGCCTCTTCCAGCTTCTGGTGGAGGTCCCACATGCCCAGGTTTATGGCCACATCCCTCCCATCTCTGGGTCGGTCTGTGTCAAATCCCCTGTGGAGATGTGCGAAGACTCCTGCGATGGCATTGAGGGCCCACCTGGACAATCCAGAATAATCGCACAGCTCAAGATCCTCAATTTAACACATATGCAAGACCCCTTTAAACCGTATGAGGTGACATGTACAGGCTCTGGGGATCAGGGCCTAATATCTTGGATGCCATTCTTCAGCTACTACCAAACTGCTTGCACGTGTGTTGGTCTTTTCACCACGGTACAACAAGGATTTAGCACCGGGTAAGTACATGTAATCAAAAAGTGAAATACAGAGGTAGGGTGGTATGGGCTGGGGGCCACTGTCAGTGTTCATTGGTATTCCTTCTTTGCTAAGGCTTTATATCCCCAGGCCAGAGCTGTTGCTTTCGTGTGCTAATCTGTGGCCGGAAGGATATTTTAGTCATAAATTATTCAGTACAGCACCTTGTAGGTTAGAGAAGTTAAGTGAACTTACCACTTCTTATTGCTTCTCCTGAGCTATGGTGAGGCAAAGTCCCGAAAAAGCTCCATTCAAGTTCCATTCTTTCCAAGCTGTGGGGTGGCAGGCAATGAAAAAGGTGGATGGAGACTCTCCCGGAATGCGAGAATGCGTGGCGGCTGGCTGACAAGCATGAGCTGCATTAAGAGTGCTGTCATCGGTCTGCTGCACTGGTGAGCTGCCATTCCTTGGCAGTTTATTTTAAACAGTTTTCTTCATAAGCTAAGCTCCTAAATTAATGGCTATTACTTAACTGACCATCTTTCCATCTTGAGTCATTTGGGTTCAGCACAGGCATTTTTCTGAAATGAGGCTGTTTCTTTTCCAGTGTTCTTAAATTAGACCCATCCTCACCATAAGGCTGTTCCGGCCACCACTCACCTGGAACTCAGCAGTTAACATGATGGTTTTGCTCAGCTGTTGGAAATCCTTCTCAGTGAAAGAGGAAAAGATGACACGCAATAAAAAGTTAACAAGCAGATTACTTTGCATAAGGAATCCTTAAAAGGCACGTTGTTGACTGTATTGTAATTGTTTGTTCATTTCTACGTCAGTCTTTTCATCTTTGTGCTGGTTAGAGCTGCCAGAAATCAGAAAGTTAAACAAGTATGTAGAGTCACCAAATTTATCCAAGATTTGCCTATGTAGGTGTGTATCTGAAAGCTTCTGAGGTTTAAGAAAATTCTTTCATTAACATACAACATCCACGTGTAGTAAAACACAGTAATAAGAATTGATTCAGGTGTATGTGTGTGCTCAGTTGTGTCCGATTGTCTGCAATGCTATAGATTGCAGCCTGACAGGCTCCTCTGTCCATGGAATTTTCCAGGCAAGAATTCTGAATTGGGTTGCAATTTCCTCCTCCAGGGGATCTTCCTGACCCGGGGATCGAACCTACGTCTCCTGTGTCTCCTACACTGGCAGGCAGATTCTTAACCCCTGCACTACTTGGGAATACGATTTAGGTATGGTAACTGACATAAAGGTCATCTAACAGAATCTGGCGTCTGTCAGAGGCTTTTTCAATCGGAAGAGACTCCTGTGGATTGTCCAACAAGACCTACTCAGCTCCTAAAATCATCAAGAACAACACTCCTCCTCTAGCCTTGCTCTAGTCACCCTTTCATTGTAGTCACACTTCTTCCAACCAATGGCACTTTGCACGCGTGTTACCAAACCAAGCTTGGGTCTGCTCACCATGCGCAGTAAAGGCAATCTACTGACGCACGGTTGTGGTGAGGAAAGTGCAGCATTTATTGTAGGATGCCAAGCCACATAACTAGCGCCCAGAAGGTTTGAACTCCCCAACAGCTTTCAGGGAAGGGTTGTTTAAAGATGGTGATGGGGTTGTGGGGTGCATGACCAACTTGCAGACATTCTTCTGATCAGTTGCTGGGGAGGTAATCTGGAGTCTACATCATCAACCTTCTGTTTCCAACCTGTCTGGGGTCTGTGATGTGTTGATGGTCACCACGCAATTAACTTCTTCCACCTGAAGGGGATTTCAGCATCTGTAAAGCAGCCCAGAGGATGGCTCAGAATATTACCTGTAACTAAGAGAAGGAAGGAACTAAGTCATTTTGGCTTGATTTAATGGATAAACTATTATTTTGTCTTGCTTGACTCTTTCCCCTTTTTTGTACATTCTCTCACTTCTCAGATTAAACTTACTCTTTGGAACCTGGGGAAGGCCTGAGAGGCTAGTTTTTCTACAGACAAGAGGCAGGTAGGGGACCTGGTAGGGACTGGGGTCTGTTCCCAGAAGGCCCCATGGGGTCCTGCAGGGTTACACATGCTGTTCCCCCTGTTTACAATGCTTGTCCCTCCTCTTCTCTTGATTAAGTTCTGTTCATCCTTCAGATATTAGTTCAGTCATTACTCTCTCCGAAAAGCGTTCCTAGACTAGGTCATGTCCTCTAAGCACTGCGCCAGCACTTGAGACTGTTGACAGTTTATATTTGTTTATGTGATTATCTGATTAATGCCTGCTTCCTCTGCCAGACAGACTGTACAAAGCTCTGTGAGGACAGCGAATAAGTCAGTTTTTTTGTAGTTCTTGCCATTACCGTTGTATCACAGCCTTTATCACTGTTGCTGGAACACAGTAAGCACATCATAAATATTTAAATATTGAATGAATATGTCATGGAATCTCTTGCTAGCTCTGCCTCATTTTCCTCATTAGTAAGAAAATGCCTCTTCCATTCTCCAAATTCTAAGATATTTATGGTTCCTGTTTGTTTGTTTGTTTTTTCATTTAAAAAACCCAATATCTCTTTATTTGGCTGTGCTGGGTCTTAGTTGCAGCATGTGGGATCTTTAGTTTCAACATATGAGATTTAGTTCCCCCCCAAAAGGGATCCAACCTGGGCCCCCTGCACTGGGAGCTTGGAGTCTTAGCCACTGGGCCACCAGGCAAGTCTCTGATTCCTGTCTTGAGCCTACAAGACTGACTGTTATCTGCCTGCCATATCCAGTGCTCTCTTAACAGAGAGCACTTAACAGATGGTACTGGTCAATCTTCTCCCTTCCAGTCTACTGGCAAAGCTGCACCAGAACTGCTTATAACACTAGACTGATCACAGCACCCCTCTGCTTAACCATTTTCAGTGACTCCCACACCTCCCCTGGGAGGAAACTCATCTCCTGAGAAGATGCCCTCCCAGTGCTCCTGCCTCACCTCCTGCCCTCTCCCTGAGATCTCAGCGGGTTGTAACTACACACCATTCTTTCTTTCAAGTCCTGTTCTCACATGCAATTCTTTCAGCCCGGCAACCTGTCCTCTTCTTTTGTACCGAAGTCTCATCCATCATTCAGGCCCAGCTCAAAGGTTACTTGAATGTGGCACCTGCCTTGATCAAACCTTCATTTTCCAAGCTGTTTGTTCTCCCCTGCCTGTTTTCTCACAGACCACTTTGTAGAAGCCACCATAACAACACTTGTCTCAGAGAGCTGTCTTCGTTTGCAGAGGGCCATTTCACCTAAGAGCACGGGCCTCATATTCAGACTGGAGGTTGAAACCAAATTCTGCAACCTAGTTGCGTAGCCTCGGCAAGTATTCTGAGTTTTAGTGTCCGAGTTTTGTAAATGGGAAACATGTAACACCTAACTCACTGGGCAGTCAGAATTACATATTTATGGCTGTAATGTGTGTAAGCCACTTAGCCCAGTGTTTGACCCCATAACATCCAATAAGGATTGTGAATGTATGGGATGCAAAGGCCCAGGCCTACATTTTGCCCCTCTTTCTACCCCACTGACTGGCCACAGTGGGTGCTCAGTGAATGCTCTTAAACTGTCTAAATGGGAGAGTATCCATGATGTATTCCTCTCTTCAGGAAGGCCAGAGGCTTATTCATTTTAGGAGTTTTATTGAAGGGCCAAAAATTCTGATGACATACTCAGATCACATTGATCTTGCCCTTTGCTGAACTTACACAGGCAACCTAGTTTGAGATCACACTTTAAGTGTTAGTGCTTTTACTAAATCCTCTCTTCATACACGGAGTCCTTACAGCCGCACAGCACCTGCAGCCTTTCCACACTCCTATGCGGAACAGATTAAACCCTTCTTTCTCATACGGAAAATCCTCTCTGTGACTCATAACCTAATTGACTTTTTTAAGATGACAGTGAGTGGTCAAGCCGGTTCGATCCCTAGCCCTGTGCTCTGGCCACAGCCCGGCACTGCCCCCGGGCAAGTCTTAAGTTCTGGACTGCAAGGCTATCTATCTCCTGCCTCCTCCGCATCTTTGCCTGTACGCAGAGTCTGAGTGAGCAAGCCTGACCTAGTGCACTTCCTTTTTCCATCCACGTAATTAACTTCCACCGGAGGGGCAGAGGAAAAAAAGAGTAGGTTCACAATCAATACTTGAGATTCCCTGGGAGTCACACAGGGCTCTAAAAACCTTCGACCTTGGGGAAGCACCTTTTAACCCTCGGCTCCCCTCGGCACATCAGTTTCCTACTGCGGTTTCCTTTCGTTGTTCCCCGAGGACTCCTTCTAGGGTTCTCGACAAGGACAGAGGAACCGAACTGAAGGTTGAGAAGCATCTTGTCCCCCAACCCCGCCAACTTCCATTAACCCAGCGCGGGGCATTCTACTGGCCGGTCTAGGGGAGGCGCCGGGTACCTGCCCCACCGCAACCCCATCCCGCCCACCGGAACGCGGCCGCGGCCCGCGCCCTCCGCCGGGACGCACACGCCTCCTCCCTCCTGCCTGGAGCCGCCCCGGGGGGACGCAGCTCCGAGCTGCGGCCACGGCGGCCGACAGTCGGCCGAGTGCGGGGCCGCGGGCGAGGGTCCCGCGCGCGGGGCGGGACCGCGGGGCCGGGTCCCCCGCCTCCCGGGGGCGCGCGAGCGCCGGGCGGGGCCGCCGTCCCTTCCGGGGAAGCGGTGGCCGCCGCGTCCGCGGGCGGCTTCCCGCCCCCGCGACTCCGGGTGACGCTGCTCCAATAACAGCGCGCGGGGAGCCGCAGCCGCGGGGGGCCCCCCCCTCCGCGCCAGCCCGGCCGCCGGGATGAGGGCCGAGGGCGACGGCGGGCTGGAGCGCTTCTGCAGCCCGGGCAAGGGCCGGGGGCTGCGGGCCCTGCAGCCCTTCCAGGTGGGGGACCTGCTCTTCTCCTGCCCGGCCTACGCCTACGTGCTCACGGTCAGCGAGCGCGGCAACCACTGCGAGTTCTGCTTCGCCAGGTAGGGCGGCGCCGGCGGGCGCGCGGGGACTCCGGGGGCGCCGCGCGCGCGGGCGGGCGGGAGTGCGCGCGCCTCGCGGGGTCCTAGCGCCCGCGGCTCCGGGGGCTGGTGTGGGGGGGCAGCCCCGGAACCCGGGACTGGCCGGGCCACGTGCGCTCGGCGAGCGAGACCCGCCAAGTTCCCGCCGCACGCCCTGCACCACGCCACGTTTCCCCGCTGGCCCCGGCGGGCGGTGCGAACCCGCCAGGGCAGGGTCGTGCCTGCAGCACGTGGGCTCGGAGCCAGGCTTGCCCCGCAGCCCTGGCCACTCGGCGCTTGGCCGGCGGGGCCCCAGGTTTCGCGCAGCGGCCACAGCCACAAGTCACCTTTCACTTGGGCTTCCTGTGAGCTGATCTGCGCCCCGCCCCAGCCCCGCGCTGCCGCAGACTTGCCGTGTTTCCGCCGAGGAACTTAAAATAAGTGACACTTCGTATTTCATGTGAAGTACGTGGCCCCTCGTCTTTCCTGTCACCCTCTGCGCTTGTCTTTGGGGAGAAGCCAGGGGGACCCCCACCCGGGGTTCAGAGGGACTGCAATGGTGGGACGAGATCTAGCCCTTGTTTGGGCTTGGGAAAACCTGGTTGCTTGGCGGATTAGGCAAAACGTCCCGTTGGAATTGGTATTTAAATGGAGCCGATCATGTATGTCTGTATATGTGTATATATTCACATACACCAACGCATACTTATATCTTCAAGCCTTGTGACAGTTTCAGACCTGAAAGGCACCGTTAGAAATCATGAATGTAACCCTTTCCATTTGAAGGGGGAGAGAACCACTGCCCAGAGGGAAGTATATATATTCACCTTTATAGTTAAGAAAATGAAATCTGATGTCCTCAGTTCTGCCCATTGCCTACCCAGCTGTCTTCAATAAAAGGACTGAGGCCGGAAGCATGGCATTGGAGTTTATGCCATGGGACCTCCCCGGACCCTGCTTTACTTTCTTTGAACCTCAGTTTCTTCATCTTCGAAGTGGAGATTCCTGGGCTAGATTAAGCCCACCTGAGGTTTGCAGGTAGCTTTTGAATACAGGTCTCCAGTCCAGCACATGCCGAAGAACTCAGTGCCTGAGATATGTTCATCTTATTCCACGGTTAAGACAGAGCAAAAGAAGGGACAAAAGCTAAATACTATAGTCATCTTGCCCAGACTCCCTGCCAGAGCTGTCTTCCGCTTTGGGGGGACCTGGAAAGGAACTAGACACAGAATCATGCCGTGGGCAGCTTAAGGGCTGTATGTGATGTGTCTCTTTGAATTGGTGAGCCAAGAGCTAAAGGGTCATGGCACCACTTTGCGACGTTTGAGTGAAGTGAGCATTGGGTTTTCCCAAAGTTAAAAAGGCTGCTGAGTCTGGTCCCTTGATCTTCTGAGCCTTGCTGTGGCTCAGAGTCTGAAGCAGCCTGGGTGTCTGGAGTGGCAGGAGCAAAGCGGGTCACCCTGCACGGAGGGGCCTCCCGCCTCCGTCAGGGATCCTGGTGATTCCTGGGATCCATCGTGGCGGAGAAGACTGCGGGACCAGGCTCCTAGTAGGTGCTCAGATGTCTGTTACCAGACCACTCCTCCGGTGAATTATATATCAAATCCAGCTGGGTTCGCAGTGGAGCCGCAGAGCGGGGAGATGGTTCTCTTTCGCCTCCGAACTGTACCTACTACACACGCCCTCACCTCCAGACAGGAAGGTGCAGCCAGGTGCGGTGTGGCCAATCACCCCGCCCTATGGGACAGCATTTGCCTTAGTTTCCCTTTTTCTGAATGACATTCATTAGTGCCACTGTTGCCTTAGACCCCTCTCCGGCGCTGCCCCCTGCACTGGGGAGGGACCACGGCATCTTGCCTCACTTTTCTCTGGCTTAGGTGAACTTCTGTCAACACCCACGGTTCCTTTCTTCTCTCTCTCCCTGAGTATTCATTTGAAATCAGCTAAAATAACACACAAGATATGATGACATCATGATACCTGTGAAATCAGAAATATCTTTGTACTCACTCTGTGGTTTCTATTAAATCCAGTTCACTTAGAATTAGTGGCTAGATCAATTCTCAAAGGTTTAGCATTGTTTCCTCTGTCAGCTGTTTGTATAGACCGAAGACAGATTATTCTGTCCAACTATACTAGAGGTACACGTATATGTCCCCATGGTTCCCCCGGGGGTAGGAGCAGAATTCTCAAATACTGATCTGTGACTTCCCCTCCCCTGCCATAAAAAGAAAACTGCACATATTGTTTCTTGTGCTAGAAGTAGAAAGTAAATAATATTGCTTAAGACAATTGAGCCTGCAGAGATCCTCCCTATCATATTAATTGTATCAGGGTTTGACTTATTTTGAAGGAAAAGAAGTGATGTTTTTCAGAAATAAGTATGTTCTGTACATGGAAAAATAATAGGAAGTCTCTTAAGTCACAGCGAAGTGGAATTCTTACTGTCAGGGTAACACAGGCAAAGGTTTGCATCTGTATCACATTTTCTCAGGGTGACACTTGGGAAGATGTGTATCTTGCCTCAGCTGCTAAGAGGCAGCTCCTAAAAATATAAATGTCTTCAAGTTGGGAGCTGTCCTCATCAGACCTCTCAGATTTTTTTTTTTTTTTTTGTACACACACACACACACGTGCGTGCATGTGCACATGCACATATGTTGGCCTGGTCAATATTTAGTGGCACACTTTTTCACGTGATATTTAATGTATTTTAACACTTGCTAGTACTTGTCTCAGAAAGTGAAAAATCTGTAACTCTGCGTTCCATCTGAGAGGGTTTCCTGGGTAGCTCAGTGATAAAAATCCGCCTGCCAGTACAGAAAACCCAGGTTTGATCCCTGGGTCAGGAAAATCCCTGAAGAAGGGAATGGCAACCCACTCCAGTATTCTTGCCTGGAGAATTCCATGGACAGAGGAGCCTGGCGGGCTACAGTCCATGGAGTCCCAAAGAGTTGGACATGATTGAGTGACTTTCACTTTCTATGGGCACATGCTCCAATAATCGATTCCCTGCATCGTTTTACATGTGTTTTAAGGAAATGGGTGGGAAGATTAAGATAGCCAACAAGGACTTTCCTCGTGGTCCAGTGGTTAAGAATCCACACTTATGTTGCAGGGATCATAGGTTTCCATCCCTGGTCCAGGAACGAAGACCCCTCATGCTACATGGTGTTCCCCCCCAAAAGGGTATGTGTGTGTACACACACACGCACACACACACACACAAAACAGATTTCCTCTAAAAAGTGACACTAAAGAATATTAAGTTCAGCCATTTGTATAGTAGATATTGGGTTGCCATTTTCAACATTTCAGTATTTCAAGTTTTTCTTTTACTTAGAGACTGCAAAGGAGGGACTTTGGGGCCAGATTGACCGGGTTGGAATTCTGGTTTCATCCCTTCCTGATGGATTGTCCTGAGCCAAATTATTTAGCCCCTCTGGGCTTGCTAGGTGATCCTAGTGGTAAAGAGCCCACCTGTCAGTGCAGGAGACATAAGAGATGCGGGTTTGATCCCTGGGTGGGGAAGATCCCCTGGAGGAGGGCATGGCAACCCACTCTAGTATTCTGAATGCCTGGAAATCCCATGGACAGAGAAGCCTGGCAGTCTACAACCCGTAGGGTCACACTGAGTCAGACATGACTGAAGCAGCTTAGCATGCACGCACGGACTCCCAGCTTCCTTTATCTGTAAGCAGTGCGCGTTAACACCTACCTCCTGAGCTGGTCCCAAGTCAGGGAAGTCAAGTGCCCAATACAACCCAGACCACTCGGGAGGTGTCACAATTGGCTCGGTGTCTCGCTTCTATGGACTTGTTTGATGAGCTCTGTTGGCTAAATGTTAAATAATATGAGAACATATTCTCATTTCAGGGACATTTTTATGGCAGTCGGGTTGAGCTGGGGAATACTGGGAAGAAAATATTGTACCTTGTTGGCCAGCAGAATCATCATTCAGATGGCAAGTTGACCCAGAGTTGAAAGCAGTGGTTCTCAACCTTCCATTCAACAGCATGAATATGGGTGTCTGAGACCAGTTTTCAGTATTTCCCAAAACCTGATGAAAATGATATGATGAGCCTACACAGGTAAAGCTATATTTAGTTATTTTTTAAAGAGCCTTGTGTAGCTCCAAAATGATTAACGACTTTAATACTCTTTTTACCCTGGAATTAAACAAATGTTTGAAGTAAGAGACGGAGGAAAACAGAATGTTCCACCTAGCAAGGATACCACGGCTCCTCTCTGCTCTCTGCCTTCAGCGTGATTCAGCTGTGGCAAGGAGCAGTCCTGCAAGACTTCAGGACACGCATATTTTTCACATGCAGGGAGCATCATTTCTGTCCTAGCGTATCAGGGCCCAGTGACCAAGCTGCACGATTAGGAGCGATTTGAGATGAAAGAGACAGACTGGCAGCAGGATAGATATCCTAAGTGAAATTCAAACCCTGGTGAGTTAAAACCACCATCTAACCCCTTTCCCTCCAAAAAGCAGCTGCACAATATCCTCTCAATCGCAAAAATTTGAAGATCCCGTATAAAATGATATTCCTTTAAATCGTGTTGCTCTTCGCAGCTCATAAAGCGTTTCCAGGTACATTTGTGTTTTGATCCTCCCCAGGATGGCCTGTGTAGAGTAGACCTTGTCCCGTGTTATATAGGAAGTAACTGAGTGTTGGAAAAGTTGTTTCCTTGAATTTCACGTTTTTGGGGGCAGATATTGAGTGCCTCCTAAGGGCCAGCCTCTTCATGGAGGGGAACTGTGTCTTTCTGTTCTAAGTGTGGTTTTCCTTCACTGTCCTTTTTTTTTTTTTTAATTTAAAATTTTTTATTGGATGATAATTGCTTTACAGTGTTGTTCTGGTCTCTGCCATATATCAACATGAATCAGCCACATGTATCTCTGTCCCTTTTGACCTGAAACTACTGTGTGGTTCACACCTGGACACGAGGACTTAAGTCACTTCTGCTTTCTCAAGTGAACGCAATTTTTATCACCTCTTCTCTTTTGCTTCCCCCTGCCCCAGTGGATAATTCAACAGATTAATGCATTGTTTCTGAAAGTTCAGAAAAATCAATTGATTCATCTGTCTTGGATTTATATCTTATGCTGCTGTGGTTTCAGAGAATTTTTTTTTATTCCAACACTTTGGAATTTGCCTAACAACTGCATATGTTCTTCTGTATCATCCCCTATGACCTGATAAAATGTAAAAAGAAATATGAGGCTTTGGTCCTTTTGTGAGTTTGCAATATTTTTATTTTTTTAATTTCATTTTTATTTGTTTATTTTGGCTGCGCTGGGTCTTCGTTGCTGTGTGCGGGCTTTCTCTAGTTGCGGTGGGGGGGGACCTGCTCTTTGCCAAGGTGCACAGGCTTCTCATTGTGGTGCCTTTCTCGTTGCAGAGCGCATTCTCTAGCACATGGGCTTCAGTAGTTGCAGTCCTCACACCCAGTCACTATGGCACACGGGCTTAGCTGCCCTGTGGCATGTGGGATCTTCCCAGGCCAGGGATCGAACCCAGGTCCCTTGCATTGGCAGATGGACTCTTTACTACTGGACCACCAGGGAAGCCTGGGATATTTTAAAATATGCTCATATTATTTAAAAGGAGTTTGTCGTCTTCATCTTTATAGGTACGTACAGAGAGATTGTTCCTATGTGCTCTGGTAGGGCACCATGAGGATATTAACCACAGCCGCCTATTTTTATTTTTATTTATTTTTTCTTCAACAGGCCCATTCTTCAGAACTTTGCTCTGTGCAAAGTTAAACAGACATGGTTTGGGAATAGAATTCATGATGCAGCTGTGCTGAAAGGCCCTCATGGTGTTCCTGTAGGACAAGCATATGGCACGCTGTCTGTCCAAAGATTCTTTAAAAGGTGCTCAGAAATGTCTTAAATTTCTTTGCGAAGATTCAGGGCTCAGGGCTGCAGTTTGCCAGCACCTGATTTTCAACAGAACTCAGAATTGGTAGGAACCTGGGACAGCAGAGTTATCTTACAGAACTTGAAATAGAAAACTGCAAAGAAAGTTTCTACTTGATTTTGGTGTTTGAGACCTAACTCTTTTGCCTGAGGGTCATATCCCCTTTCTTCTTCTCGTCAATATCAAGAAAACATGAAATCACTGTCATTTTAGTCTGCTGTATTTCTGCATCCCGAGGAGGCAGTCAGTAATTACAAATATCCCTTCTGTAACTGGAGTCATCAATAACTAACGTCATTCCCACCATACGCACATCTTGCTTTTTGTACTTGAGATGTGAAGGGAAGTGATCACATTTCTCAGTTTGAGGAATGCTTTCATTTGACCTGTGCCAGGACAATTGGATTGAAATTTCTCCTCTCTTACTGATTCTGCATTCCCATGTCCTGTTCCTCTCAAAGGCAGCCCGGCTCTGCTTTGCCTGCTTGCCTTTGAGTCCGTGAGTATATAGTCCTGATCACCACCAGGGAACTAGGCAGACCTGGAGCAGGGTACCCTGATTGTATTTGACCAGATACAGGCCTTGAGCCCTCCTCTGGAGGGGCTTCCCTGGTAGCTCAGCTGGTAAAGAATCTGCCTGCAATGCAGGAGACCCCGGTTCGAATCCTGGGTCAGGAAGATCCCTTGGAGAAGGGATAGGCTACCTACTCCAGTATTCTTGGGCTTCCCTAGTGGCTCAGACAGTAAAGAATCTGCCTGGAATGTGGGAGACCTGGGTTCGATCCCTGGGTTGGGAAGATCCCCTGCAGGAGGGCATGGCAACCCCCTCCAGTACCCCTCTTGCCTGGAGAATCCCCATGGACAGAGGAGCAAAGAGTCGGACACGACTGAGCGAGCACAACAGAGCGCTGGTCAGCCTGGAGGTTAGTCGCTTCTGGAGCTGTCCCCTTGCCCCTGGAGAGGGGCCCACTCTGGGACTAGAGGGCTCTGTCCTCTCTCAAGGGATTTGTATTAATGTGATCAGTCTGTACACCACCATCAGTCTCCCATTCTCATCCCAACCCTCGCATCTCTGGATTTCTAGTGAATCTGTGGGAGTTTAGGGGTGCAGTCCTCCAGCAGGGAATTGACTGAAGTAACTGCCTTTTCAGGGGCTGAACCCACGACCTTGGCCTCATTAGCACGGGCGCTCTAACCAGTCACAAAGCCACACACCTCACTTTGTGTAACTTCTGCTGACTCTGTTCCTACCACCCTCGGAGGCCTCCTTTTCAATTGCAAAGGCGTTCACGCCGGCACAATAGAACAGAAGGAAATCCGATCTCTTCTAGACTTCTCTGAAGGCCAGAGATATGCAATTTAGCAGGAAAATAAGACCAAAGTGTCTTGAGGGTTCAGGAAACAACTTATCTTTCTAGTCCATGCATTTGTTGAGAATCCAGCTGCGTGTCTCAGATTTTCCTTCCATCAAAAATTTAAAAATACTGTGGGACTCCTTGTGCCAATGTATTAACATAAAACCTAGGGGCTAAGTGGAAGGTTTCTGATGACTGAGTGGAAATATGGCATGTGCATTATTCAAGTGGATTGGGTTCGCTTCTTAAAGAAGGAGGGCATCCAAGAATCCATAAGTGCTTCTGTTTCACAGGTTTACAGTCCCTAGAAACCAAAATAAATGCTTGCTGTGATAGCTGAGACACCACTGTGTATCTGCAAGTGCACTGCGATGAACGGGACATCTCATCGCCCAGGGAATCTGCATTGGGGGAGAGGAAGAATAAGGCCGACTCCCTCAGGAGAAGCGAATTTCACACCAAGGCCTGAAGACAGAGGCGTATCCTGGGGGAGGGAGGTGCAAAGGAAGTCTGGCTGACAACATCATGCACTTTTTCATCTGAGCCAAATAAAAATCTCAAGATTTTATGTCCTGGCACTTAAAAGGAGTTATGTTGCCATCTGTGACAAAATGAAAAGATGTTGGACTGGAGGAGCTTTTAGTCTTGAGTCTGTGAGGACCAGGAAAGGCTCTTCAAGGGTTATGGGCCCTGGGCTCAGATCCTGTTGATTTTCCTCACTTGTGCCACCTGAAAAAATCTCTTACCCCTCAGTTGCATAAATCTCTAGCAGAGTGATGATCACTGTCAGGGGTAGTCTCACAGGTTCTTAAAACTTCAACAGTAAGAGACATTTAATGATGGGCAGATGGTAAGCTGTCTGAGAGCAGGGATTCTGTTTTTAATACATTCAGCAAATACTTATATTTATGGGGCATTCACTGTGGTTCTGGGCTTCCCAAGTGGTGCAGTGATAAAAGAATCTGCCTGCCACTGCAGGAGATGCAGGTTCGATCCCTGAATCGGGAAGATCCCTTGGAGCAGGAGATGACAACCCACTCCAGTATTCCTGCCTGGAGACTCCCACGGACAGAGGAGCCTGGTGGGCTACAGTCCGTGGGGTCGCACAGAGTCGGACACGACCGAGCAACTGAGCACACACTAGGTTCTGAATCCCATGGAAAAAAGGAACAGAAGTCCCTCCCACCACGAAGCTTATGTTCCAGTCGGTTTTATTCATCTTTATTTTACGCACTGCAGACTGAAAAGAAAAGGCAGAACGTGAGAGTCGTGAATTAAGTTTTATTTGGGGCAGAATGAGGACTTACTGCCCAAGAGACAGCTTCTCAGATAGCTCTGAGGCCCTGCTCCGAAGAGGTGGGTAGGGGAGGTCAGCATAAGTTTGATTTTGGTGAAACGCACAGCAGAAGGTTCCTGCCAGTCCCAAGATGGGGCTTCCCTGGTGGCTCAGCCGGTAAAGCATCCGCCTGTAATGCAGGAGACCCAGATTCCATCCCTGGGTCGGGAAGATCCCCTGGAGGAGGGAATGGCAACCCTCTCCAGTATTCTTGCCTGGAGAATCCCATGGACAGAGGAGCCTGGTGTGCTGCTGTCCGTGGGGTTGCAAAGAGTCTCAAGAAGGTTGCGGCTAGTCACGAGGAGCAAATGCCTCCGCTAATGATTTTAGTGCTTTTCTAGATGGGAGGAGATGTCAGAAGTTGGGCTCATAAACTTGTCTGAAAATTTCTAGCTGTCTGAAGGCCTGTTCTGCTGGTTCTTCCCAGAGCACAGAGTGTCTCACTCCTCATCTCTACCCGGGACTCCTTTCAGACAATGGTTGAAGGCCAGTGACTGCAGTGGCTAGTGATGTCATCCTTGTAGAAGCAGATAGCAAGTGGCAATTTTTAGTTGATGCTGTCGGACACGACTGAAGCGACTTAGCAGCAGCAGCAGCAGTACCTTGAACTTTGTCATTTTAGCAGAGTTTTTGTTAAAGGCAGTAATGTTTTGAGTTCAGTGCTTCCTTTCATCAAACACTGATAATCCACATGTGTCATAAAGGACACTGTTAACAGAAGTTTAAGTATACACTATAGTTCGTGACTTATGCAAACTAAGGGAGAACTCTGATCAGATAATACTGGGTCAAATGAAACTGTAGCATCCCTGCGTTGTGTTAAAATAGCATCACTTTGCGTCGACATTTTTTTGACATTTGGTCTACTCATACACTTGAATCAGTTCAGTTCTGTTGCTCAGTTGTGTCTGACTTTGTGACCTCATGGACTGCAGCACGCCAGGCTTCCCTGTCCATCACCAACTCCTGGAGCCTACTCAAACTCATGTCTGTAAAGCTTTTTAAGTTGTATTCAGACATGTTTCTAAACACAACTTAAAAAGCTTTAGGGTTTTTTTTCACCTTAAAAACTTACAGGGTCACAAAGTAGTAGAGATTCAGAAGCTTAACAGTTGACTTATTTCAATCAATAGTAAACTGATTTCAGCATGTGTTCAGGCCTTCCGGGGCACCTACCTGCTAAATATTTTCTAGGCACAGAGTGGGCAAAGCAGCCCACCGCCAACTCCTGTTTCAGTGCATCTTCAGAGAGTGGCCCAGTGCAAGGCCACTGGAGGGTCCAGGCTACCTGCTGGCGTGCCCCCAAGGCTGGGCGTAGCGCTGTTCGGGTCCAGTTTGCTCAGCAGCGTCCATTTCACTCCGCATCTCCAAAGTGCTCATGGTGGTACGTGCATACATGCGTGTGTTTGCACCAGCACCTTCTGCATACTTCCTTCATCACACGTACTCCTTGACTACAGGAACTAGGTCTTCTTCAACCTTGTAGCTGCAGCACTTAGCCTGAGGCCTGATACTCTGTGACCTCAGCAAATGTTTATTTATCAAATGAATAGTCTCATTTCTGCAGTCTTATTTTACTAACAGCTCTGTGGGCAGGCCTCATCACCTTCTCTGTTCGTTCTTGGAAATGGATCCTTATAGATACTTACAGAACACTTCATCGATCCCTGGCTTCAGGGCAGAATCTTGACTGCTCAAGTCCTCCATATTCAGTGCTCTTTCCACTCTGCCTGGCATTATCCCTTTCTGCTTTTTTCACTTAAAACCTAAACAAAATAGAAGCAGTCTTTCCAGTTCCCCCATAATGGTGCTGCGTCATTCCCCATTCTTCTAATGGTGGCTCCTACTTATGGTCAGTTCTTTTAGGAGAGAACTAAGTTAAAAACGAGTATGTTGTTTGTTTCACTTTGACTTCCTCGTTGGTAAGCATCAGAGAAGTCAAAGACAAATTGCAAGGAGACGTCATTGTGATCTCCCACAAAAGTTCATATACAGAATTTCGGAGGAGAATGTTCAATTTAAAAGCGTACACATCTGTTCTTCACTCAGGCTTCAGCTGTTAGGGATTTTGCAGGGCCTGCAAGATGAGGTTTGGTCGTAGGTGCTGTCCAGTGACTGAAAAGATTCATCGTTGCTGTTCTGTAGGCTGAGTAGTTCTCTGCTCTATCCATAAGCCTCATGAATTTTTTTCCTTCCAAGGCAGAGGAAGATTTCATCTCAACTAGAGCCTTTGCTGTTGTTCACTTTCCCAGTTGTGTCTGACTCTTTGCGACCCCATGGACTGCAGCATGCCAGGCTTCCCTGGAGCCTTCATTGAAACAAATCTTAAATCAGCATCCTCTCTGTTTTTTCATTGCTGAGCTTGATTTTCATGAGTCAGTGATGTGGAGAGTCATGTCTACAGTGATTTTTTTAGCTTTATTGAGGAAGAATTGACAGGTATGATTGTATTTAAAGTGTGCAGCATGATGATCTGGTGTACATAGAGGCTGTGGAATGATTACTAAGATCAAGATAATCAGCACATCCATTCCCTCATGTAGGTAACTTCCTTTTGTGTGACAAGAATGCTTAAACTCAAGTCTCAGCAACTTTCAAGCATCCTCTACTGTATTATTACCTGTAGTCACCATGCCATCCAGTAGATTCTCAGACCTTTTTCTTCTTTCAACCAAAACTTTCTACCCTTTGACCCGTGTCACTCCATTTCCCCCAGGGTCATCATTTTTATGACAAGGTCAACTCTTCAGTGCTGACCACCAAGCCCCCTCTTTCTCCTTGTAAATCACAGCTTCTGTTCCAATATTTGGGAAACCTATTAGTTGCTACCTTACTGCCCTAAATATTTCCCGCATCCCTGGAGGCCCTGGGCTCTAACTTTTAACAAGCCTCAGAACAAAGCCGGATGCCTGGGGGGAAGGTTCAGCCCTGCTCTGGGAAGAAGCTCCCGCAGCACGTCCTGTTTCACTGTTAGGTTGTGGATTAAAGTGCTACATGGAGCATCCTTCAGGGTTACACAAAAACCCGTACCCTGAGTATTATCCTTGTCCCCTGACCAGGGTTATAATAGGGTTCTGCCACAATTCCTCCAATTTTTATTTCTCTCCAGTAAAAATTTGCTAGTGGATCCACTCACTCTGGGTGGGAGGCTAACTTTGTTTCTGATTGTCTTATTTCAACCCCTGGTGAAGTTATATTGTGCCGCTGCGGCTTTTTTCCTTTTCTCTTTTTTCATTTGGCCGGGGCTGCCTCTCTTCAGCAGAGCCTCCTTGTCACTTCTTCTATCACTGTTTGTTAAAGGTAATTGTTATTGCAAACCCACTCCATGCTATCCTTCTCTTTCATGGGGAAAACCCACAAAGCATTCATTTCAGTAGCAGAAAGGAGGGAGCTTACAGGATCAAATCCTTTTTATCTGGACCCACAGCACCTGCGGCAATGCATTAACTAGCAGGAGTTGTTAATTACAGTCCTAACTTGTTGATCTTCCCAGCTTCTGAATTTTAAAAGCAAGAAAATTAATCACTGCGCGTGTCTCCTCCTGTCGAAAATGACAGGAGTGTGTCTTCTGAGTTCTGTTTCAGCCACTGATAATCACACACTTGCATTTTCCTGTCACATTTCTTTCCTCCTTTTGTGGATGGAACCATTTCTTAAGTTCAAAGAGCCCTTCCATTCACAGTAGAGTAGATATTTGCCTGTAAAACAAAGGCTTTAGAAGCATAAATCCTCTAAATAGGAGTCTGAGCAAGATGGTACTGAAGATATTTCAGGGGTTGACATCACTTAAGAAAAAAACCACAAAAGATTGAAGACTAATTAAAAGTGTAGTGGTGGGCTTCACTTATATTTTTTCATGTAATTTACATAACAAACCTCCGAGATAGAAACTGTATCTTTATAGTGGAGGAAACAGGTTCAGAAAGGATGAATAACTTGCCCAAGATTGCATAGCACCTCAAGCATGAGAAGGAAAAAGGATTTGAGACAGGAAAGTAGGAAAAGGAGCCCAGCACACTCATCCTGCATTGTGAAGCAGGAATCAGGAAGAGGGAGAAAGAAAGCTGAGCCTGGCTTCCAGAACACTTGCTTGTCATAGTAAGAAAATACAGTGTCTGCCACTTTATTCCAACCTATCCATCCATCAGCAAGGTGGCTAAACCACCTAATCCATCCTGTGTGTGAGTCATTCTTAAGAAGAGTTACATTGTAAGCAGTCTGGACTGCCAGAGTTGAAGAATGCTTCAACACTCTTGGTCAAATTCTGCCCTCAAAAACACTCAACCCAAATGGATGACCATAGGCCTAGACCAGCGGTTGTATATTATGGAGGCACATTCAATCTGGGTAGCTTTCTAAAACTCCCAGCACAGACCAGTCTGATGAGACCAGCTGTACCCAACCCCAGACAGACACAGGCAGCCAAGGCTGAGAACCACTCTGAGAGGCTGTGAGTGATTTCACCATTAATGTTCCTTTAGTTCCCTTCCTTTCCAGTTATTTCGCTTCATTCCTCCAAATGACCTTTATTCCTAGGTCACAGAGGGCAGTTTTCTGTTCCTTGTTTTGAAGTCTTTCCCCAAACCTCCTGGACAATTCAGATCAGGTTACATCGCAAATGAAAGCTTTACAGCCGGGTCTTCTGCAGGCACAGAGTTTATTCTAAAAGCCTTGTGTATTCCGACAGTGAAAATGGATATCCCATATGAAGTTTCTCTCTGGCTGAACTTTGCAGTCAGCAGTCTCAGGAGCTCTACTTTTTGCTCTCTGAAGCACGCACGCGCACACACACACACACACACACACACACACCCGCACGAGCCAGCTCAGCACATTGTAATGGGGGTTTCCACCGTTAGACCTACAGACCGTGTGTGTCTCGCCCAGTGGTAAGCTATGGGAAGAACTGAAGCATGTATCTGGGTAGTTTAAACAGAGTTCCCATCCCTACCCCATTTCCCCGAGAACCGCTGTTACCAGATAGACCAAAGGAGATTCTTAAACTGTTCGCTGTCAGTAACTGGCTTAGCTTTTCTCCTCCTCTCTGCTGAGGGCAGTCTGGCCGGGAGAATCTTTGCGAAGGATGTTCACACAGGTAAGCCGGGTAGATGCCTCCCTAAGCACATGTGCAGTGACATCTGCATCCGAGCCAGGCAGGGCTTTTCTGTCCTTTGTGAGAGCCGCAGTGTTTCATCACCCAGTTCCCAGAGGACGCAATGCCATGTGGACTGGCCCAGTGTCTGTCTGCGAACACACCTGGATTTACTGCCTGAATGAGACAGAGGGACCTTCTTTGCACAGGCTGTATACAAAATCAGTCCTTATTCTAGTTCCAGTCCACTTCAAGTGACATTGATTCCTCTGGCATAGTTGGTCAAGAGACCTTCTGTGGGGATGTTCCCCTTCCTAGATCTCATTTTCAGAAATGACTGGATTCTTCCCACTGTAGCTTTGAAGCCAAGTAACATTAGCAGGAGAAAGGATAGGCTACCCACTCTGGTATCCTTGGCTTGCCTGGTGGCTCAGATGGTAAAGGATCTGCCTGCAGTGTGGGAGACCTGGGTTCAATCCCTGCGTTGGGAAGATCCCCTGGAGGAGGGCATGGCAGCCCACTGCAGTGTTTTTGCCTGGAGAATGCCATGGACAGAGGAGCCTTGCGGACTACAGTCATGTGGTCACAAAGAGTCGGACACGATCGAGCGACCAAGTACAGCACGGTGCAGCATTAACAGGATTCCACTGGAGCCGGGACATTATGCAGACCAGAGTAAAGAATCCTTTTATTTACTCATTAGTGCTAGTCCAGGTTCGGTCCCTTGGTCGGGAAGACCCCCTTAGAGAAGGGAGGGCTTCCCACTCCAATATTCTTGCCTGGAGAATTCTATGGACGGAGGAGCCTGGCAGGCTACAGTCCGTGGGGTCACAAAGAGTCTGATACTACTGAGCAACTAACACTTATTTACTTACCACTATTACGTTATCTAGACACATAGATTATTTTTGTTTGCTGTAGTATATGCTCCTCGATCTTGTCACCATACTCAAGGAAGGATATGTTTGCATGATGGAGACAAAATATGTCCCTTGACGTGTGAATTCTGACTCTGCTACCAACTTGCTGAATGGCCATGTTGGGTTATATATTTCACCTCTAGGATCTTCAGTATCTTCATTCGAAAAGCAAGAATAATAACTTCTTCATGGAGCTGATGGAATTATTTTAAGAGATCAGCAGTTTTCAAACTTTTGTTCTTAAGATCCCTCTCTACCCATAAAAATTGAGAACTCCAAAGAGCTTTTTTTGTTCACCTAGGTATTTATCAATATTTACCATATTTATAATAAAAATAGAAAATATTATAAAGCACTTGTTTTTTAAAACAAGGACTCTTCTTCAAAACAAAAGAATTAATGAGAATAGTGGTGTTTTACAGTTTTGCAAATCTCTTTAATGAGAGATTAAAGAATACAAGTGGATTGTCAGATATGCTTTTGAATTCAGTCTGGCTTATTATGTAGTTTTGGTTGACATATGCAAAGGAAATCTGGCCTCAAATAGGTGTGTAATTGGAAGGGAAGGAGTATTTTCATAGCCTTTTCAGTTAATTGTGGATATTCTTTGATTCACCATTAGAACTCAGTGAAGTGATTTTTGTCTTAAAGATTAGTTGTAATGCACACTCTGAAGCCATGTCTGTGCATTTTATGTACTCTGTTACCCTTAGTCTGTCTTGTACTTTGAATGACTCTTTTAGCCATGTGTAATTTTTAAAACATCACTCTAGTCATTTGGAAAACATTGGTTCACTCAGTTATATAGACCTCCTAAAACTTTATTTCACCAAACCATGAAATCAAACAAACAAACAAAAAACCCCACAATTATTAAAACCATCACCAATCTTTCAGATGAGAGACTGTCAAACTCTGGGCAGCAGATACATGTGTTCCAAAATTCTAATTTTTGCTTAGGAGCCCACATTTTATCATTGGTAACAAATATTGCCAATTATCTTCCTTGATATGATGGACTCACTTCATTTATGTCCATACTATATCTGCCAAATACGCAAATCTGAACAGCCAATTTGTCTAAAGTTGTTCTTCCTAGTAAAAGTGATATTTCAAGAAAATAGTGGCACGTTCAATTTATAGCTCCAGGGATGGCCAAGAGTTCATCCTTGAGATAACCCTCATTCTTCAGTAGGCGCAGAAACACTTCTTGCCTTCTTCCCCCTTCATCTCAGGGTGCCAAGAAGATACATACCAAAGACTCGAGATTCAAGGACATTAATATTTGTGCCTGCTTTATTGGGCTTCCCAAGTGGCTCAGTGGTAAAAAAAAAAAAAAAAAAAAAAAAAAAAAATCTACCTGTAATGCAGGAACTGCAGGAGACTTAGGTTTGATCCCTAGGTTGGGAAGATCCCTTGGAGGACGGCATGCAGCCCACTCCAGTGTTCTTGCCTGGAGAATTCCATGAACAGAGGTGGGCTACAGTCTTTGGGTTCGCAAAGAGCTGGACGCAACTGAAGTGACTGAGTATGCACATACTGCTTTATTAGGGACATTCTTTTTTTAAATTTATCTAATTCTAGTTGATTTACAATGTTGTGTTAATCTCTGCTATATAGCAGGGTGATTTAGTTATATATGTATATATTTAGTTTTATATATATATATATATTTAGTTATATATATATATATACACACACACATTCTTTTTCTTATTCTTCTCCATTATGGTTTATCATAGGATATTGACTATAGTTCACTGTGCTATACAGTAGGACCTTGTTATTTATCCGAATGGCAACCCACTCCAGTATTCTTGCCTGGAGAATCCCATGAACAGAGGAGTCTGGCGGGCTACAGTCCATGGGGTCGCAAGAGTTTGACACGACTTAGTGACTAAACCACCACCATGTAATAGTTTGCGTTCTCTAATCCCAAACTCTTGGTCCATCCCTTACCTCTTGGCAACTACAAGTCTATTCTCTAAGTGTGTGAGTCTGTTCCATAGGTAAGTTCTTTTGTATCACAGTTTAGATTTCTTTAGGGGTATTCTTAAGCGAAACTGGCTTTTCCCCCCTGGCTGTGAGCATGTAAAAGTGAGGAATACAGTGACTACTTGCTTCTTTGATTTGTACTAAAGCCCTTGTGTCTCAGCGGGTAAAGAATCTGCCTGCACTTTGAGATACCTGGGTTCGATCCCTGGGTTGGGAAGATCCCCTGGTGAAGGGAAAGGCTACCCATTCCAGTATTCTGGCCTGGAGAACTCCATGGACTCATTCATGCGATTGCAAAGAGTTGGACATGACTGAGCGACTTTCACTTCACTTCACTTCAAAGCCTTGCAGGTTTTACCCTCCAGGCACCCTCCACTTTCTAGAGCACAAATGTCAAGACACTAAAGGCAATAGTACATTCTGGAAATAGTTTGGATCTCACGGGCTCCCTGAAAGGGTCTCTGGGCCTCTGGTAGTCTACAGACCACATCAAGAACCACTGACATTATGTAACCTCTTGCCAATCCTGACAAGTAGGCTCTCTCTTCCTGATCTTCATTATCTGTGGCTATGGACTTGGTGACTAGCCAGGCTGAATGGATCCTGGCCTTTGGGAGATCTGTTATTCTGATGAAATCCCACTAGAGTTCTTCCTGCGTTCACCAGAGCCCAGTTGTTTTTTTTCCTTCCTGGGATATTACCTTGGTAATATCCAAAACAAGCCAAAAACAAATAAGCTGAAAGCAAACCTTGGCTTCGTATTAGCTTTACTGCTCACATCTATGTGCGGAAGATCTCTGTTTATAATCCTTGTTTTCTTCTTGTATGGTATAGAGCTAATAAAGACATTTTTTTGTGATAGTTTCCTGGTCCGTTATATCGAGGGTCTTAATTCTGGTTTCAAAGACACTTCACTAGTCTGTGAGTAGATTCAGCAGTTGCTGAGCCCTCAAAATTTCACAGAATTTTCTGTTGTTCTTTGACGGTTGGGGAGAAGGTGGGTTGTTGGGGAGAGTTAATAGCTTCAAATTCTCAGAGAGGTTTTGTGACCTTGCCCCCTGCAAAACCAGCCGTCACCAAATGGCTGTTTCAGATGGACATTGTTATGGGTGGCATCTACCCATCCATCGTCCATGTCCAAACACACGTCTTTTGGAAGAGAATTTTCAGAGTTCCCTCCGCGGCTTTGCTCGTCTGCACTTTCCATCCCTTTGGCATTCCTTCACGGTCCCCGTCAATTAGCACTTGCTCCTAGTCACTTCACAGTTGTCTTTGAGCACATCATCTGTCCTTTTCCCCTTGGCATAAAATGCAGGAGGCGCCAGGGCCGGCCATTGCATCCACATGTATCCTTGGAGGGTATTTCAGGCCAGAGGATGCACTCAGCCAAATTAGTGGGCTCCTCTTTGAACCACCGAGATGTGCAAACTCAGAATATTTATTTATACCTCAACTGCGAATTGCGTTTTTTCCTCCCACACAATTCTTCAGCCTGCTGCTTGGAATCCAAGCACTGTCATGAAAACTGCAAGGCAGCCAGTTTCATTCCAACAGTAGCATTTTTGGAACGCTTTCCCGATTCCGTGGGAGTAGTGTGGTGACTACCACTCTCTGAGAAGACGCGGAGGAGGACTCTGCAGCGTGATGATATGTATGTCTTTGCAATATCAGCCCTCCAGGCACACTGCAGGCGGGGTGGGGGTGAGGGGGCTCCGTGGCCGGGCAGGGGGCGACCCCGGCAGTAAACCAGAGTGCCCTTTGCAGCACCAGCCTTTCTGTACGTCAGGAAGCTGGCTTCAGGGTGGTCAGTGAAAAGCAGACAGCAGGCTTTACAGATCGCACTGTCATTTAACAAAGTGGTTGTTCCCCATCTCAGAAAAATTTGAACGGTTCTATCATATATGGTTTAACTCGGTGGCTTCACAGTTTTTGAAAAATCCCGTGGCTTGTCTAACGCAGCAAACACACCGGCACCTAACAGTTGGGGAACAGCAACGTCCCTGTCCCCTATGAGAAGCAGGAAGATGAATTCTATGGCAATGAACGGGGAAGACTGACCTAATTATGACAAAGCGGAAGAATCATTCAACGGGATACAGGCAAGGTAGATGTGTGTCCCAGCCAGATCCAGGGGTATTTTATTTAAGAAGATGTCTCCAGTTGCTGGGTAGCGTTGTTTTGAAACTTGGCTTCCTGGACAGCATTTGTGACTGACACGCTCCATCCTGTCTTCTGCATCCCTAAACGCTAAAGATTGTCACCCACTTTGTGTTCTCAGCGGTGTAGGTCGACCCCAGTCCTCTGTCTTTACAGGCTTCCAAGATGGCTTTGTTTATTTCAGTCCCTTTCTAGCAGGTGAGAAAATCAGGCCGTAAGAGCCTCTGACCTGCCCCAAACCACTGACGCATAGCGCAGGTTGATGCTAACAGCTCTGGTGTCCCAGGCCAGGCCCACGAGTCAGAGAGCGTGCCGGTCGCCTCTTTGGAAAGCGCCCGTCACGCGGTCGGGGTCGGTCAGTGTTGGCGCGTGTCCCCTCTGGCTGACTCCCTCCCACTCAAGGGCTGAGTCTGCTCAAACTCTCCTTTGGGAAAATGCCACGTACCAGTGGGAGAGCAAGGTAAGGTGGCTCTTGGCTCTGCTTTCGGACCAGATGGCTGTTGTTCTTGCATGATAAAATGTGCGGCTTCACGTTTCTCTGCCTCTCGCCACTACAGTGCCCTTTCTGTTTTTTAAGGAAAGAAGGATTGTCCAAATGCGGAAGATGCAAGCAGGCATTTTACTGTGATGTGGAGTGTCAGGTAGGTGTCTCTGGGCCAGCTGGCAGGGGGGCCTGGTTTCCTCGGAAGATCGGGACCCCAGCGTCCTTCTCATCCTTGTCACGGCACCCCAGGGCCCTCCCGCAGCCAGAGCTGGAAAGCCGCCTTGTGGCGTAGGGTGTGGCTGGATGCCCCTGTGTGCTGGCACGCAGGACTGAGGGGTGATGGGCAGTAACATTCTGGGGCCACACACAGGATCAAAAGTAGAGGTCGGTAAAGTGGGAGAGACACAGGGGCCACACTGGATACAGGCAGGTGTATCACCAAGGTCGACAGTCTGCCCCCTACGGCTCCCAGCAACAGCTGGAATGTGCAAAGACAACCAGTGAAAAATGTTAAAATGCTGTCTTTGAAATTGTTTAGTCTTTACCGTCACCAAGTCTGAATTTGTATCTATCCCCCTAGCAGGCCACACGCCACCCGTGGGCTGGTCTAATCTAGCCTGATTCCAGCTGGACTTAGGTGGGCCCCTGACACAGCTTTTGTGCCGCCAGAGGTGGCCTGGTCTGAACTTGGACCTGGAGACCTGCGGGGTGGTTTTTAGGCGGCAGGTTGCATGTAGGCCATAAGCCATCTGGCTGGCCGGATGCATCTCGAGAGAGTCTTGTAACCCAGGCCTGAGGGTTTCAAGAGGGTATTTGGAGGAACTCTTGGTAGACTCTTTAAGGGATAAGTGTTGTTTTTTTTTTCTTTGTCCAAATTTTTCTACTAATACTGTATAGTTACACAAAATGTTCACAGGTATTACAGAAAATGCACTCCATGTTCTAGCCGTTTGAATTTGGGAAGGATATGATCTTCAACCTCTATGTATCCTCCCCAATCTATTTTTTAAATGGGATCCTACTAATGTGGCTTGGGAAATGATGCTACTAAATAGTGGTTCTAGGGACAGGGAGGCTGTTCTTCATACCTGCACCTCGTTTTTGTTCTTCTTCCCATATTTTAACTGTCACCTTCCTCTGCCCCCCACCCCTGCTCTGGTCGACCACATTACCCATGGTTTCATTTTTTTTTTTTCGTTCTGTCTTCTCCTGCACAGCTGGTCTCTGAATGTCTCCAAAGGGTGTTGTGCAGCAGTGGGAGAGGTTGCTAAGCTCCAAAGTCTTGTCTGACAGAGCTCCCCTCACAGGGGCCCTGACCCATTGGCTTGGGAAGGTCTGCCTTGGTTCTGACAGCCACGTGCATGGTCCACCTCCCTGTGTCTCCACGCAGGCTTTCGGCCTGCGGGGCAGTGAGAACATAGATGTGCTTGTCATCGGTTTGTCAGGGAGCGTGGCTTCTTCTGAAGAGGAGAAGTGCCTGCCCCTCCAGATTGTGGACAGAGAGTTCTGTGGTTAGATTGCTGGGCATGCGAAGAGGTCAGCGAGCCCTGGGATGACGTGGTTAGGTTCCAGGCCGGATAAGTTAGCTGTTTCTATATTTAAGTTAAATGCTTCTAGAAGAAGTAGCTCATGATATTCTGGTTCTTTAAAGAAGCCAGCTAGTAACTCACACACAGGTCAGACTATTGTAACACAGAAGACTTGGAGGATACAGTTCCAGCCCTGTACCTGCGTACCTCTGTGAACTTGACAATTCAAAGGATGTCTCAGACTCTCGGGTTCTTTGAGTGTAAATGAGGACAGGGGTCCCTATCTTGATGAATTATAAGGATCCAATGATATGTGAGATATGAAGGTTCTATGTAAACTGTGATGCTGCGTGCAGGCATGAGGGCTCATAAGTAATAATATTATAGTAATTCAGGTTGGATTGAAGCTTCGCTTTACGCAGAGACTAGAGTAGGCAGCCCACGTTAGATTTAAGGGGCTGGGTTTTTTTCACCAAAGAGGATGGACGGATTCTAAGAACTTGAGATCCCTAATGGTGTACACTATATGAATAGTGCTTGTTACAAAATGAACTTTAACTTCTCTGATGAACTATAAATTCTGCATGGATGTGAAACATGAGGATCTGTGAGATGCTGAGCTACCTGTCTCTTGAGCTGTCTTCCATTAGGCCCCCCAGGTGGCATTACACGGATGCATAACCGTAGTCCAGGCTGGGGTGCTGTGGTGCCACTGTGGTTCCCTTGCCTTTAGGACCTAGTCTTCTGATTTGCTGACTCACAGTGATAGGTGCCTGGCCTTGGGAGGTTCCCGACAACCAAGTATATCAGAATGGACCAGAATGCCTCTTCATTATTGTTCAGTCGCTAAGTAGTGTGCACCTCTTTGCAACCCCATGGACTGCAGCACGCCAGGCTCCCCTGTCCCTCACCATCACCCAGAGTTTGCTCAAACTCGTGTCCGTTGAGTCGGTGATGCCATCCAACCATCTCATCCTCTGTCGCCCCCTTCTGCTCCTGCCTTCAGTCTTTCCCAGCATCAGGTCTTTTCCAGTGAGTCAGCTCTTTGCATCAGGTGGCCAAAGTATTGGAGCTGCAGCCTCCGCATCAGTCACCTTACAGAATGAAAAGGCAAAAAGATATGACACTGAAATATGAGCCTTTTTATTACTTTACACCAAGCAGCTTGACAGGCTGCGTTGTCCTCCTCCTGTAGACAGATTTTACAGGTCACTTCGTAATGTGATTGCTGCAACAAGGAACCCCAGGGTGGGGGACACAATCCTGTGATTCTGAGTCATGTCAAAGGTCCAGGCTGTGACAGGTTGCTGTGTCCAGCCCCACCACGTACAGTCTTCCTTGCATCTCGCCAGCTCCTGGGCCAGGACACCCTCGGTCCTGGAGAGTACTTTTCCAGTTCAGTTTCCCCGTGCTCTGTGAAGTGTCTTGTGACCAAAGTACTCTCGTAGATGACAAGTAGTAACACTCCCAAAAGTCACTGGTTTCTAGAAGTGAGGCTGCATTTGACCTGCTTCATTTCCGTTTCGTGTCTCTCCTGTTGCGGCAGGGAGAGACACATAATCATTAAGGTTTTCTGTCCTGTCGTCTGAAGGATTGAGTAGGAGCAGGAGATTGTATTACAGTGAGGTAGGATGGTCATCAAGTTAAGTGCCTAGAAGCAAATGGCCGTAGAAGGGCTTCATCCATAAAATCATTAGGGAGGAATCTGGGGCATTTGCTCCAGATGGAAACGGATTCGGAGTTCTGCCCAAGGGAACACTTGGATGGGATCAAGGTGGAGACTGCTGCAGAGTCAAACGAGCGGTGCGAACCGAGGGCGGCAGTGAGGAAGGTGATCGGGTGATTCTCCACCTGAGGAAGCATGGCCCTCGCCCCTGTTGCTGGTCGCTCAGTCGTGTCCGACTCTCTGCAGCCCCTTGGACTGCTGCACGCCAGGCTTGCCTGGCCTTTGGCAAGGACTCACTCAAACTCATGCCCATCGCGTCGGTGATGCCACCCAGCCATCTCACCCTCTGCCGCCCCCTTCTCCTCCTGCCTTCAGTCTTTCCCAGCGTCAGGGTCTTTTCCTCCTCACTGAGCCTTCTTCAAAGGCAGACCCCACCCACCTGGAGTCAGCAGGGGGTGCATACCTCAGAGCAGATGACAGGGTTGTAAAGGAGCTTATCAGTAGATAAGAAAGCTGCGTCCACAGTGGCTGAGTGACTCGCCCAAGGCCACACAGCAACAGAACTGAGGCCAGAGTGTGCGGAAACCCTGGGGAGGGCCTTCACTGCCTCCAGCACTGCGCCGGGGGTCCTGAGGACCCTCCAGGAGAAGGGGCGCTGTGGGAATGGGTCAGAGACGGAGAAGTGGCCTTTCATGGGGGTGAAGGGGAAGATCCCTTCCAGTCGTATGGTCTGTCCAGAAACCTCTCCAAGAGTGTAAGGGCCACATCCCTCGCTGAGGATGTCCTTCCAGGAATACAGCGTGTTAGGAGCCTCTCAGCACTCTGTCTCTTGCCCCCAGCCCTCCTCTCTGATTGCAGGACTTTAGGATCATGCTTTATTTTATACAGTTTGGTTCACGTCTTGTCCCATTTATTCTCCTTTTCGTTCATTTGACTCAGTGTGATCCTGCCAGAGGAAAGATTTTAATTGAAAATGCATGAAAGGGTAATAGGAGGAAATATAAAAGAAATAGAAATTCCTTTTTAGTTGGGTTCGGTTTGTAAGCTGTGTGTTTTAATGAACTATATTTATTTTTATAAATATGCCTAGAAAACTAAGTGTGTTGTTTGCTCAGACTTTTTTGTTAAATTGTACCATGACACGTTGAAGAGAAGAGTTTTAGAGTTATTACATAGAGGAGTCATTGTGGAGTAGAACTTCCTAAAGTGTTATTTCTTAACATTGACAAATAGAAGAAAACGGTTTGTGTGTTGTAAGTGGAGGTGTTAGGATTACGAGTGTGCTTTTGAAAGGAAGAAGGGGCACGTTCTGATGAAGACTGAAGAAAGGATGTATGAGGAGTGCGTGACCAAAGATGCGAGAACATTCTCGACTTTTATCACCAATCAGAAAGTAACTGAAGTGTAGAAGGTGTCTAAGAAATGCTCCCATGACCCTGTCATTTTTTGGGTGATTAGTGAGTGGGCTAGAGTCAGAGGTTTAGTCCTGGTTAAATACTTCGCTCTCTTAATTCAGACACAGGAAGCCTTCTCAAAGGAGCCACTGTTTTTTTCCTATGAGCAAATGTGTAACATCACAAATAAGAATCAATGAGTGTGTCCCATCACTGTTTTATGGAAACAAAAAACAAAGCAGTGTCCTTGTGATGGGGGCCAGCAGTGGTTGTCACCCTAGTGTCATCCCAGTGACAGAGGTGGTCACTACACCCCTAACTACTTTTGCATTCTTCTCGCCAACAATAGTGGTGGAGAGCAGTAGTCCTATGACATTTTCTTACTATTCCACATTTTAAGAAGTCACTTATGCATGCTATTCGACATTTCAGAAAATCACATAGGTATGTATATAAGTAGACATGGTCTAAATTGAAAGCCCCATTAGAACAAGAGAAACACCAAATGCAGGAGTTAGAAAAGGGGACTTCACAATAAAAATTCAGTCTCCTTATGCAGGGAGACAATGTATCCTTTGCTCAGCAGAAAACTGGATGACACAACAATCACTCTTTTCTTCCAGTGTTGGGAGTGCTGGTGTACCATGAGATAATTTTGCAACTCTTTATGCATCTTTAAGTATTTTGGTCCATGCACAAAAAGGAAAGTCATGCAGAGCTGTTGTTACAGTGGCTGAAAGTGAACTAGAAGTTTAAAAGGGTTCCAAAAAAATTCCCTCTTACTTTTTACATAGATTTAATTGTTTTAAATTTATTGCATGAATCATCTGTGCTCATTATAGAAAAATCAGAAGTTTCAGACTGAAAGAGGAACAGAAAGAGTATCCATACTTCATAATTTTATCTTTCCAGAGAAAACCTCTAATAACACTTGGGCATGTGTCTTTCTGAATCCTTCCTGTGCATTTGTTTGTAATATATTGTATATATTACTTTCCTAGAAAATGGGATCTGTCTGAATTTGCATTATGTTTTATAAAGATTGCAATCAGGAAAGGAGTAACAGCTTAAATTTTGAGGAAAACTAGAAGCTAAGTAGTGCCCCTGTGGTGTATGTCTCTGACATTTCCACTTTCTGACAGAAAGGGAAAACTTCTTACCATCTGGTAAATTCCCTTGCTGAAACTTCACGTGATTCTGCCGGTCCTTGCGTTTACCCAGCTCTCTGATTTCGCTGCTCTGTGTGGGTCTCTGATACATTCCAGGTGCTCTTGCTATCCTTGGTGGTCTGATATAGTCATAAACTACTTGAAGTCAAAGACTCCATCTCCCATCCGTGCCTCTGGGGTCCTCTAGGGCCTATTGAATGAATGAGGGAGCCAGGATGTGAACAGCTACCAGCGTTTGTTGGAAGCAGGTTGTGTGCCAGGCCCTGGTCTGAGTGCTTCTGGTGGGCTGGCTTATTTGTTGGCTCCTCACGACGACCCTTTGTGGTTGCATGAATGCCTGATCATGGTAGCCTTCAAGCTTTGTGTCTGATTATCACTGTTGGAAGGCGCACAGTCGTAGACTCGCAATTCCGGACCTGCTAAGTAACTTAGGGATCATGTTATTTACAGCCGAGGATACACAGGCAGAGGGATTAAGAGGACCGTCTGGTGTGACATAGCTGTTTCCCTGGAGGGCGGGGTGAGAATGCAGGTCTCCCCGAGCCCCAGGCCAGTCTCCTGTTGCTGGATAGAACTCTGCTCTCCCCCATAGCGTGCCCTGGAGTTAGGCTCTCTTCCCTGGAGAACATTAACATCAATAGATGTCAGCATTGTGTGTTAATTATATTCATATTAATTCGATATTAAGTTGTCTTAAAAACATGGAAGTCATATTAAGAAATGTTCATCTTCAACTTCTTTCTCACCAGAGCTCAGTGTCAAACACCAAACACAGCGCCTGTATTTCAGGAAACTAGCGTGTTGAAGGCCATGCAAACACCTTTTCTTATCTTTGCTCTGGTCACAGTGAACTTCCTGTGTGTGTTCATAGATGTCAGTTACCCGTCTGTCCCCAGCTGCTGGTCTTCACGTCCCTCGGATGCCCCAAGGCCGAACGCCCTTGTCTTTCCCTTTTTGCTTTGCATTTGTGTGGGGAGCCAGTTTTGCTGGGAGCCGGACCTCCCTGTCCCTACCTCGTTGCTTCGTCACTGAGCTCTCGTTTTAGGCTTTGGCTAAAAACAGATCCTCTTCTCCCTGGTGTATATCTTGTCGTTTCTGCCTCTCCTTGCTCTTGGTTATATTTGGCACGCTGTTATTTAACTCTGCAGAACACGCCTTGGCCCAGAGCTTGAGCCAAGGGTCTGTGCCACGGAGGCTGCGTTCAATCGTTAGGTGACAGCATGTCTTTCTTTTTGGCAGTGGGGAGGGAGACATCTTCGTTCATTCAACAACTTCATTGAGTGCCTAGTGAATGTCAGGCACAGTTCTAGGTTCTGGGATAATAGATTTACCTGAAACAGATGAATAGTAGGGGCGGGGGGAAAACGTAGTAAACCAAACAACTAATCGATGTGTTATAAATATGTCAGGTGGTGAGAAGTACTAAGAAGAAACGTAAAGCAAGGAGAAGGGAGAGTGATGGGGAGAGTGCTGGTTTGGGGAGGGTACCTTGAAAGGGGGCATCAGAGCAGAGACGTGGAGGAGGGAGGGAGCCAACGGGATGTCTGGGGAAGAGGCATCTAGCCAGGAAATGCAGCAGGTGCCAGAGATCTCAAGGCAGGAGCAAGTGTGGTCAGTCCAGGGAGCAGCAAGGAGACCTGGTGGCCCGGTGGAGTGAGGTGAGGGAGCGTGGTGGGGGTGATGAGCTCAGAGCAGCCGAGAGTCAGCTCCTCCCACGGGTGGCCTTGTGAGTCATCGTTACAACTTGGCCTTTTGCTCTGAGAGGAGAAGCCATTAGGGCGTGCTGAGCCGTGAAGTGCAGGATCTCAGCTGTGTTTTTCAGAATCGATTACTCTGGTTGCTCTCTGGAGCGGAGTTGGGGGTGGGGTGGGGGGTAAGGGGGGCAGAAGCAGGTGTCCAGGTGAGAGGCAGAGGAAGCCATCATGGGGTAGGTGTAGGGTCTGCCGCCCACTAGGGAAGGTGGCAGGTGGGAAATGATCAGAGGTTGGGCATATTCCGTAGGCAGACAGGATGGATTCGCCAGAGAGGTGAACGTGGAGTGTGGGGGAGAGAGAGGCGGCCGGGAAGTCTCCAGGGTTCTGGCCTGAGCATCGGAAAGGTCAGGAGAGGCGGAGGGAAGACCACGATGGTACCCAGTCCTGTTGGAGCAAGGAGTGTCTGCAGACTCCCGCTGAGTCCACTCCCGCATCTGCTCAGCCCACCCCGCCTCCGCAGCTGGTTTTTATCAGAGCCCGTGCGGTTCAGCCAGTTCCCAGTCAGCCCCCACTGACCCAGCACCAGCATCGTCCCTTCCCCCCCACACCCCACCCTCCTCCTTCCCCAGCCTTCTCCACCCTTCCCGGAGTGAGCCCACACCCTTCACCCCGCAGCCTGGGGCAGAAAGCATCAAGGCAGGCGTTAGAGAGGAGTCCTGTTTTCCTCGTTTATCCAGTGACTCCTCAGGGAGTCCGTGTTCCTAAATATGCCCGAGAGTTGCCCTGGCCAGACTCTTCGCGGGTCCTTGACCGAGCCCTTGTCTCTGGCAGGATTTTATCACCTATAGAAGGGGACGAGGTGCTGTGGACCTCACGTCTTGGTTATTTGCCCTGATGTGGGAACAGAGCCAGATCAGAACTGTAGGGAGCAGAGCCAAACCCACGGCTGATGCCCAAGTCACTCACCCCGGGAGCAACATGACAGCGTCCACAGATAATGCAAAGGTGTGCAAGTCGTTCGGAATAGTGAGGGGCGTGAGATGCCTGATGAAACCACACAGAGCAGATTTTCCCTTGCCAGCGAGCTCAGCCAGGCCCGAGTCAAGGTCATACAGCCACATCTGTCTTAAAGGATGT
Source organism: Muntiacus reevesi (assembly GCF_963930625.1). Lineage (NCBI taxonomy): Eukaryota > Metazoa > Chordata > Mammalia > Artiodactyla > Cervidae > Muntiacus > Muntiacus reevesi. The sequence continues at coordinate 114,305,586 of NC_089253.1, read as the reverse complement.
TTTCATCTCTAACTTTTGTGAGCACCATCCTGTTTTCCAAAAGGAAACATATTTCACTTGACCTTAACTAGGAGAACTTACTGCATCCTCTTGTCTCGAACTTTGTTGCAATGTGTGTGTGTAATATATTTTTATTAACTTTCCCAGAGAGAAGATTGGCCCATGCACAAGCTGGAATGTTCTCCCATGGTTGTTTTTGGGGAAAACTGGAATCCCTCCGAGACCGTAAGGCTGACAGCAAGGATTCTGGCCAAACAGGTGAGGAATTGGGATCAGGTTCAAGTGTGTTTTGTTTTATTTTTTTTCCTTCGAGGTCAGGAAGATGAGTGAGTGTGACCCGTGGTGATCATCTCCTGCTCAGCTTTCTGGGACCGCATTTCCCATCACGTCCCTGTGAACAGAGATGAGAGCAAGGCTCCAGGAGTGAGCTGCTTGTCTGCCTTGTGCAGCTAGGATGTCACTCATCCCAGGCCAGGAATGTATCCGCTGCTGTTAAGTTCTGAGCTTTTATATGAGACAGGTTTGCATAGAAAATTACGGCCTCTCAGGGCATGAAAACCTGAGTGACGGTAATGAGAGCGTCCTAGGGAACCAGACTGACCTTCAAAGCTTTGGGAGGTCCCCTCTTTCCTTCTGTTACAGCGTGCACGCCCCTGCCACCTCCCCTCACGCCCTGTCCTAGGGCTGGCTCCTGCTTCTCAGCATCTCCATACTTGCCCCGCCTCGGCGGGCAGGGAGTGGGGTGAGAGAACCAGCATGGCGCCGGCAGGGAGAGGAAGGAGAGGAGTGGAAAAGTAAAAATCAAGGCCGGGGAGGTGGGGTGGGAACAATGTGGCCATCAACAGTTTCCTCCAAAGATGAAACCAGGGCTTGCTGTCCTGACCCCTTATTGGCTCAGTCCGTGCTGATTGCATGGTAATAAGACGCCTGATCTCGACAGGACCAGCCCAAACGGAGGGGAGGAAAATGCCATAGGACGTGTCCTTGTGACACAGTGAAATAGGCAGCATGGAGCTTTGAAGGCGAATGTCCACAGAGCTGCTTGCCAGTGATGAGCTGCGCGCAGGGCCTCTATACTGTAAATCGTAAAGCTGAAGTTTCATCTGCCTCTTCTTTCTATCTTTCCCTACCTCACCTCCCTCCATTTAGAACTTTGTTTCTTTTTTTTTTTGATCGAAACCAAACGTGATCATAATGATCAGCTCATATCTGTCCCCAGACCAAGTTAGGCTCCTCGACCTCGTAAACAGAAGTAGAACATTTCCAACCTCTGAGGTCATAGTTCTGTTATGTTCAGCCTGGGTCAGGTGCTTGCTGAAATGCCACTTCGCCTGCTCAGGGTAACCAGAGGCATTCAAGGCTGGCCTGTAGAGTGGGACCGAAAAGTCAGAATTGTTTTCGCTGGAGGAGGTTAACTTTTGGTTCCTTACTCACGGTTGTCTTTAAATACAGGCTGAGTACTTGGTCGGAAGGAAAGGGGAGGAGAAAATGGTGTGACTGGGTGAGTGTGTGTGTTAGTTGCTCAGTCATGTCTGACTCTTTGCAACCCCATGGACTGTAACCCCACCAGGCTCTTCTGTCCCTGGGATTCTCCAGGCAAGGATACTGGAGTGGGTTGCCATTTCCTTCTTTAAGGGATCTTCCTGGCCCAGGAATCGAACCTGGGTCTCACACATTGTGGGCAGATTCTTTACCAACTGAGCCACCAAGATGCCAGGGTAAATAAGTCATCAGATTCGATCCGTAAGCATCTTGCGAGGATTGAGTGACCAGTCTCCTGTTTCTCCCCCAGCCCCATCTCCTGAGACTGTTGAAAGTGTAGTGGTTAAGAATTCAGAAGGAGCTGGTGCCCTTTTCTGAATGAAAAGTTTTCCCAGGCAAAATGACTTCCTAATCTTATAGAAATGGATCCTGTGAATGGGAAGATTTCCACTCCAAAAAAGAACTACTGAAATGTTTTGGCACCAGGAGGGTAGTCTGAAAGCTATGATGAGTTTATACCAGTTTCATTCAACTGTTATTATAATTACTGCTACCACTAATAGTCTATTAAATAAAAAGTTACCTGGCCATCTTTTCATCTCTGTAGGGCTTGATGATTAAAAAAACAGGCCATTTGTATTCTAGTCGCTTGCAAAGGATTCGAGGGGACAGGCTACCCAACTACCAAGGGGAAGCGTAACATGTTAACTAGGGAGGTGAGCACGCCTGGGTGGACCACCTGTATCCTCAAGTTGAATAGCCCGATTACAAAGACACGGCCTTGGGCCAGCTCTTGAGCTCTGCGTTTGAACTCTTGTCAACACCAAGTTTATTCATGTTCTCAAAGCCTGGCGGGTTTACTATTGTCAGCTCCTCTTGGGGTGTCTAGAACAAAGCCGGCAACACGTTTCAAGTGAATCTGGGCTCACGGATACAACCAAAAGTGTTCTTTTTGAAACGCGGAATTTGAGATCATTTTAGCCTATGCTTAAAGAAAGTGTAAAATGGATGGGGGGTTTGATTTTGTTCCTTTTTAGAAGGAGAGATAATAAATGGGATGGCTCATCTGTAGACTCGGTCCTTTTAAGTCGGGGCCCTAAAAAGTTGTTTTCTAGCCACTGTTCTTCCCCATGACAAGCATTTTTGAGCCTACTGTGTGCATAGCATTATCAGGGTGTTAGTAACGCAGCCGATGCTTTTAAAAGCTTTTCAAAAGAGTCTTTTGGGTTTGGACTTTGGGCAAATGCTCTCAGAGCCCAAATGGCAGGCTCCTTGGCTAGCTCTTTACTTCATTTAGAACTGTTGCCTTTTTCTTCATGTCGACATAAGCGTGAAAGCGCTGTTTTTTGCACAAGTCGTTGAAATCTGTAACTGTGTGATTTCTTCCCCAATTACTAGAAAATCCACCCAGAGAGAACACCTTCAGAGAAATTGTTAGCCGTGAAGGAGTTTGAGTCACGTAAGTCTGTCTGTGACTGGCTGAGAAATTATTTCAGCCACACATTTTCTGTGGATTAGACAGGATTGAAAGAAGGAAGGGATAGCTGGGTTCTTCATGGTGATGGGGATTTTATCGTTATCAGTTTTTATTTTGACTTGTATGCTGTTTTGAAAAATGGATAATAACTCTCCCTCCCCCCCTCCCCAGTTGACAGGATTGCTAGGAAATAATTAAGGGGAAGTGGGAACTTGCAGGATGAATTATTACATCCTGAGCTGTCTCCTGCTGGCTCTCCTGGCATGTTGAATATTTTTTGGATCTTCGCTGAATTGCAGTCCTGTACACAGCTGGTGTCCTTACTGAGAGGCATTAAATCAGGGGCTGTCCACTTTCTCCATCATGACACAGACTCCTGGGCCAACTGGGGGCCCCTTGACTAGACCGAGGCTGGTTATCAGTCACTGCCACTCATTCCTGACCTCATCGTTAACAGCCAGTTGAAATTCCCGGTCCTGAGTGACTTCCATTTGTCAGAGGAAGAGAAGGCAGAAATGGCATATGCTCTTTTTGCCCTAGGGTTTATCAGTTAGACCAAGGGAGGAGGGATAATATTTCCTGGGGGCTCCACGTGTTTGTTTTCTTTCCCTTTATGCCATTGATAGCACTGAAAGAATGTATAGCTAGAGATCCAGAGTTTTCTCCCTGCTGAATAATGGTTGGTTTATCCACAGATCTGGATAAATTAGACAATGAGAAGAGGGATTTGATTCAGAGTGACATCGCTGCTCTCCATCACTTTTACTCCAAGCACCTTGAGTTCCCCGCCAACGACTGCCTCGTAGTGCTCTTTGCCCAGGTAAGCGTGCGAGTGTCCGGTGACACTTGGTTTAGCCTTCCCCTGCCAGCGTCCCTCTCCCGGCACATAGTTGGTGAAGATGAATGAAAGCAGAATGATGGCGTCTCCCTGATACAGTTCCTGATCTCTTGGTCCATGTTTTGCCTACGCTTGCTAGGTGACCTTGAGCAGATCAGGGTCCTGTCTGTGCTGGCCCTCATTGATACTGGAGCATAGGAAGTCCACCCTCCTTGTGCCTCTTGCTGCAGAAAGAGTTTATGAAAACAGAGTTGCCCGTGCCGCAGTGCCAGGACTGGGGCAGACTGGAACGTCTTTGGATAGAAAAGATCATTTGAGATTCCTACATTCAATTTTACTCTTCTCTTAAACCTTTCCATCTGACAGTAGTGGATCGTGTTTTTGTGTTTTTTTTCCTTTACTCTTCTTTTTTTTTTTTCACTCTTACCAACACTGTGTTGATAAAGCAGAGGCAAATACAGATGGCCAGGAAGAACAGACATCACAGAGAGGAGTATGAGTGGGTCTAGGTACAGTAGGTCTTTCCCTATGATTGCTAAGTAATCCTGTTTAGACTGGAAGCCTAGGTTTACCAAAATCAGATAGGATTAAAAAAAAAAATTAGACTTCTAGACAAGAGCAACTTAAAGGCGCTAAGGAACTGATGCCCAGCCTTTTGGAAAGGCTGCGGCCTGGCTGGACATGGCTAGGACAGAAGACAGTCCGGTCAGCACCCTTTGGCTGGACCCGTCTGGCCGCATCCTTCTTCCTGTTACTGTGAGGGTGGCTCTTCCTGGCATGACTTACCAGATCGGATTTCCCTCCCTAACATACCCTTGTGTTTTCCCCTACAAGCCGAATGTGTAGTTGAAGGTGACCTTTGCAGGAGGAGAAACACTGGAATACTGTTCTGTGGGCACAAGTCACTACATTCCCCTGCCTTCAGTGTCTAGACGGGAAAAAAAGCTCGGGTGGATACTTAAACACTGTCGGCTTAGAATAGAGTATGCATCATCTAGGTACTCTCTACGTCACTAATTCCATTTTTAGGAATCTATCCTAAGGAAGCAGTCAGAGATTATGGACAAAAGTTGACATGCAAATTGTTTACTGTGTGGTTCTTTTTAAAACCATGAAAACAAAAAGAAACGGGAACAAAAGAAAAGGAAATACATGTTATAAATGGTCAGCAGTAGTCATTTGGTAAATTATGGCTTAGATTTTTGATTAAAGTTTATGTAGCCTTTATAAATTATATTTCAAAGAGCGAAGATGTGTAAAACACTGATGACATAACATCAAGTGTAAAAGCAGGGGCAAAATGTGTGATATGAAAATTTACTTTGTGGAAGTTCACCATTAGTTATCTCATGAGTCGTGGAAAATTTTTACTTTTTTGGGGGTGATTTTTCTGGATTATCTACAGTGAGTATGTGTAATTTTAAGAACATACTAAACAGAAGAAAAGATGAAAAGCACCCATAGTTCTCCCACTTTAAAATCGCTCCTGTAAAGAAAGAGGTCAGTCTTCACCTTTCACTGACCTACTTTATCCCCCCGTGAGAACCACTGTGAACAGTTTGATGAGTTCCTTGATAGACTTTATTTTATGTGGCTATATTTCTGTTATGTGACTGTCATAATCAGAAAAAAAATGCTGTTCTCAGTGAAAGAAAAATGGGTTCAAGTCATGAGTGTTAAATTAGACATAATGAAAAACCTTCCTGATTTCATTATATTATCCTGGGATTACAGCATATTTCCCTACCCATTCTAAGGCAATGGATTTGAGTATACACAGTGGAGAAATTGACTTCTCTTACTACATTTTTAGAAAAATTGGATACATGACTTTTCTGGATTAGATGAGGCATGGTTTTTTGAGAAAGCAAGAGAGATGAAGTAAACATAAGGAATCTTTTCACTGCTGGCAACAGAGTAGCGCATGCTGATGGGCCTTCTCAATGTTGACATAGTGGATATGGGACCATATTTACCAAAAATCAAGGCACATGATGTCACAAATCAGTTCAGTTCAGTTCACTCTCAATCATGTCTGACTCTTTGTGATCCCATGGACTGCAGCACGCCAGGCTTCCCTGTCCATCACCAGCTCCCAGAGCTTGCTCATACTCATGTCTGTCGAGTCAGTAGTGCCATCCAACATCTCATCCTCTGTCGTCCCCTTCTCCTTCTGCCTTCGATCTTTCCCACCATCAGGGTCTTTTCCAAGGAGTCAGTTCTTTGCATCAGGTGGCCAAAGTATTGAAGTTTCAGCTTCAGCATCAGTCCTTCCAATGAATATTCAGGACTAATTTCCTTTAGGATGGACTGGTTGGATCTCCTTGCAGTCCAACGGACTGTCAAGAATCTTCTCCAACACCACAGTTCAAAAGCATCAATGGTCGGCGTGCAGCCTCCTTTACGGTTCAACTCTCACATCCATACAAGGCTACTGGAAAAACCATAGTTTTGACTAGACAGACCTTTGTTGTCACAAATAGAAGTGTTATATTTGTGCTGGAAGTGACTCAGAGTCCTAGAAATTTGGACTGACTCAGAGTATCCAAGGAGATAGATACACACACACACACATATGTAAATATATAGGTAGTTAGTTTTTTCAAGGACTTTATATTAATCAATATAATTAATGGAGATATAATTCCCTGGAGAAGGGAAAGACTACCCACTCCAGTATTCTGGCCTGGAGAATTCCATGGAGTGTGTAGTCCATGGGGTCGCAAAGAGTCGGACACGACTGAGCGACTTTGACTTTCATATTAATCAAGTCATAACATCCACTCTGAGGCGGTGTGCGTACACACCGATGTACATACACACGCACATTCATGTCTCTTCTCACATATAAATTTGCAAGAGGACGTTCGGTATCCCCAAAGAAAACTCGGAAGCGCAAGTGGAAAGCGCCGTCCCAGCCCCGGCCCCCCGGCCCTGCTGCTCAGCCCCGGCTGCACGTCCGCCCCTCCAGCCTCCTGCACGAACCTGGCCTCTCTGGTCCGTGGGAGGCTGTTGTGGGTTAACTCCTGGCCGGCAGCAGCTGGCAGCAGGAGGTGACTGCACTCCGTCGGCAGCGCCGAGGTGCATTTAATCACCGGGAGCGTATGCATGGCTGGGAAATGTATTTTTGGTGTGCAGCCTATGTCTAGTCTAAATGCTAATTATGAGAATAACTTCAGCAAGGCACTTCCGCCCGATTTGACTCAGGAAAAAAAAAAGGATGATGGCCTATGCATCTTTCTTAACAGGCAAGTTCACTTTTCTTCCCTAGGGATATTTCAGAAGGGAGGGAAAGCTGGCAGGCAAATTGCTAGGCGATTAGGCTTAAACATCACCGCCAACTCCCCGAGAGGAACAGTGATGACACTTGCGCTCGCAGGAGTCTTTCTCTGCGGTGAAGAAACGCACTCTCCCTCACAGTAAGAGGACAGGAGAGAGCGAATAAAGGGACCAGTGGGCGTGTAACATTCAAGCCTGAAGGAATTTGGAATTACAGACAGTCCATGTAGAGGAAGAGATTACAAAGCAAGGAGAATGTCTCGTACCCTCACCCCTCAGAGCTAGTCAGGAACTGCCAGTCCCGAGATCCGTCGTGAAAATTGCTAAATGCTCCCACGCCTTCTCCCACTTGGCAGAACTTGTTGTTGTCCTGTGGGAACCAGACACTGCTGAGGCATGTTAGTATCCCAATCCGAATCTATACTGAGGGTATAGATTCCTCAGTACCTAGTTGGATGCAGCACGCATAGTTCAGGCTTCAGTAAATTTTGTTGAATGAATGAAAATCCTAATTTACTCTTAACCCGATGTTGGTTGACAGTCCCTGGTAAATGATAGTTGGTGAATGTCCCAATGACAGAAGAGGTTAGAGTATCTCAGGCTAGCACAAAAAATAGTATGCTGTGTCTTCTACATAAAAATGCCCGATACCTCAGGATTCCAAAGACTGTATATTGTTTTACTCACTGCAGTCGTCTGTTTTTGTATTGAAAATTGTAAATACTGATTGTAAATGTATCGAATGGTAAAAGCTGTAAGTCAAACCCATCGGAGCATTTACTTCTCTGTGTACCAAAATTTCTAAGCCTTTGACACTGACCCTTCGCTTTTAAGTAAAATTGCAACCAGAAGAATCAGAGATCAGAACAATTTTAGAAGAAGCATGGTATAGTGAAAAGAAACACTTGTGTTTCTGACAGCTTTGCTATCAGAATGCCTAGCTTGAATTTTGACTCCTTCTCTGCCACTTGCTACTTATATGGCCTTGAATTACTTAATCATTGACCTCCCTGGGCCTCAATTTCCCCATCTGTAAAATGGGATAGTATTGAAGATTTAAGAGAGGATCAGCATGCAGCACCCAGCCCAGTGCTGGACTAAGCGCTCAGCAGGTACTGTTTCAAAAAGCTCGTCCATTGGCCCAAAATGCAGCCGTGCTGTGTGTCTGGTGGGGCAGGGCCTGACTCCAAGTCCCGGGGTGGAATCGTTCAGCCTGCACACTTCACAGACAGCCTCATAGCATAGGAGGAGCGGGCTCTCAGCCTTTGCTGCTGGCTTTGGTCGAGTCACTGCCCTTCTCTGACCTTAGTTTCATCATCTGAGAAGTAAAGGGACGGGGTGTCCTTCCAGCTGTGAAGTTGTAGGTCCAAATGAAAAACCCTCACCGAGTTGTCTGCCAGTCGCCTGGGTGTTCCTGGAGGGTGCAGATTTGGCCTGGTCTTCCTTCTCTGCAGAGCGCCCAGCATATAAGGTTTCCTCGGTGAATGTGCAAAGAGTGAGTTTATGGAACAGCCTAAAACTGGAGATGTATAGTCTTCATCTTCAGCCCGCCAGCTCTCAGCTTGACTTCTAGGATGCTGAGAGCTGCCCTTGGTGATTTTCAGGGTAATACTTCTTACCACAGGTGAGCAGGTGGGCCAGTGGTTGATGTGTCTGAGGCAGGAAAGGACCTTCGCAGCTCTATGGATTCAGGGTCTTGGTCCTCCTGCCTCTCAAGGGGATGGATAGCAGTTAGACTAGCTGTGTAAAGCCTTTCAGATTTACCACCTCACCTTATGAGCGAGGTACCAGATTCAGTGGCTTTTTTTTTTTAGTGGAAGAAAACCACATTGAAGGGACACAGTGATGGGTTCAAGATCCCACACCAGATCTGGGACATAACTGGGGTTAGAGTGCAGATGTCCTGACTCCCATGCAGGTCTGCAGGCTTGCGTCCTTAGAACCTGAGTGGCGCTTTGTGACCTTCAGCCACGGTGGGCAGGTGGGCTGGACTAGATGCTTCAGACTTGACAGTTCAGCTGGTATCTGTTTACACGTGAGACCGATCGGTAAGTAGGGTCTGAACGTAGGATACCTTGTTCAAAAGAAAGATGTTCCAATCACTAAACCAAACATCATCCCAGCTCATTTGTTAACCGTCAAAACTAAAGAGGTGATTTCTATCCGGAAAGAAGCTTTAGCTCATTTTTCCCCTCTCTCTCCCCTTTCTCACCGCAGGTTAACTGTAATGGCTTCACAATCGAAGATGAAGAACTTTCTCATTTGGGATCAGCAATATTTCCTGAGTAGGCTGAGTGTGACTTCATCTTTCCTTTTTACTTATTTAACACTGAATTTTTTTTTTTTAATTTTCAATAACCTCCCTAACTGCATGTGGCAGACATGAAACTCTGAGTGAATTAAATCCCCTTTTTAATTCTGCCAGATTTCAAAATATTTCCCCTGCATTTAAGGATCTGAAGGTAGTAGTTAAGAGAACAGTTGCTTGTTAAGTCCTGCTAGGTAGAGAGCTGTTATTAAAGAATATTTCAGAGTGTGCATAGAAGGAACAACCCAGGCCCTGCTGAGAAATGTGCTTTTCTGCATAGCTGTGGTTCTGGAAACCTTTGGGTTTCTTTCACTCAAAGGGAACCATTAATTGCCAGGAATTGACTGTAGATGTACGTAGAGACTATATAAGCTCCTTCCCCATCTGTCCTTTTTGAAATAAACCAGTATAGAAACAGCACCTTTTGGAAGGACAGTATGCTAAAGTAGTGAACTAGGGATAAATTTCAAAGACCTATAGGATTTTTCTTAACCTCAGGAATATACAAGTAATTCAAGAAAGGCCAGTCAGTTGACCAGTGGAGATCATTATAGCTCTGACTTTAACCTTACAGCCCTGCCAGGCATGACTTTACTGTTATCTGTTTAATGGACAGGGTAGTTTCCCAATACCTCAGTGCCAAACATCAAGCCCTACCTTCACAGATGGAGCAAAGGAGCCCTTCCAGCACCCCCTATCTGAGCCCATCCACACTGGAGATTAGTTTGGTCTAGAGTGATGTCGCTTAATATAAACTACAGGCACCTCTGCCTCTAGGTTGGAGCAGTCGCCAGAAACCCTTAACACCCGTGTGCTGGCCATGGATGGCACTTGAAGCCTACACGTCTATTGCTGCCTGGCTCTGGCATCATATGGGTCCAAAAGAGAAAGCTCTGTTCAGGTGTTATGTCTCTTGAGAAGCTACACAGGCTTTCTTGAACCAGAGAAACAGTGTATTCCCATCATATTACTGTTTCCATGGCCAAAATTGTCTGTGTTTAGAAATTTCGACAGTAAGGGAAGAAATGGTTTCAGGATAGGTTCTTTAGGACTTTTGCCCTTGAGAAAAGGAAGGAGAACTAGAGAAAGGTGACTAGACCTCTTTAGACGGCTTGCGTTGACCACTTCAGCCCTGAAATGGGCCCCAGAATGTCTTCTCTTGTATCTGAAAGAGCGAAGGCCAGGCTCAGCGTGGTGGTGTGTGAGGCTTCACCCCAGCGGCTGCCACGAGAACACAGCACCCGGAGCATGAGTTAGGTCAGGTCTTCTGCCTTCGGGCAGCTCCCCTGCCTTCAAGAGAAAGATAGCCAGTGGTCTATTTTGAGCTCGGTTACTTAATACTTCTTCCCCGGTGGCTCAGAGGTAAAGAATCCACCTGCCGATGCAGGAGTTTGATCCCTGGGTCAGAAAGATCCCCTGGAAAAGGAAATGACCACCCAGCGCATTATTCTTGCCTGGGAAATCCCATGGACAGAGGAGCCCGGTGGCTGCAGTCCATGGGGTCGCAAAGAGTCGGACACGACTTAAGCGACTGAAACAACAACAACAGAGTGTTGAGAACAATGTCTGGTGCGTCTGTTTATCACGTTTCCGAGGGCCTGATTCCCTGTGCGTGACTCTCCAGGAAGCCAGGTAGGCCAGGAAGTAGGGTGGAGACGACCCTTCCGACCCTTCCGGCAGACAAGAGCGGAAACCCCTGCATGTCTGGCCCCAGGCCAGCCACACCCTTCACGGAGACTCTTAGCAGTGGCTTCCCCAGACACAGCAAGCTGGGGGACTCCTTCTGCCTCTTGTTTTTTAATATTCACGGAGCAAACAGGAGAACGGGTTCTGGTCGTGGAGGGTTCAGGCAGGTGACCCCGGCCCCCAGAGCCACTATGCGCGTGGATCTGAGTGCCCCTCTGAGTCCCAGTTTCCAGTTTTAATTGGGGGGGAAAATTCCTTTTGCTGAGAATCATATCAACATTGTGATTTCAAAGGCAGCGTTTTCAGAGATCAAGCACTCTTCCCCTGTAGTTTAGAAATTTCTGTTCTCAGAACTTTGACCTTGATAGAACCAGAAAGCTCAAAGCCCTCGCGTAGGCGACTGTCTGTCCCCACCGTCCCTTGTAAAGTGGCCCGCAAGCAGCAGGAGCGACCAGTGGCCCAATTTTCTGGACGAGGAAATGGAGGTTGTAGAGAGTCAGGCGGGCCCCTCCGGGTCTCTCGGGGGATCCCACACTCTCACTTGAGAAGCCAGCGTCTCCCACGGTGGCGATTTCTCAACATCTGAAGACAGCATGTTAGAAATCATCCTCTGATATAAAACCTGCTTGGCAACGACAGCCCATTTGTCTTGCACAGTGTCTGGTGGAGGAGCAGTTCACTGGGGGTGTTGAGCTTTGAGTCCTGCATCTAACAGGGAGGCATTTGTTGCTGTCACTCTTTTATTATGTGTTATTATTTTTTGCTTCGTTTTTGGCTTACCTATCATTCTTTTGCATTGCAGATTTCACTTTTCAGTATTGTTCAAATCTAAGATGTTAGATCTTGTTATCATCAGTGCATGCAGAACAACCTCTTAGACTCTGATGGCCAGCTCTTAATTGTTTTTTGTGTTTTTTTTTTTAATGTCCTGCAAAGATGCAGTTTCCATAACTTAGCAAGTAAGTGGCCAAGGAGTTACTGAACAGTCCATCTGCCTTCCTGAGAATGTTGGGTTTTCTCTTCTGATTGACAGTGTTGCACTGATGAATCATAGTTGTTGCCCCAATGTCATTGTGACCTACAAGGGGACCCTGGCGGAAGTCAGAGCTGTGCAGGAAATCCACCCGGGAGAGGAGGTGAGTGTGTGGCTGAGGGTGGCTGTGGCGGTGGGTACTGTCCTCGGGTCCTCCAGGGTTCAGGATCAGACCTGTGGCGTGGAGTCCACACGTTCAGCTCCCATTTCGTGCTCACCATGTCCATGTCCACCACACTGAGCGAGTGTTCGTTGCTCAGTCTGTCTGACTCTTGCAATCCCATGGACTGTAGCCCACCAGGCTCCTCTGTCCATGGGATTCTCTACCAAGAATACTGGAGTCGGTTGCCGTGCCCTTCTCCAAGGGATCTTCCCCACCCAGGAACTGAACCCACGTCTCTTACATCTCCTGCAATGGCAGATGTGTTCTTTACCACTAGCGCCACCTGGGAAGCTGTGGCCAAGGGGAAAAAAAAAAAACCAAGGAAGATGAAATTCGATTAAAGTTCCTCACAAAGATTTACAGAGATTTATAGAGAAACGAGATTGCCGAAATGACCAAGATGAAACCTTCGAGGCTGTGAGTTTCCATTGCCAAATAATGGAGTTTACTTTTGATTCATGAATTTCGGCCTGTTTTTCTTCCCCCCAAAGAGGAGAGCAGCCAGCAGCAGCTAACGCGTCACAGCTCCGGATGACACACGGCGCGTTCACATCGCAGCCCGGGCTCACCTGCGCTTGGGCCAGCTCCCTTCCTGGGGGTGGAATTCTGGCGACCAGGGATGCCCACTGGTGCGTGGGGAGAGGCAGTCTGCGGCCAGGGCCGCCTCGAGGTTCCCTCCGCAGCCTCGGGGCAGGGGGCGAGCCTGCGCGGCGGTTCCCTTCTCCCATCCTGCGCCACCCCTTCTCCCATCCTGCGCCACCCCTTCTCCCATCCTGCGCCATGTGGCTCCACGACCACCGCGTCAGGCGTCTCCCCTTGAGATCACTGACCAGCCCTTGCCAGACGTGTGCTATACGTTCTTAAAATAAATCCCGATGTCCACAGCAAGACACTTGAATTTTTAGGCAATGTAATCCCTTTAAATACATTTCATTTTAAGTAATCTGGGTTGGGAAGATCCCCTGGAGAAGGCAATGGCCACCCACTCCCGTATTCTTGCCTGGAGAATTCCATGGATCCAGGAGCCTGGCTGGGCTACAGTCCTTGGGGTCACAAAGAGATGGACACGACTGAGCGACTAACACTACTGTTGTTTTTTAAAGTTATATGTCTGGATATTTAGAATCTTTTCAATATGATGATTAACGTGGCAAATGATCAAAGCCTCCATTTCTCTGGATGGGGTTCAACAAGCCACAGCCAAACTGGGACCCCAGGCCCCATGTACAGATCAGACTTGCTGTCCTGTGTGAAATGCATCCCGCAGGGGGCACCCTGTTAGGGAGCAGGGTGTCTCGGTTTCTGAATGTCTCGTGGAGGCTGCCCCAGCGCCTCCTGTTAAAACAGCGGACACCCGTCAGCCAGAACCCCAGTCCGAACCCCAGTCCGCAGGCCCCCGGCTCGTGGACTGCCCGGAGCACATTGTCACCTGCCCTGGCTGTGTCTGGACCGCGAGCGGTGATGCTGAGCGGCCTCTGTCGCCCTCTGCTGGGCCCTCTGTCTGTTGCACCCCTTGCCCATCAGTCATTTGGAAGCGCCGAGGTGGGCTCTGGCCACCGGGTGGGACAGGGCTCCTTCCTGTGGTTTTGCCCTCCTGCTGTCACAAACAAATTCAGCCTCCGCCTTTGGGGGGAAGCTGCTGCTTTGGGGGTGACCTGCCCTTCGGAGGGGAGGAAGCCATTTCCCGGGGTGTCGGATGAGCCACAGGGCCTCTGTTTCTGCGCTCCGGGCTGGGGGGAGCTCGGGGCACCTGCGAGCACCCAGCCTGCGCGGGTCCCCCGCCCCAGCCTGCCTGCCTGCCAGCGCCCGAGGTGACTGGCACAGTGACGCTCTGGGACACCCATCTGTTCCGTCAGACGTCTGCCTGATGGTGTGGGACAAGCCGCCAGTGCAGTCCCGGGGAGTAGATAATGGGCAGTTAAATGCCGGCCTCCTCCGTATGCTCCAGGTCTCAGTTACAGAGACTGCTGGGGAAAAAGCAAGGACAGGACGACTTGATGAGCCCAAAGGTACGACTTTTCCAGGTTTTCTGACCCGGCTGGGAAAGGCGGCAGCGGGCTGGTGGCCTAGGAGCTGTGTCCTCCTGCACTGACCGGTCCCGGCCTGCTGAGCCGACTTCCTGCTCCATCGCCAGCTGATGGCAGGATACAGGGAAACGTGTGTGTGTGTGTGTGTGTGTGTCCACATATGTGTGTTCATGCTCCCCCGCCACCCACCCAGCAGTGCATGTGAGCCATCCCAGGTTGTAAGATAAAAAACGCCTAACAGAGGCCAAGAGGACACAGCGCAGGACCCATCCCAAGGCTGATCAGACTCTTCGCCGACGGTGGCCTTTGCTTCTGTACCCGAGACAAGGGCATCTGCTACTGGGCCAGAGCCCAGCCCGCTCTCTGCGAGGAAGGAGGCAGGGCTGCTCTGAACCCTCCAGCTCACCACCTCAGGGACCCTTTGATTCTGCAAGAGGAGGCGGACACTAGCGGTGGCAGTTTGGGAGTTCAGTGTGTTGCAGGGTGAAGAGTGTGCTGAGCTGTGGCCCTCCTCACAGTCACCATCAGGAGTGTTTGCAGAGCCAAACAGGGAGGACCCGTGTGAGCTGGCCTGATCAAACAGGCCTTCAGATCCCCTTGGGTTTTTATCGGGCTTCTCTGGTGTCTCAGACGGTAAAGAATCTGCCTGCAATGCAGGAGACCGGGGTTTGATCCCTGGATCCTGGAGAAGGAAATGGCAACCCACTCCAGAGTTCCTGCCTGCAGAATTCCATGGATGGGGAGCCGGGTGGGCAGCAGTTCTTGGGTTGCAAAGAGTCCGGACATGACTGAACAAACTGATGCTTTCACTGTTTCACTTTAGGTTTTCACCAGCTACATTGACCTCCTGTACCCAACAGAAGATAGGAATGACCGGTTAAGAGACTCTTATTTCTTCACCTGTGAATGCCAGGAGTGTACCACCAAAGATAAGGTCAGCACCTCCTCCCAGCCCAGATGCTGACTCGACTGTCTCTCAGGACCTTTCTGCCAAGCGAGTGACCCTCCTGAGTTGGGCGTCTCCTCCTGTTGTGTTTTTGAGCCTTTAAACCTGCTTTACTAGCGTAGCCCAAGGGGATCCAGTCAGACCGGGTCTCTGTTCCAACTTGATTCTCAGAGCCGATGAAAACATTTCCATCACATTGTACAAATAAGAGGAGGATTTGCCAGAATGCAGTTTCTTTAAAAGAAACGGCTGCTCCAAAGAGAGGGAAGGGAGAAAGATGGGTAGAGTGGTCCGCCCACGAGGAGATGGATAGCATTCTCCAGCTTTCCCACCTCTTCGCCAGACTCCACAGAATTTTCTCGGACATCACCCAGATTACCTTGTCAGTGCCATCCCTCCTTATTCTATTCTCTTCATAGATGTGTGAACAGACATATCTGCCAACAGTAAATATATCAAGGCAGGTGTCCTGCCTCGATAAGGAGCACATCCAAACTGAATAGTTTTGTCTTTCTGTGAGCAGGTAATGAATATTGAACTTTGCTGAGACCCTCTGCCTGATTCCCTCTCATTCTTAGGTAACCTTAGAAGGGGCAAGCCTGTACCTCTGTGTGGGAAAATGTGCTATTTGAGAGATTTGCACATCAGGATGGCTTCCGTGGGAAGTAACCTGTGGACATTTCCCTCAGGATAAGGCCAAGGTGGAAATCCGGAAGCTCAACGACCCCCCGAAGGCAGAAACCATCCGCGACATGGTCAGATACGCGCGCAATGTCATTGAGGAGTTCCGGCGAGCCAAGCATTACAAATATATCCTTTGCGACCTTCCCCGTCTCACAGGGGGCGTTGGCGAGCTGGGCCCCAGAAGCAGGGGAAGGGTGGGTTTCTGAGTGTTGAAGGCAGGACGTTTCCCATCAAAGGATGGCCAGGGCGAAGACTTAACTGGCCGTCCACGACCTGCAGTCAACTACGTCAGTGTTTCCTAATGTTGCCCTCATCTTGTTTCCCTTTGTTGGACTGGTTTGCTCAGGAGCTCATCCTGGTGGAAGGCTTTTATTTTCTAGAAGTGGAGAACAGTTCCTTGAAGACCCTCACTGATTGGGTATCTTCCTTTGGGCAAGGCACCTGGGGGTTTAGCTCTGTAACAGGTGGAAACAGGCTTATAGGTAGCAGGTCGTTTGCCCAGGGCACACCGTTCAGCAGGGCATGTCTAGGGTTTTGCCCCAGGTTTGCCAGCACAATCCATATTCTTAACCACTATATTATAGCGTTTTCTTGGGTTACGTTTGAACTGAAGAAAGAAAATCAGAGGAAATTAAAGAAAGGCACTTTTTTTTTTTTCCTGAGTGTAACAAAGAACTTTCCCATGTTGGAGAAAGCTTCCTTAAGAGCTTTAGTGAAAGTTCCCAGCTTGGGTGAGGATTTAGATTTAACCAGAAGATTGAAGATTTTTTTTTATTCTAATCACCATTGTTCACAGCTGAAGGAAGCCTGTGTTCCCTGTGGCTAAAATTCTTTAGTTGTGTTTAACAGCTGAGGTCTTCCATTTTTCCTAGTTTTTTTCCTTCCAGAAAAATACATGAGTCCTTTCACTTGCTTGGTTTTCTGTAATTTACTTTTTCAGAGGGTGCAGAATCCCAGGGACGGGGGAGCCTGGTGGGTTGCTGTCTCTGGGGTCGCACAGAGTCGGACACGACTGAAGTGACTTAGCAGCAGCAGCAGCGGGGGGTAGAGTGGACAAAATAGTAACTCCTCGCCCCATTTCTGCCCTTGGGAAGCCTCCTCGCTGAACTGCCAGGCCTGTCGGTTCCTTGACTCCACAGCACCCCCTAGTGAGCTTCTGGAGATCTGCGAGCTGAGCCAGGAGAAGATGAGCTGCGTGTTCGAGGACAGCAACGTGTACATGCTGCACATGATGTACCAGGCCATGGGCGTCTGCTTGTACATGCAGGACTGGGAGGGAGCCCTGCGCTACGGACAGAAAATCATCCAGCCCTACAGGTGATTGCGCTGGCTCTTCGCATCAGCGTAGCTCGTTGTAGAATTGGGTGGCTTGAAACGCGTCCGTTGGCCCTTCTCTCTTCACGCTCTCATGTTGGAGCGGGCCAGGAGCAGCCTTCTCTCCTCTCCATGACATCTGCAGGTGCAGGCTCTGGGTGCTTCCCCTGGGCCCAGCCTGAGCCCTCCACCACCTGGAAGAGACACCCAGGGAGGCAGGTTGAGGTGACACCGGGTCGGGGGGGAGGGCTGGGGCAGGAGCCCTCCGAGGACCCGTCCTGGGTGCTCTGTTCATTGGAGTTAATTTAGACCAGTGTGAAAAAGCACCAGTTGGTTTCTTTTCCTTGCTGTGCCTTTTAAGTTAAATGGCACTGAGTAATTGGTTAGCAGTGGTCTCAGAAACGCTTTTTTTCCATCTTCCTTCTTTTGCTTTTATTAAAGTGCAGCCTCCGTTTGCACCAGCTTCCCTGGTGGCTCAGATGGTAAAGAATCTGCCTGCAATGTGGGAGAACTGGGTTCATCCCCTGGATTGGGAAGATCCCCTGGAGAAGGGCATGGCAACCCCCTCCAGCACTGTTGCCTAGAGAATCCCAAGGACAGAGGAACCTGGCGGGCTGCAGTCCATGGGGTTGCAAAGAGTCAGACACAACTGAGCGACTTTCACTCACTCACTCAGTTTGCAAATGAGGAAACTCTGGGACTGCTGGTTGCAGTTATTTAATATTCTCCCATAGATTTGATTAAAGTAAGTTGGATTTTAACCTGTAGTAATAATGAATGTTAATCATGGGGAGGTTTCCTGTCGAGAGGGTTAGTAAGCCTTAAAGTGGATGACAGGAGGCGGCTCTGACTAGCTGCTTCAGGGCCCGGCTGACCTAGATCAGATCACCCGGGTGCTTGTTAAACACATTTATGTTAAACTTCACAGAGTCTCTTCAAGACCAAGCGGCTTCGGGTCTCTTGGCATCGCACCTGAAATCTCTTGTGCGTCAGAGGCACCCTGGTGCTTTTGCTTAGCCCTCAGTACTCCTTCAAGTTCTAAGTCGGGGCTGTAACTGTCTGATCTGAATCTCCACTGCCCACTTGGCCCTCCACTTACCCCACAGTGCCCTGATGAGCCAGCAGGGGGAGCCCACGGGGCAGCCAGCTCCTAAAATCTGCTCCTGGAAACAGAATTTGATCCTGTGGGGATAATCTCACAGCCTGTCTTTCCTGAGATGGGTGAGGAAGTCCATGCACACTTCCCCCGTGAGATCTGTAGGGGGAGAGAGAACCTGTGTGAATCTTGGCCTTGTGGTTGCTCTCCTAGCGGGGCTTGACCTGCTCCACCCTCCGTTAGCTTAGGGGAGCCCCTCTGGGAGGCCCAGCCCTGCCTTCCTGGGTCACTGTGCCATGCTTAAGTGGCTCAGTCGTGTCTGACTCTCTGCGACCCCACGGACTGCAGCCCACCAGGCTCCTCTGTCCATGGAATTCTCTAGGCAAGAATACTGGAGTGGGTTGCCATTCCCCTCTCCAGGGGATCTTCCCGACCCAGGAGTCCAGCCAGGGTCTCCTGCATTGCGGGCGGATTCTTTACCAGCTGAGCTACCAGGGAAGAATTTGATACTGTGGGGATCCCCAGGGATTCCCCATGCCTGGGAATACAGCTTGAATGTGTCTATGGACTTTGAGGACACAGCAGATAGCACAGACCAGCCTGTAAATAAACACCTCCAGCTCATACCTCCCCATCCCCAAAAGCCTCCTGGGCTCTCTTCATAGGGGGATGGCTCTTTCCTAGGCAGGCCCCATCAGTCAGCCTTCAGTTGAAACCAGAAAGAGAAGACCTCCTGTATACAAGCCCTCTCTTGGGAAACGGAGAAAAGAAGGAGGAGGTTTGACTTTAGAGAGCTTATAATGTTGCTAAACCAAATGACATCATAGAGTGTGACAGAAAGCTGAGGTCCTGATTCACTGGTGTGTGTGTATCTTTAAGCATACTGTCTTTTTAACGTGAGGGCATATTCATAAAGAGGGAATTTACCTTTTCTTTTTTTTTTTTTTTTTTTTGCTGTGCTGGGTCTTCATTGCAGTGAGCGAGCTTTCTCTAGTTGTGGCATGCGGGTTCTCTAGTTGAGGTACACAAGCTTAGCTGCCCCAAGACAATGTGGGATGTTACTTCCCCGACCAGGGATCAAATCTGTGTCCTATGTGTTGGAAGGTAGATTCTAACCACTGGGCCATCAAGGAAGTTCCAGGAATTTATTTTAAAAGATGTTTTTCCCAATGCCCTGCAGCAGGCGCACCTGAAACAAAAATCTGAGGCCAGGATTGAATGTTGTGTTTATTCATGTCTTTATGTAGGATCGCCCCTGTAGGTTTTATGTGGTTTTTCAGAAGCACACAAACTGTGTTTTAAAAGGAGGCGCATCCACAGTGAGTAGGCAGGGTTGAACCATCCCCGTCTCCCACCCGGCGCCTGCCAGGGTCTGGCGGAGCTGGCTGCTGTGGACAGTGTGGCCGTCAGCGGGGCAGCCACAGGCTCACTGCGTCTAGCCTGTGGCCTCTCCGCGGCCAGTACAAGGCGGCCTGTTGTCTTCTCTTCTTCCAGTAAGCACTACCCTCTGTACTCCCTCAACGTGGCCTCCATGTGGCTGAAGCTAGGAAGGCTGTACATGGGCCTGGAGAAGAAAGCTGCTGGGGAGAGAGCCCTGAAGAAGGTGCGTGTGTGCTGCAAGGCGGGGCTGCCCACTGCCCTGCACGTCCATTTCCTGCGGGACGCGGGTGACTGATGGAGTCACGGAGAGTGACCAGCCCTTAGCCACCCTCCGGCCGTGGGAGTGGGCAGAGGTGGGTTTGCAGGCGGCAGGGGACGAAGTAATTACGCCTTTGGCAGCTTTGCGTCCTGACCCTCCTGTTGAGAAAGGTATGTCCACATTGTGGCTACAGGCTCACGGCTGTGGAGGAGCGGGTGCTGCCCCTGTCCCCTGGGAAGCCATGGCAGTGCTAAATACGACCATGCTAAGAGGCCAGCATTATTAAAATGTCTTTTCTGGTCCACTATAACAGATAAAAAGAAAAGAAAAAGAAAGAAGGCCAAGGATAGGTCAGAAGACTGTGGTGAAGGAATTCTCCACATTTCTGCTCTTCAGGGTTTATAGATTCATGATGCCTAATTGTGGCGAAGTCAAGGCATTTGGGCCTGGAGAGGCCCTCAGTGTGGGAATTATGCTTTTGCAGTTTTTAAAATGAACTTAATAATCATTGACAGTGCTCATTGAGTACGGTTACATGCCAGGACCTTCACATGGGTTTTTTCTTTTAATCCTCAAAAAAATGCGATAGGCTTTCCCAGTGAACAAATTGAGATTCAAGCAGGTTAAGTAATTTGTTGAGGGTACATGGTGAGGTTCTCATTCAAACTGGGGTCTTTCTGAGTTGAAAGCTTCAAGTCCACCCACTCAGGCTGGGACTAACACACGGGGAGACCCAGGACCCTGGGCGCGGTGTCTGCTGGCTGCCCTGTTCCCGGTGGGTGAGGGCGCCAGGCCGTGCCCCTTACCTTACGGAAGCACAGTCACCATCCTGAGCATCGCTTCTCATTGCTCTTTCTATGGCGGCCAATAGCTGATGAAATACAGTCTTTGGGACAGTCGTTATTTATGGAGAAGCCAGAAGTTGATCAACTATAACCTTTGGGACAGTCTCTTTGTACCATTAAGAGAAACACCTTTGTAAAAGTTGCGGTCGTGGACCAGGCCTGGATGCCAAACCCTCCAGGTTCCCCAAACCTCCCCCGTACACTATACGGGAAGAAAGAGTATGGTCCCACGTGGGGGATGGAAGCGCCAGGGCCGACCCAGCCTGGGCATGGGAGTTAAAGATCAAATATTCTGTTTTTGAACCACAGAATTGGTTTTTCTAAGATGATGTTTATTGCCTCAGTGAGGTTGGAAGAACATTAACCAGTTAGGTCTCAGTTGTAGAGTAAGTACACTAACTGCAGATCCCTGAAGGATAGAGTGGATCTGAGGAACATGAGTCCTGACATGAATGCAGGGGGTGAGGAGAGACATTTAAATCAGGTGATTCCTGAAGGCTTGCACTCCTGTTGGTTTGAGATCTAGGAAAAGAATAGTAGAATAGAAAGGAAGGCCGGTCAAGAGTCACAAGCCGTCAAAAATTCCCTGTTTGAGGGAATGGGAATAATTTAAGTTTTTCTATCTGTGAGTAATACTTTTGAACACAGAAGAGCAAGATAAATTGTTATGGATTACATTAGATATGTAATTCCTATATGCCAGGCACTGTTCTAAACACTTGATGTGTATCAACAACTCTGAGAGGGATGTATTGCTCCTGTTTTGTTATTACAAATAGATGAGGAAACTGAGGCACAGAGTAGTTAAGTAAATTGCCCAAGGTCACACAGCTAGGAAGGATGGAGCCACTATAAACTGTCTCATTTGAAAGAAACCTTATTAAATATATTCTCTCTGGATTCCTCATATGAAACTTGTGCCTATTTTTAAGTTTTTAAAGAATACATAAAAGAGGTAAGCATACACTTTTCAAAAGGAAAAAATTATTTAGTCATGTCTTAACACATTAGTGATGTAAACTAAAACCAGAAAGGTTTTTCCCTAAATCATTTCTCTGTCATTTCTTCAGATACTGAAGAATGTTTTCCTCGACAGTAGAGACTGGGTGACTAGTTAGATATGAGACAGTCTTGTCTTTTTCCTTTTTTAAAAGGAAAAAAAAAACCAGACTGGAGGAGAACACAGGCTCTGAAAGCCACTTTGTATCCTGCACCTTCAAGCAGAGACGTCAGGCCTGAATTAAAGTCAGCCTAGGGGAGGGATGGGGGGCTGGCTTCAAACTCTCACCCCCTGTTCCTCTCTCTCCTAGGCCATCGCCATCATGGAAGTAGCTCATGGCAAAGACCATCCGTACATTTCCGAGATCAAACAGGAAATCGAGAGCCACTGAACCTATGCTGACATTTTAGTTTTTATTTAAATCCTAGTGCAGAAACCTTCAAGGATTTGACTATTTCAAATCATTCACGTCATGCCAGCATTTCTGTAAACTCGCTGAATGAAGTCATGACTTGCACTTAAACCTTACACGTGGCTTACTTGGACATGGATCTTACTCTTTGACTTAAAATATCAAATTCATTTTTGAATGCTTTTTTCCCCCCTAAGACATCATGGCATGGTTTCATATATTATACTTCAGACAGATTGTGTTTAAAACTGTATTTTTCCCTTCATGACTACTGTAATGTTCTGGACAAACGTGAATGATGAAAGAGAATAAAAAAGATAATAGTAGTTGAAGTTTGTGTTTTCCTCTGTTGGGTGAAAGTGAAAGTCGCTCAGTCATGTTTGATTCTTTGCCACCCCGTGAACTGTAGCCCACCAGGCTCCTCTGTGGGATTCTCCAGGCAAGAATACTGGAATGGGTTGCCATTCCTTCCACCAGGGGATCTTCCCAACCAAGAGATCGAGCCCACGTCTCCCACACTTCAGGCAGATTCTCTACCATCTGAGTAACGAAGGAAGCCACCTCTGTTGGTTGGGGGAACATGAGCAACATCACTAGATGGACAAAGGTCCATCTAGTCAAAGCTATGGTTTTTTCCAGTAGTCATGTACAGATGTAAGAGTTGGACCATAAAGAAGGCTGAGCACTGAAAAATTGATGCTTTTGAGCTGTGATGCTGGAGAAGACTCTTGAACGTCCCTTGGACAGCAAGGAGATCAAACCAGTCAATCCCAAAGGAAATCAACCCTGAATATTCATTGGAAAGACTAATGCTGAAGCTGAAGCTCCAATACTTTGGCCACCTGCTGCAAAGAGCCGACTTATTGGAAAAGACCCTGATGCAGGGAAAGATTCAGGGCAGGAAGAGAGGACGACAACAGTAGATGAGATGGTTGGATGGCATCATTGATGCAACGGACATCATGAGTTTGAGCAAACTCCGGGAGATTGTGAAGGACAGGGAAGCCTGGCGTGCTGCAGTCCATGGGGTCACAAAGAGTCAGACAAGATTTAGTGACTGGACAACTAGTGTATTTTTCATTTCAGTTATTGTATTCTTCATCTCTGGTTTTCTTTATTCTCTAATTTTTTGTTAAAAACTTGTGACTTCTTGCTCTGTGCATCCATTCTTCTTCCGAGTTCTTTACAGTCATTACTCTGAATGCTTTCTCTGTAGATTGCCTTTCTCCACTTCACTTAGTTCTTCTGCCATCTTCGTCTCGTTCCTTTGTCTGGAACATCTTCCTCTACCACTTCCTCTTGTCTGAATTGCTGTTTGTATTTTATGTGCATGGTAGCTTAGTTAGGTTTCTCGACCTTGGAGAAGTGGCCCTCTGTAGGAGACGTCCTGTTTCCCAGCAGAACATTCCGCCTCTTGTTGCCCAAGCTGTATGCTCTAGGAGTTCCCCCTAAGAGGTCGTGTATCCTTCTTTTGGGGGGCTATGTGGGTGGACTGGTAAGTTTGGCCCCTAGTCTGGTTGGTTGCCATCCCTGCCTTGTATGGATGCTGCTGGCTGCTGGTTAGTGGGGCCTGGTCTTGAGGCAGCTGAATGCAGAACCCTTGGGGGCCTTGGGTTGGTGCTGGGTCACTGGTGGGCAGGGTCAGGGCCCAGAAGATGCCAGGGCCGTTGCCTGCCCACTGGTGGCTGAAGCCAGGTGCCGGATTTAGTGCTGGCCTACTGGTAGGCAGAGCTGAGTCCTGGAGTTTGGTTACGGGGCTCGGAGAGCCCAGAGCTGTTGTCGGATTGCTGGCAGCGCTGGGGGAGACCCAATTCCTGGGTCTGGTTACTGGAGACGGGTTACTGACACAGTTGAGTGTGGGGTCTGGGGTGTCTCAAAGCTTGTGTTGCCCTGCTAGTGGGCAGTGATAGGGACCAGCTGACTCCAGGATAGGGTCTGGCCTCTCTTGGGTGGACTCATTCCATTGCAAGATTGTGGTTTTCTTTGGTGTGGTGTCTGCCCCCTGGTGAGTAAGGCTGGTCTCGAGGCTAGAGCAGGGCTGGGGCCTGTCCACTGGCGGATGGAGGTGGGTGCTGGACTCCTGGTGGGCAGGGCCCAGTCTAAAGGTGTGTCGAGAGGTGGCTGTGGGCTCAGGAAGCTTCTAGGCAGCCTGTGTGGTAATGAATGAGGCTGTCACTCCCCAGTTAGCTGGTTGGCCCGAGGCAGCCCAGCGCTGGCCCCTACAGGCTGTTGCATGGGGCTGAGTTTTGGCACTAATGAGCTGGAGGCAGGATCCCACGATGGCACCTGCTCCAATGTCCACGTGGTAGACCGCCCCTCAGGACGGCTGCCGCCAGCGCCCACATCCGCAGGATAAGCCACGGCCATCCCTGCCTCTCAAGGCCTGCAGGTAGGTTTCGCCCAGGCTCCTATCAAATTGCTGCTTTTTGCTGGGTCCCAAAGTGCGAGAGGTTTTGCATGCACCCTTTAAGAGTGAAGCCTGTTGCCCCCAGTCCTGTGTGGGGCTGCTGAAATTAAGCCCCATGGGCCTTCAAAGCCAAGCGCTTGGGGGGCTTATCTTCCTAGTGCAGGACCCCCAGGCGGGAGAGACCGATGGGGGCACTCAGACCCCTCACTCCTGTGGGAGACCCACTGCATTAGAGTTATTTTCCAGTGTGGGTCACCCCGGGACCCAGGGAGTGTGGGACTTCATTATGTCCTGAGTCTGCCCCCTGCTACCCCTTCTCACTGTGGTTCCGTCTCTCGTGTCTTTTGTTGTAGATCTTTGCTGGTGGGTGCCAGCTTGTTCATGAGTGGTGGTGCTGCAGACAGCTGTGATTTTTGGGGTGCTCATGAGAGGGGGGGAGCTGAGGCTCTGTCCCACCGTCTTGCAGGGATCTCCTATCAGCTTTTCTTTTCAAACACAACGTCGTTTTTCTGTTAAAGACGTATCATTTTCTTGTTGCCACGGTCAGCTTGTACGCAGCACGACCCGTGTGTTTACTGACGTTTGCTTGCACCTCCTGTCACCCCGCGTGGCTTACGGTGCCTTCCATCTTCATGATGTGAAACAGGCCGGGACGCCTCTGTGGGTGAATGACTCCTTGTACAGTGATGGGGCTGAAAAGTGGGTTAGTCACTGAAGTCGTTATAGCGCCCTGTTACTCATCGAAGAGACATGAAAACAGGGTCCACCCTCACCCCCAGGGGCTCCCCGTGAGAGTCTATGGCAGTTGATGGGTTGGCTGAAAATATGGGCCGGGGCTGTGCTCTGCCCTCACTCAGCCGTGTCCAACTCTTTGCGACCCCTGGACTTCAGCTCGCCAGGCTCCTCTGCCCATGGGATTCTCCAGGCAAGAATGCTGGAGGGGGTTGCCATGCCCTCCTCCAGGAGATCTTCCTGACCCAGGGATCGAATCCACGTCTCTTGCGTCTCCTGCATCTGCAGGCAGATTATTTACCACTGTGCCACCTGGGAAGGCATTTTTAAAGAGATGAGTCATGCTGTTGATAAACTTGAAAGACAAAAACAAGAGTTAGGGTTTTCTACAGCAGCCTCTGCCTATCTTTTCTCGTCTCGACAGACGGATCTGAATAAATGACAGTGGGGTGGGGACAGCACATTCTTGGCATTTATAAGGGTTATCACTGGCTGTGAGAAAGCTCCATTTCTAGGTTCTTCACACTCTATTTACCTAGCAATTACCCCTCTCATGTTTTGCTCTAACAATGATGACTTTGGGAAATTTCAAACTAATTCTTCAGCATGTTATACAGGAATGAAAAGTGGGTAGAATAGGCTTTAACTTCTTTAAATGGGCTTTAAAGAAGTTAAAAAGCAGGTTTTTCCCAGGCACATTTGCCTATGAAAATAATCCTAAAAGTAAGCAGATGCTTTCAACTAAGGCAAAACATACAGAGTACAGAAAGGATTCAACTGTCTTCTCTGAAAAAAAAAAAAAAAGTTTATTGCATTTGGAAGTCAATAGATATCTTTTACAAAAAAGGTTAGAATAAAGATCTCACATTTGTAAAGGCACATATGAAACATTTTACAGCAATGACAAGGGCAGTGAGAACATAAAACAATACACAACTAGGACCAATATCTAAAGACTTTATAAAAACAGGTAAGAAACAGTGCAAAAATACTGTCAAAAGTCAGTTTCGTACACTTCATAACTGTGTATAAAACTGGCAAGCATAAGCTTATTTACTGATATAAAAAAAGCACATAGAATAGCATGCATAGATTTATTTAAGGCTTTTAATATTATCAAGAGAGAATCTATAGCAAAGTAAAGTTGACATGTGAATATTAATCACTCCCCAACTCAAGGGATGTCCTATAAAATGTCTCGCCCTCCCCCTCCTTACAACTAGCTTGTTGTAATGAGACTGGACTTCCATCTTGCAAGGAAGCCAGTGGACACCTCGGGGAGAAGAACAGGTTCTCAGGATCCCAAGTCCCTACTCTGGAATGCATTTCTCACAGCAATAATGCGATGGGTGGTTAAATGTCGAGGTCAGCCCATGCCAGCCAGCCAGCCAGCCAGCCACGTATGGCTGACCACCCTGCAGTTCAGCTGTGTTGGATGTCAGAAGGCTTCCCTGGACTGACTCAAGAACCTTAAGAACAAACCAGTTTCTACATTAGGGACTTGTCTGTACATCTGAAATGAGACCTATTAAATGTCAACTGGCTTGAATGATATAACAATTGACAACATATTAAAGACAGAGACCAAGGAAAACTTCAAAATACTGAATTAAGTAGCACAATTATAGTCCAGTGAAACAAAATAGATTGGCATGTTACTTGATGTAACACAGGTTATATAAGGTTACACATTTAATAGTCATCTGCATATGTAAACCCTTTTTTATCCCATTTACATATATATCCTCAAGCAAGTCAGTTGACTATTAAAGGAACAAAGGACATACACAGGAAATCATCTCTGATGAAGAGTAACCTTACTTTTCAAAGGATAAGGTTGATAGATTTTTAAAGATTCCAAACTGGCAAGAAAGTTCAGTCAAAGGAAGTTGCAGTAACATTTTACAACGTTCACGTTGGGGGCAGAAAATGGCTCTGAATTACAGCTCTCAGTTCCAAGCTGAAGGTATTTATTAGCTAACACTGCAATTCAGAGAGGTGGGCGGCCCTGAGAAATGCTGAGAACGCCAGGCACCCCTGCCCTGAGAGCCAGCCGAGCTCAACTTGAGCAGGATTCCTGAGCTGTTAGCAAAACAGTTCCACCCCAAGGCACAAAAAGACCCCAATCCAATGTTTTCAGGTTTGTCCCCAAGACCTTTGTCAGGTAAGGTGGCCTCTGAGTTTCCCTTGAGGAGGAGGTTGGGAAGAAAGGTCCCATCACAGACTGGATGAATAGCAATCCTGCCTCTCCCTAGACAGCTTTGCAGCTTGTAAAAAGTCCGCAAAGAGCCCAGAGCCTCACCCATTTCACCTGACTGGCCAGGCTGCGTAGAAGCCACGATGAAAGGAACATGGTCTGCAGGAAGGGGCTGGAGACGATCTGACCACACGTGTCATTATGCCAAAGGCAGCCACTGGGGAATCCATAGAAGGTCACCTCAAAATAAGCCTGAGAGACTGCTGCAATCTTTGTTCGAACAGGACTGATCATTGAATCCAGCTTTTCTTTCATCCCTTCTAGTCCTGAATGATAGTGTCGATCACCAAGGGGAAAGAGGGTGGAAGGTCAACTTCCTGGTTGCTGACAGCACCTGGCTATTTTCATCCTGGTTGCTTTCATTTGTCAGATTCTATTCCTTGAAACCATGCAAATGCCAGATTTTACTTTTTGAAACTATAGAAGCATGGTAAGAATTAGATTCTCTAATTTTATAATTTGGAGAGATTTTAAAGAGTGAGTCCCTGTGACTAGATTCAACTGTTTTGTAAGGGTTGCACTAGGAGGGTAAGGAAGGAAAAGGTGTTGCTATCGAGAGCTGCTCCATAAAAGCAAATGAGAAAAGGAAAGGTCGGCACCGTCCCAAGCGCACGCGGGGTGCTCTTAGAAAGGAGGGCGACATCAGAAAAGTATTCCCACCTGTGCTCTCAAGTGAGATAGGGAACCGCCATCATGTACGGACATCTTCCTGATTCTCATGCCCTGATCACAAACACGACATGCTGGAAAGGGGGTGCTCCACTCTGCAGCCACCCGGGGCCCCCAGGAGAGAGTCAAGATGCCCGGGAGCTGTGATGGCTCACTCCGGAGCCGTGTGGAGAAGCAAAATGTTCTGCTGAAAAGGCTGCCGGCAAAGGCAGGGCCCCTAGCAAGCAAGGGGAAGGGTCTTCCTGAGCAGGGGGTCGAGGCAGGCATCGGCACCCAGAACGTCCGTCAAGCTCTCCCACAACAGCGAGGACACAGTTTAAAACGACCAGCAAGGGTGAAACCTATCTTCCCACTGCAGCGAGGTCTTGCCTAGGAGTGCCACCCCGTTTCCATCCCTCTGTCCTCGCAGAGAAGGATGGAGTAGGAGAGACACCCCTGAATTCAAGAAATTCTTTGTGAGTCAAGAACGTTTTGATAGCAACTACAAAGCTGATCTAAAAAGCCTTCCTCTTCCTCCCCCCATTTACAGCTCTTCTCTGGGCAAGCTCCTGGTGTTTTGGGGCAAGAATGGTCTTGATGGCCCAAAGCATGGCAGAGGGAACACAGACTTTGTAGACAGATGCTCATCATATTCAGGTTTGCCCATCAGCTCATGCCCTCCTGTCTTAAAACGCCCTTGAATTTATTTTTAAATGGGAAGGCTGACCGAAACTGAATAGGAACTGATGCACATCCTCCCTCTTACAGCACCAAACAACAATAAATTATGCAGTCTCGTGACATCGACTGGATGCCAGATATTCAATGCCAGCCTCATGGACATTTTAATAGAGAACTTTTTAGTTTGGCCTTGAGAAAGAAGATGCAGCTATAATAAGCTGGAAAAAATAAGGAAGGTAGTGAGCAGGTAAAAACATCCACCATCTGAATTTCTAATGGAAATGCAAAAGCTCAGAGCAGGCAGGATAAAGGTTGAGTATTGGGCAAGCAGGTCATTGAGTTTCTCAGGACCCTATGAAGAACAGCGATTTTCAGGGTAATATGTATGAGTTGGCAGAATTTGACTGAATACACCTGCCCACTTCTCCCAGGAATGTTGCTGTTCCTTCCAACAGTAAGGTCTTCTGCCCCCAAATGTTTTAGAGGCTGAGGCAAAGAGAAGGACCACTCTGCTCCCTTGCTCAGAGCTCAGAAGTGTCAAACAGAATCTCAATGTCCTAGAGATTTCCACCCTGTAGGGCCAGGTAGGACTATTTCAACCCTATTTGGCCAACTAGTTTGTCACCTATGAAGTTCTAGACCAATGGAAATTTTGTGCAGTCTCCATGAAAACTCCAAATTTCTCCACTAGAAAGTAGTGTTAGATGAACTGTTACTTTGCTCACAAAAAGAAATAACTAAATAAGAGCATGATAAACACCTGATAAAATCCATAGGCCATAAAACAAAACACAGCTGCAGAAGAATCTTTGGTAAAACATGAGGAAACTGAATTCCCACAAAGAGCCACCTTAACAGCCCAACAGGAATCACTTGGTGCTTCTAGAAGTTTCTTAGTCTAGATGCTGCCAGTTATTCCCAACACGAAAGAGGAATGAAGGGTAGATTAACACTGATATGCCTGTGAGTCAGTCCCCATTCCTTGAGTCTAAGCTCCTTGGCAAACATATTAGAAGGTCCCTGGGCTTGCCCACCACTTGACCTCAACTGACTGACAGATTCCTGCCTCCCCAAAAAATCAATAACTCTACCCACTTTCTCCATTATACACACGACTGGAAATGGGGAGGAGACTTGAAAGCACATTTTGCTTTGTCACTCTGGACACCTCTGGGCCCAGAGATTATGTTCCATAACCACTGGGCTGAGGCCAGCTAATATGGACTATACATCAAGAAAGAACAACAGCTGAAAACCCCCAGTCACGTGCCTGATGGCCAGCCCTGCTTATGAGAATCCTGACATCTCTGCCAACTGTGACTCCAAGCCCCAGGAGACAGCCCACTCACTAAGTGAGGTAAAGGTCATGCAGCAAGGCCACAGGTTCACAGAAAGAACCCAAGGTACACACTTTCAAGCTCATTAGCTCTTAAGAAAAGACATATGGCGCATTGGGATCCACACTAATCAAGGGGCAGAAACAAACTGTACATATTAGGTTGATCCAAGTGAATTTTCTGTCATTGTAAATTAAAAAAATGATCCAAATACTGGAAATTTCATATGCGTCAACCTAGAAAAGGATAAGAAAGGTCGGTAGCTGGATCAGAGTGCTGACTTACTGTAGCCACCAGTGTTTATAGAAAGAGTCGAGTGTAGGCAGGACAAAGGTTAAATGTGTCCTGGGCAGCCAATGGACAAGTCCCACGGGACCTCACCCAGCAGAGCCCACGAGGACCTTCTATCCATGCTGACGGAGGAAGGTGCCAGAGGACCAAGGGACTTGGAGGCAAACGACTGACTAACCACAGTCAACAAATAGTTGTGCTTCTCGATCTAGGACCACAGATGTTGTAGAAGTCAAGTTCTCTCTGTTGAGGGTTCTCCAAAGTGTATTACTCAAAATAGTCCACGTGGAGATGTTTTCACCTGCCCTGACCTTACCGTTCTCACCAGCTGAGGGGAGGAACTCAATTCCTTGCCTATAAAGGGACCAGCGATTGGCATCCCTGCCTAAAGCCATCAAGTCCTCATCTGCTTCCCATCCAGGGAAAGAGATGTGTCTAAAGATAAATACAGCCAAAAGGCGGTGTCCCGTGAAGCAGAGCAGGGCATGGTCTGGCTTCGCTGGCAGCCTCAGCTCAGCTCAAGGATGAAGACATCAAACTCAGCTCCCCCTGGTCCAGGGACCACAGTAAACAAGGATGAACCCTGGGTCAATACATCCAAATGAGACGGATGAAAGAAACAAGACATTTCAACCAGAAAAACTGCAAACCCAGAGGCCTGAAAGTGTTGGATGGCCTTGTGGTGACATAATATCTTTTTTTCCCCCTCCATTTTTTATTTTCTCCCCACAGCAGCAACAGACCCGGGCAACTCCAGCTTCAGACTTGATATGTCGTCAGGAACTCATTCCAAAAGCTCTAACTAGATAACTAATTTAATACTTTGCTTCAAGGTTTATTCCTTGGCTTGCTTCCCAGATATAAAGCATCTCTGGGCAATTATGATGCAGATGCCACTGAAAGGACTTTAAATGGCTGCTGCTAATTTAACAGGAGATAGGTTGGCATTTACTGGAGATGCGCAAAGGAATGCAAAATGGGCTCAAGGACCAAAAGCATTTGTTTTTAAAAACAAAATATGGGGAATCACTTTTAAATGTTTTCCTTTGGGTTTCAATATAAACTCTGGCTAGGAAGTTGGATACCGAGCCTACTTCTCTACATGTTGTGTGTTCATGAATATTCCCTCAGTTCCAAGCGGCAACAGTGAGTGAGCTGAAATGAGGGCCAAGAGTGACGGGCTCAAGGAGACTGCACATCTACTCGCTGCCCACATGGGACATCAACAGTGGCCACGCGGGGCGCTGGGAGAGGAAAGAGGAATGCCGATGTGGTTCATCAAACAATAAGCCAGGAACTGCAGACCAACCGTTAAAACATCCCTAACGGCAGAGTATCCCAAGGATGGAAAGTCTCTAAGGAAAAGGAAACAAGTACCTCTCTGCCTGCTGATGATCCATGTTCTGAGCATCTCCTTGCGAGAGTTATGAGCTCTGATCCACTGAAAACACATGTCATCCTAGTGTTTTTCCTTTCTCAGGTCATTCAGCAAAATTCCAGACCTAGGGGGCTCAGTAGAAGCTCTACTCCTGACTGATTCTTCAGTCCTTGGAGGAGAAGCGAAGAGACCCGCCCTTGCCAGATACTCTGGGTCCAAATACAGACTCAGGTGTGAAACCGAGTTGATTCACAATCTAAAGAAGCCCATCGGGAATCAGCTTCCACACCCGTCTACTGTGTGGTGACTGGAAATCACAAAGGTGCAGTCCTTCTGGTGGGTCGGATGCCATTCTTTCCTTGTATTTACAACTCAGGAAGGGGGGGGGGAAAGGTAGCAGAGGAGGAACACATCATGGAATACCCACAAAGGTCAATCTTAGGAACAAAGCCACAATTGAAAAGTTACACCAAGAAAAGGCAGATGACAGAGAGAAGAATTCCCCAAAGTCAGCAAGAGGGAAAGCACCCGGAACACGCTTTATTCTGTACTAACCTATGAAGTTCAGGACGGTGACCAGTGAACCAAGGTTGCTGTAGTTTGGTCACTCAGCCATGTCTGACTCTTTGTGACCCCATGGACTGTAGCTCGCCAGGCTCCTCTGCCCATGAGATTCTCCAGGCAAGAACACTAGAGTGGGCTGTCATTCCCTCCTCCAGGGGATCTTCCCCACCCAGGGATCAAACCCGTGTGTCTCTTATGTCTCTGGCATTGGCAGGCGGGTTCTTTACCACTAGGGCCACCTGGGAAGCCCCCATCAAGCTGCAGGAACCCCCAATATAATAGTGTTGTTTTCCCCCTTCAGAAATAGGGTCTTAGCGCTTTATATTTTAGGATGCACTCATTTTCTTGCCATCTTTGATCTGGACATGAGCAATTAGGCTGAGGAATTTCAGAGTTGGTCACAAATCTGGCTGCAACTTCACTAGAGATGTGTTCCCTTCTGCCTCTGACCCCCCAAGGATGCACCAGGCAACCCTCCCTCCCTAGGGCCCTATTTACACTGCAGATCAGTCAAAATGTGGTTCAAATGAAAAGGACTATATTATTGTGAAAACTGCCTTAGGATGATTCACAAAAGTTATCCCAAAGGAGGAAAAAATAAATTATCTCGTATAAAATAGTACACGATGTTTGTGAGTGATCTTGGCTCCCGCCTTCAGGGAGTCCGTGGCCTGCCTGCTCTGGCCATCTGCGCCCTGCTGGGAAACAGATGTTGTCTGGAGGTGTTTCCCCATCCGCGAGATGGAGCTGGGTCCCTCTTCCGGGAACTGACGTCGGGGATGCGGGGGTTAAATGAGTCTGGAGTTTTGGAGAAACTGGATGAGGACCTGGTAGACAAACTTGTACTGAGCGATGGTCTGGATCATAAACATTCTTTGCTCCCTGAGGAGCCTCAGCATCATCGGTACTTCCACCTTCTGCAAGAAAAGAAAAGATGCTGAGATGGTGGGGGGGGCTTCCCTTGGGTCATTTCTCATTCCCTTACCTGGAATGAGGAATGTATTTACTCGCGGCCCCTGGACAGGTACAGGAGGAAACCAAAGATAGCCCCCTCTCGGTTACCCCCGTCAAAGACCATGCCTACAGCTGGAGAAGCTGGTTGTCCCGCACCACTGGTGTGACATTTTAAATACAGATCAGTCTGTTAGAGAAGACAAACGAAGCTGGTGTTAATCCCAAATGGTTCCTCTCAGGGCTACCATGGCCCAATGGGAGGATTTAAGCCAGTTATGGGTCTTCATTTCTTCCTCTGTGATGTCAGGATACCGATGCTTTCCTTTAAAGCCATGTAGCCTTGGCCAAGTCAGTGATGGTTCCTCGGCAATAACACGGGGTGATAAACCATACCCACCTCACAGAAGCGAATGAAGAAATGCATGTAAAGCATTTAGCAC
Source organism: Muntiacus reevesi (assembly GCF_963930625.1). Classification (NCBI taxonomy): domain Eukaryota; kingdom Metazoa; phylum Chordata; class Mammalia; order Artiodactyla; family Cervidae; genus Muntiacus; species Muntiacus reevesi. Next base: position 114,271,668 of record NC_089253.1, on the reverse strand, counting down.
AGTGTCTGGCACACAAGAGCTCTCGATAAAGACTATTCAGGGTCTCAGTATTAGTGAAATAAGAATACTCGTGCCCATCCTGCTATCTTGCAGGACCTCGGGTATAACCATGTGAGATAATTTATGTGTAAACCTTTAAAATGTCAAAGCACAGTCTCTGGACACCAGTCATGTTTGGAGTGATAGCCTTTAACTGACAATATATTGAGCGTTAAATGAGATTGCCTACATGTAAATTCTTTGAGTATCTCCAATGGGAAGGGATGAAGATGAGGGATCACCGGTGCCCTGGTGTGCCTCTCACCTGCCACTTCCCTCCTCCTGGACCAGCTGGGGCAGAAGCACCATGGAGTCCATGTGCCATTAGGCCCTTGGCACACGTCCCCCTGTTCTGGAAGCCCTTAGTCCAGGGAAGCGACCACACCCAGGAAATTACCAAGGATCTGAGCAAGCATCGAAAACAGAATAATAAAAAGTCAGTCATATATGTCTTCTCTTCCTTTACTGTCAAAAGTCATTTCAGCTATTTCCAAATTTTGTGTAGCTACAATACCACACATGCCGTCCTATTTTGTTGAGCTTCTCCACAACGAGTTAAATAACACGCACCACAGATTTAAAAGGGACAAGTCCCTGGTAGGAAGGAAAGAGAAAAAGGCACGTGAATCCTCAAACTATTAGTCAAAATACAGAGCCTAGCCCATAAGCTTCTGATGGTAACTAGTGGGTCTGTGTCTAAACTGTATTCCAAGGTGACTGACATGATATACCACACAGAGCACCTATCACAGACAAGTAACATACTGCATGCTGAGCCTTGCTCTGTGGTGGGCCCTGAATATAAGGACAGAATAAGACTGTTTCTACCTCATGCCCATCAAAGGCTTTGATAAGAGAGGCAAGAGTCACATAGGAGCTAAGAGTTCATCTCCCTGTGCCTCAGTTTCTCTTTGTTTTTTTTTTTATTTTATTTTTTATTTTTCAGTGGGTTTTGTCATACATTGATATGAATCAGCCATAGAGTTACACGTATTCCCCATCCCAGTCCCCCATCCCATCTCCCTCTCCACCCGATTCCTCTGGGTCTTCCCAGCCCACCAGGCCCGAGCACTTGACTCATGCCTCCCACCTGGGCTGGTGGTCTGTTTCACCATAGATAATATACATGCTGTTCTTTCGAAACATCCCACCCTCACCTTCTCCCACAGAGTTCAAAAGTCTGTTGTGTACTTCTGCATCTCTTCTTCTGCCCTGCATATAGGGCCATCGTTACCATCTTTCTAAATTCCGTATATATGTGTTAGTATACTGTATTGGTCTTTATCTTTCTGACTTACTTCACTCTGTATAATGGGCTCCAGTTTCATCCACCTCATTAGAACTGATTCAAATGAATTCTTTTTAACGGCTGAGTAATATTCCATGGTGTATATGTACCACAGCTTCCTTATCCATTCATCTGCTGATGGGCATCTAGGTTGCTTCCATGTCCTGGCTATTATAAACAGTGCTGTGATGAACATTGGGGTGCACGTGTCTCTTTCAGATCTGGTTTCCTCGGTGTGTATGCCCAGAAGTGGGATTGCTGGGTCATATGGTAGTTCTATTTCCAGTTTTTTAAGAAATCTCCACACTGTATTCCATAGTGGCTGTACTAGTTTGCATTCCCACCAACAGTGTAAGAGGGTTCCCTTTTCTCCACACCCTCTCCAGCATTTATTGCTTGTAGACTTTTGGATAGCAGCCATCCTGACTGGCGTGTAATGGTACCTCATTGTGGTTTTGATTTGCATTTCTCTGATAATGAGTGATGTTGAAGATGCAGATTCTAACAGGGATTCTCCAGGCAAGAACACTGGAGTGGGCTGCCATGCCCTCTGTGGGGTCACAGAGAGTTAGACGTGGCTCAAGGACTCAGCAAGCATTAGTAGGACGTCTCTCGTAAGACCACGGTCAAGGCTACGAGCTGCAAGGCTCGTGAAACAGTGTTAGTACACGCACAAGGGCTCAGATGCTTCAGCTGTGTCAGGCTCTTTGGGACCCCACGGACTGCAGCCCACCAGGCTCCCTCTGTCCATGAGATTCTCCAGGTAAGAATGCTGGAGCGGGTTGCCATGCTCTCTTCCCAGGGATCTGACCGACGCAAGGACTGAACCCAAGTCTCCTGCACTGCAGGCAGGCTCCTGACTGCCGAGTCACCAGGGCAGTCCCAGGGTTGGCACATGGTAAATGCTAAACACATGCTAGTTGTGGTTATTATAACATGTTCATTCTCCTCGTCATCACCACCACCCCCTTCATCATCTCCACCGCCCTCTCCAGCATCTGTATTACCTCCCCCCCACCATCTCCTTCACTTCCACCTTCTCCTCCGATTCCACCACTATCTCCTCCAGCTTCCCTACCTCTATCATCACCACCACCACACCACCTTCCTCCCTCCACCATCACTTCGATTTCCACCTCTGCCCCCACCACTGTCATCATGATCACTACCATCTCCATAACCTGTAAGATTCAGCCCCCGAGAGTGATGTACTAGCTGATATGGGGCTGTTTGGAGATAAGACAAAGGTTTCTCCTGGTCCTCAATGAAATCCTTCAACTTGCCTTGAAGATTCACTCCCACAGGCTCCGCTGTCCACTGTCCCTAACCCGAGGAATCAGGAGGCCATGGATGCTTTCTCCACCGTGCTTAGGAGACATTTTCTCCCCCTACTCTATGAACAGGGGAGGAGGGGCTAACCGATTCAGAAAAGCAGCAAGATCAAGACATCTTGCTGTGTGGCTAGTGAGAACCTGACCTTTCGTAATTTAGCTGATCTGCGACAGGCGGCCAGGAGAGAGTATCACACACCATGAAAACGGTGCATTCGGGAGGAAAAAAATGTGCGGGCATTGAAATGTTATAGCTGACATTCGGTGACCAAAAGCAATGGGACACACAGAAGCTTCTCAGGGCAGCCCCAGAGAATCCCCTCCGGTTCCTACCTCACAGCTACCAACTTCACAGTAAGGATCTTCGCTCGGATAAAAAGCATTTTACTGACAAAATTAAAACTCTATGGATTACAGACTAAAACATAAAGTATCCGAGATCCAGAAGATAGGCAAAGAAGATGGGAAAGTTTCAACAGGAGAAAAATGGGACACCCGATTTTATACTGATTTAGCAAAACCTTTTGTTTAAAAAACAAAGCAACATGGTCCCACTCCTAAAATAAGGGTTTGAATTTTACTAGACAGGCCTGAAGCAGAACAAGTAGAGAACTTTTTTCTCCCTAGCCATCTACCAATAGCAGTTATGGGAAACAGCACTGATAAGGCTGGCTATATTTGTGCTAGGGGAAGGGAAGTGAAAAATATGAGTCATCTTGCTATCTTGAAATATCAATGGGAACAGAAGTCCTTTTTGGACTGACCGCGCGTTCCAGTAAAGAATGTTCTGGCATGCAACTGGGCGTTGAGGAAGTCTGCCGTGTCTGGATAAACCCCGTGGAGAGTCTAGTCACCCCAAGCCTTCACCAAGTCCACCCTGGGTGCTCGTGGCCAAATCCCTCGCTCTGCGCCACGCTGGCTCTGACACGTGCTGTGTGTGTTCCCCTGGGCCGGTGACATCTGGTGATCTACGAGCCTTCACGTCGTCGCATTACTGAGGCTCAGTCTTTGATGGGTCTCCAAAGAGCGCTCAGCACAGAGCGATCCTTCATGTCAGACAAGACAGAGAAAATAGCTTCTCAAGTTGAAAAGGAGGAAAGGGGAGCACAGGAGGGTACGTGGGGAATGGAGAAAAGAAGGGGAGCTTGTCAAAGAAACTGCTATGAGGACGAGATCTCTAAGTGGATCCAGAGGGGACCGTGAAGCCCTGTGTCCTCCCCAGGGACCCACTGGTGCCCCCAGGGGCGCTGGGACACGCTGCAGCCACACGCACCCCATTTCCACTCTCTCTCTATCCATCTTCCCAGCACTGAGCGGGTCTGGGACTTAGTGGTAAGCCATTACTCTAATAGAAATGCCTAGAGACTTCTAGTAGTGACAGGGAAGCAAACAACCCAGAGATCTTCCGTGAGAAAAAAGGATAAAAACTCACAGAAGACGATGAGATTTCTGTGATTGTAGACTCAACTGATTCCGTGATGGGCATTTCGTTCCCCAACAGAATGTTTGTTTGTTTGAACAATAGGCCACATTGATAGAACCCCTCTTCTACTTTTTAGCAGCACAAACATTCATACGTACAGGCTGAAAGTTTCCAAAATTAACTTTTTATAGACAGGGAACTTAAAACATCCTTTGAACATGTTTATACTCGGCACTGACTGTTTTCCTAGAAGTTTCAATATAATAAATTTCATGGGGCAATATTTAATCTGATTTTTCAAACCACTGATGCTATTGAGCAAATACATATATTGTTGGATAAATTCCTTCACAGAACGTGCATGATAACATCTCCTGATTTTAAAACTACCATTTCAAAAGTCTCCTTCAATTCGCCAAGTTATACAATTTGGAAATTGAACAAGAACCAAATTACACTCGGCATTTGGAGGCAGCGTGAAGACAAGAAATAATTCAGGGCCAGGAAGTGAAGGACCTCATTTCAAACCTTGGCACCAGTGCTTAAGAGCCACCTGGCCCTGAGCAAGTCATTCGATTGTTTCTGGCCCTGGTATCGTCATCTCTAAAATCAGAAAACTGACACAAGCTGCTATGAAGAATCCAACTAAGGAAAAAAAGTGAAAGCCATTTAAAACCCCTACAGCCTCATGAGAATAGAAGGCAGAAGAACTGGTCTTTAGCCTTTGATTGCTATTTTCTCATCTCCACAAAATCAAAAGTCCCTCAGTGGAACTCTCTGACCTACAACAAGAAGGGAATGCCACGCACTGTGTGGGCACAAATATGGATAGGACAGCCCGCATCTAGCGGGAAAGAGCTGGACGCGTCTAGCCCTCAGGTTATCCACCCAGCTCTGCTACACACCATTGCCAACCTAGACAAGAGCAAACAGCCTCCTCAATGAAACTCCCTCTGAAGAATGAAACATGTTTTTAATGTATGAAGATTTTCACGGAGGAGTTAAGCCAAAAGACATCCCAGAAACGCTTAAGACTCTTCTAAACTATATGGACTGAATAACCCAGCATGGAGAATTACCCACAATAAAACCAGACCTTCTACAAAAAACACTGCAGACTTTTGGAAGTCGATGCCAGTGAAGATCAGATTTTCTAAATGCTTCCTTTCTTACACTTTCAACTCTTCTTCTATATTATTTGGGTCTCTACACAGAGCAATGAAAGGGAAAACAGATAAGGAAGGTTGTAAATGTCAGAGTCCAAGTGGGAATCACGGGTCTGGAAAATTCTCGTCAAGAGAGGAAGCTAAGCAGTGGAAATGGAAGGGCACAGGTGAAAGGGTGGCCGTGGTGTAGACTGGCCCCCAAGGGGGACGATTCAGAAGCCCAGAGAGACTTACTTCATTATGCTCCAGGCAGTAGATCATCAGCTCGGAAAGAATGACCACGCCGGTCCTGCCCACCCCCGCGCTGCAGTGGACCACAATCGGCGGGTGCAGGTTCCTGGTGCCTTCCAGCATGCTGTTGGTGTGGCGACGGACCGACTGGATCTCCTCCAAGTAGGCTGCAAGACAAGATGCAAATCTTGTCACTGAAGTCCTCCGTGGCTTTGCACACAAGTTGGGGGGGGGAGGGATGACGGGGATTTTTTTTTTTTAAGTGACAATAATTTACAGTTCTTACAAGACACTAATTATTTGGCTGGTACCCACTGTACAGTCCTGGATCCAGAAAGGACCAGCTGGGAGTCAATTAGTCCATGGGAGAATTTGTTCTTTAAATTAAATAGTTCTTTTTTAAAAATTAAATTCTGTTCTCCCCTCTGCAAATCCCAAAGTCCCCCAAGCAGATGAGTCCCGACATTACTTACAGCAATTCCTACTATTAACAGACTGGGATCAGAACACCAGTTAGGTCCCCTTGAAACGCCCGCCTGTCAGAGCCAATTTCTGGTGGGAAGAGCATCCATCTGCCCTTCCTTCCTTCCCTTCACTGAACGAGTGAACATCAGCTGAGGCTTGACTCCATTTTCAGACTTTAAAATAGACTTTGGGGAGCCTGGTTTTCAGCTTGGATCCCCTGTGGTTACGTGAGTAGCTCAAGGTAATGGCCCCCCTTTCTTGGGGGCAATGAGTGGGTTGGGGGGGGGTGTGCCACCTCCCTCTTTGCTTCCAACATCTGCCTGGCCCCGCAGGGCCATGCAAGGGACTGTTTTAATATTCCAATTGGTCACAAATGAAAAATTAGTCAATCTAAACCTTAAAGGCTGTTTTTTTTCATGATCACAAAAAAAGGGAAAAGAATAATTGCAATCCTCATACACTCTAAGAATCAGAAAAAATCAATTTGTAGTTGAGATTTTATAGTTCAGGGGAGAAGCAGATTTGAAGGTTCTTGATGCTCAGAAAATCTCGTTCCAGTGGAGCAGTATAAAATCAAACGAGGAGAAAAATTCAGAATGCTAAAGAGAAAAAAAACTGCATTCAAACCATTCTGATAATGTAAGAGCACCAATTTATACACAATGACTAAGAACTCCTGTTTTCCTTTATAACCTTATTTAATTAGTAATCTGAAGTAGTTTTACCCAAATGAACGTTTACTACCACCATCAGTGATGTAAAATGAGATAGAACAAAACAAGATGGAAGGCAATCTGAGGTGACTACATAAAGTAGTTGCTATTTGTACCAACATGAGCTAAATACTGAGCATGGAATCCCCTTCACAATTTTTTTCCCCCAGAGATATTAGGCAATAAATGTTCTCTGATGGCAGACAATGTTCACATACAAGAGACAAGGTTTTTCTTGTGTTAAGTTTAAGGAGAGAAGTGAAAAGAATATTGATCAATAAAACAGATGCCACTATCAAATGGAATGTCATGAAACACAGAGAAATTAGATTTCAATGAATTCTTTCTCCAGCAATCATATTAATAAAGTTTCTTGAGCTGTAACTCAGTGAAGACCTCTGGACACTGGAAGACAGTGGACCCAGTTCCTCTGCATCCGGGCAATCTAATTTAAACACAAACAAAAATCTTTTAAAATTCTTAATGACCTAAAGAGCCATCATTTCTAAGACCCTGCTCAGCACACTTGTCCTGAGTTTCTTAGAAAGGTAAATTGATTAATACTATTTAAAATTTTTCTCTATTTTTTTTTCAGTAATTTAGATTCACCTTTCTTAAACTGGCTCAGATTTAAAAGATTTGATTGTGATCTTAGCCATCTTATAAACTCAATCTTTTATCAGAGCTGTTAGTCAATCATCTGATGGATTTACTTTTATTGCTTCTAATTTCTAAGTCTTGCTTCTAATAGCAATTAGCAAAAGATTACCAAAAAAGAATAAAAAGCACACTGTTACAAAGAAAGAAAATTCTGCAGAGGTCACCATGCTCCTTATTAATATTTTGGGCTATAGGTAACTGTCGGGCCTCAGGCAAACCACTAACCCACTCTAGATCTCGTTCTAGGTCCTCTGAGTCCAGTCATCTTTCTTACTTTCAGTGTCCAACTCCTCAAGAACCATCAGCACATTAATGGGAAATGAAATACCCGCATCATAATCTTTCTAGTTGGACTTGTGAAATCGTACTTTTAGGTTTTTGAAAACTTATTCTCGCTTCTCTTCCCCACCCCTCCTATTCTAAATGAGTTATCAAAATGAAAATCAAGGTTTTGACATTCAACATCCTCCCTTTGTGGTGGTCAGGGGTCCTCTGCCAGCTGGTGAATCAACAACTCAGCAGGTATATAATCAATAATCTGCAGGCCACCCTCGGGCCTCCTTTCTAGCTAGAAGGAGGAAGCAGTGGGCTTTCCCACAAGTGCAGGATGTTTAGGAAAGTCTGTGGAAAGGAAAGAGTGTGCTACAGTGAGCACCAGAAGCATCAGATCTCACCCCGGCCTGTGATCACAGGCCTGCCTTCATCAGAAGCCTGAGAGAGCCTTTAAAACAAAGACTGTTTCATCTCTGCATGCTAAGAGCTCGATTCAGTGTCTGGCACATGGTGGACACACACCCGGTTGTTGGCCTTTCAAATAGCTACTACATACAATCTGGATGAATTTGTTTCTAAGATGATCATAACTTGAAAAATATACATAAATGAATGAATTTGAAAATGACAGTTTCAAACACTACAGGTTTATTTCAATAATTCTCTATTAGTTAGTCATCTATCTTTAATCATAGGTATGAGAAACTACTGATGGGGATTTACTGCTGGAGGAAATGCAGGGCTTCTGAGATATAAATCTTCCTGAGAAATTTTTAAAGTCTTTTTTTTTTCCTTTACTTTATTGCTCTGTGTTTTTTTTTTATTGTGGTAAAATATATTTAATGCATAACATAAAATGTGCCATTTTAATCATTCTAAAAGTACATAACATTAAGTATACAGTGACAGTTAAGTATAATCAGAGTGTTCTGCAAACATCACCACTATCCACTTATAGAACTTTTCTGTGGTCCCAAACAGAAACTTTGTATCTATCAAACTGTAACTTCCTATTCCTCTTCCCCCTAGCTCCTGGTAACCTCTATTATACTATCTCTATGAAGTTGCCTATTCTGGGTAACTCAACATAAGTGGAATCACACAGCATTTATCCTTTTGTATCTGGCTTATTTTATTTAGCATAATGTTTCCAAGGTTCAAGGATGCGATGTCTATCAGGATAGGTACTGAAGGTCTAAATCAAGGTAGAACCAATTAGTTTACCTTTAGCTCACTGCATCAATGGTAAAGAGAATACAAGTATTAATCTTCTCTGCTCTACACATACTATCTAAAGTACTATATACTTCAGTGTTACAATACTTTCACCACCTAAGAGAAAGTATCCTCTCTTTTCACTTCACCTCCAACTGATAAGACCATATATGCTGTTGGTAAAACTCCAACTGACAAGCAAAAACTTACACAGAAATCCTTGGACATCCTCTGGGCAGCCGTGGTCTGGCCAGTCAGTATACTGCAAATGCCACACGGTCCTTTCTTGCCCGGACAGAAGGTGCTTGACCTTCAAGCCTGTCGTTGCATAGCAACCGGAATCTGTTCGGAACTTTGTGGTGACCTTGAACTTGCCATAGGTGGCTGAGCTGTGCTTGGAACCCAGTTTGGGCCAGTATCGGTGGCTCTTGGTTCGTCCGCCTTCCTGAATCACACAGAGAAACAAAATTGGACAGGAGTCAAGGGAAGCTCTTATCCTCTTAGTTTTAAAATCTGAGGAGCGCAGAAAACCTGAATGACTTCTAAGTCACTGACTCAGTAACATCATGCAGTGTCTCCTACAGAGCAGATTTCACACATTTTAGCTAAGGCCAGTTGTACCATGCAGTTATATCAACGGAAAAATGTAAAGATTCCCAACCCGGCTGCAGCTGAATGTTAGAGAGAGGAGCCAGAGTAAGAACGAGCCAGAGATGAGAACACGCTAGGTACTGTGAGAAGTGCAGGAAGGCTTCAGTGTGGATGGCAGAGAGGAGGTTAGTTAGAAAGGCCTTGTGGTCCATGGTAGGGAGTAGGGATTTGATGCCATGTACAGTGGGAAGCCAACCGAAGGTGATGAAGTGACCTTAAGCAGAGGAGTGAGAGATCTCAGTCATCATTCTAAGTCACTTCAGTCTTGTCCAACTCTTTGTGACCCTATGGGCCGTAGCCTGCCAGGCTCCTCTGTCCATGGGATTCTCCAGGCAAGAATATTGGAGTGGGTTGCCATGCCCTTCTCCAGGGGATCTTCCTGACCCAGGGATTGAACCCATGGCTCTTATGTCTCCTGAACTGGCAGGTGAATTCTTTACCACTAGCGCCACCTGGGAAGCTCCCATTCTAGGTCATGCCTCTCATTTCATATGCCTGACCCCAGGTACTACTCTCTGTTATCCCCACCAACCAGGGACACTGCCTCTATCATCTGGTGTCAATCTCCTTTTTTTCCCCCCATCCTGATTCATTTGTTTTAGTCCCATTGCAACTGAAGCAGAGGGGAAAACTGACTCTATCCCCGTTTGCTCTCTGTTAATTTTATCATCTTTTCTGGGGATATGCATTCTCAGCCATTTACAAAAACAGGGTCTGTTTTAAAGTTCTGCAGAATTTTGACATCACAGGGGTGGGAGCGGGGGTGGATGAGATGGTGGCTTACAAGGGGACCCAGGGGACTTTCCTGGTGGTCCAGTGGTTAAGACTCGGTGCTTTCAATGCAGGAGGCACAGGTTTGATCCCTGGTCCGGGAACTAAGATCCTTCATGAGACATGGTGCGGCCAAAAAAAAATTTTTTAATGAAAAATTTTTAAAAATAAAAATAAAGAAGGGTACCTAGGGCAGGAAGTGGGTGGAGAGAGGGGGGAGAGGTCCAGAATACAGGGCAGGGGGCATGAGCCACAAGTGGTGATTGGTCTGCTCACAAAGCAACACATCTTCAGGGACCCAAGTAGTCCTGCCCTGACTCTTTTGGTTGAATTGAGTCTTCTTAAATTTGAAGCACACCTGCCTCTTTTATTGAACCATCCTGTGAAAGAGCATTTATCGGAGGCCTTTACATAACTTGCTGAGTACCCACATAAACTTGGAGAAGGAAATGGCAACCTGCTCCGGTATTCTTGCCTGGGAAATCCCATGGGCAGAGGCACCTGGGGGCCTACAGTCCTCAGGGTTGCAAAGAGTCCAACACGACTCAGCACCAGCAACCTACATCAATTGCAGATTTCAAGAGACTGTAAGCCTCTGGCTGCTTCGGAGATCACTGGACTTTGTTCCTAAGGCTTCCTGTCACTCAAGTTTCAGCTCAAACGCAGCCTCCTCAGAGGGCCCTGGGCTGCCATCTAACCTAAAGTAGGCCCGCAGTCACCCTCCAGCCCATTACTGGCTTCACAGCTCTCACCACTATCTGAGCTGACTTTACGGATTCCCTTTTCACGGTAAATCCCACTAGGATGTAAGCTCCCTGGGGACAAGGATCAAACCTGCCGTGTTTACCACCTTGTCCCTGCCTGGGGTCAGCAGAGAGGGCAAGGACATTGTTTCCAATGGAATGAATCCCTTCTAGGGATGCAATTCAATAGGGTGATAAAACTAGAGGCTTTAAGGAGCATTTACTCCCTGAGGGGACAGAAGGTCAGCCTAGAGAAATACAGCTGGCCCGAAAGGGCCCAAAGTCCTTTCATCACTACCTTCTAACGGGCTGTTCTGGAAAGCATCTGCTCAGAAGAGTCAATAAAAGGAGTATGACTCGTTTTTCACCTCTTTCTGTTTCCTATCCTTTAAAAGGTGTTAGGGAATGGGTATGCAGTAACATGCCAGGCTCCTCTGTCCATGGGACTCTCCAGGCAAGAATACTGGAGTGGACTGCATGCCCTGCCCCCGGGGATCTTCCCAACCCAGGGATCGAACCCGGGTCTCCGACAGGGCAGGCAGATTCTTTACCATCTGAACCACCAGGGAAGCATGTGATACATGGTTTAAAAAAAAAAAACCCAAACACCCAGATGAAGCCTAACCCTTAAATGACTTCAAACCATAAGGTAAAATTTAATGGAGGGAACCAAAGGAAGTGGTTTAAAACAAAAAAAATTTAGACTGTGACAAGAGAAGAAACACAAAACATCTTTCCCTAAAGACAACAGGCTCTGAGTGAATTGCTAGATGGACTGGGGGTATATGCCAGTTTTGGCAACACCACACAGACTTCTTCAGTTACAATGGAAAAACTATGTTTGACTTGGCAAAGGAAGAAAAAGGTTTTCTTTTCCTCTCTCCTCAAAGAATAGAGGCCTCCTCTACAGAAATAACAGCTTCTGGTCTTTTTTCAGCTGATAAACAGGAGAGCCTGTGAGCTGCCATGCCCTGGGTGTGGGAATATACGCCGAGTTACTAGGAGCTCCCCCAAAGTTCTCAGACTCCGATGGAAAGACCGTTGCTTTGCTGGGCACAACAAAAGGGAGCTGGCTGGACTGAAGTCCGGTTCTTTTTTGTTTGTTTGTTTAATTGTACTACATGGCGATTCAAGGAAAAGAGTTAAAAGCTGGATCAAGATGGGACCTAACAATAAATCATCTTAACAAAACAAACCTATATAGAAATAAGGAGAGAAAAGAGAGGCGTGTCAGAGAGAAAAGGATTTGCAGAGAAGCGATGCCAGAAAGAGGACAGCGCAGCGGAGTCGCGGCCACAAAGCTCACCTTCCGGCCACTCCCTCCCCCGGGGACGGATGGCGGGGTGCCCATTCCGCTTACCTCCTCTGCAGTGACCATGGCGATCACGTTCGCTCCCTGCTCCCACACCATCTGCCAGAAGTCGTGGCATGTGTGTGGCAGGGGTCCCTGAGTGGCGATGTAGTGCCATTCTGCCCCACCGACCACCACCTGGAAGCCAAGGGAAGCATCAGAGAATGAACCCCAAATCCAGGACAGAATTCCATGCTGACCACAGGTCCTTTTGCAGCCACCTGAAAACCCTGGATAACATTTTTAGGTCCACTGTGCTAGTGCCATTATCAACAGCCCTGAGACCAGGAGTGGCTGGTGACAGTTTCACATGAAAACATCATGTCACTCAAGCTTATCAAAATATACCTCATGGGTTTTGGTCTTCAACCCACAGTAATTATGTACAAATCAGCGCATGTTAAAAACACACACATATGCACACACACACACACATATATATATACATATAGATATCCACATGTATAATATTATATGAATATATATGTGCATAATCTAACAATTTTTACAGATATAATAGTTATGTTTCCAATATGCAATGTATTGATAACTACCATCCTTTTCTCCTTTTTATAGTCTATCCATGAAAAAAAAAAGCCAAAAAAAAACAAACAACCCCCACAAACTCTTTTTTACTAAATTGGTTTCATACCCCACTACCATATTGTGGTCCATGGTCTGAGAAACAGTACTCTGTGGCATCCTTTTAAATAACAGAAAAGTCTACCATGGCATAACACCCCTTTGGAATAACAATGTCCCTCTACCACTGCCCTGATAGGAAGTGTGTGTAAACCTCTGTTGTACCCGCTGCTCTGTACCTTATACAGGAAAGGTGTTATGAATGCACAGAAGCCAACAGTACTCGATATTTCATCACCACCTGCCCCTTTTGCAGATAGTGTCCAACTGAACTCTGGAATCCTGAGATGGTTTTGGATAACAAAATCATCACCCTACACAGCTCAGGGTGACCTTAGTGAGAAATGGAGTATTTCCTGCCATATCAGTAAACAAGGATATCACAGTCACCACCAGCACGGATGGTGAGCTGGTGAGCCCTGAGGGGACCCAGGAAGGAAAGAACACCCGCCCTCTAGCAGCCACTCCCCATGGTGAGCCCCCTAGGGAGCTCAGCTGGTGAAAAGACCATGATGGCCCCAGATAGCTGAGGTGCGCATCAAAGGAATGATTTCAGTGAGCCCAGACTCTTGCATCTTCCCATACACAGAGAAGTGCTAAATTCCTTAACGTGGGTTATACAGTTTTCTTTAATTAACAATAATCTTAAAAAAATAATAATAATCTTCTGATGTTCTGACTACCCGCCCTTTGTTGCAAAACTTCTATATAACCTAGCTCCTCCCCTCACCCCTGGGGAGCAAGTCTCTCAGGTTCACTTGAGATGCTGTCTCCTTGGCTTTAAATCCTGAAAAATCCCCACCAAATAAAGCATAACTCTCAACTTTTAGGTTGTGAATATTTTTAAAGCCCACATTTGGAGGATAATTCTGCAGCGATAAATATCAGCAGTGGAGACTTATCAATAAAAAGGCATGCCCCAAGTGTGGGAGGTGATGCTAGCATGGGGAAACGGGGGCCTTTGGAGGGACTCTTTCTGGGTATCCCTTCATTCCTGTGCCTTGATATTATTGCCAAGTCAGGCTTCCTTACACATTAATTGGTGTGGATCTCAAGATAGCTTTAGGGGTAATGGAGTGATCACTGTTTGTAACTTTTTCTCTCATTTGTTTTATGAAACTATATACTAATTTGATTCAAACAAAAACCATGTCAGTTACTATCTCGTTACACAAGACATGCTTAGGTCAATGCTGGCAAGCAAAATCCATTTTCTGAGTACTGGTGGGAGATGACACTCATGTATTTGCTGGCTGGCTAGGAATTTGGCTTATCTGTGGAATCATGCTTTTAAACATTATCCTCTCTGGCACCCAACATATAGGAGCCATAAATACTTCCAGAATATGTTGCTGCCTGGGGCCTTTCAGCATATTCCCAAGTATTGACAGGAGAGTATTAAAAGCTGCATTAAAAACACAACTGCCAATGCTACTGAGGTAGGTTTCACAGATGTGATTTCACCTCTGGAGCAAACAAATCTCTGTTCTGTGTTAATGGCTGCTTGGCATCCAGGGAGGAAACACTGGCAAGATATACAACTATATTCCAGAAAACAAGGACAAGTTCTTGCAAGCTCTCTGGGTCTATTAAACGCACCCATGTCTAACCCAGATCCACAAGATGAAATGTGGGCCTCGGAGAATATGGAGGAATCACGTTTCTGTTAACAATGCCTGACGGGCACAGCCCATGCAGACTGACAGCTTTTTCCAGAGGGTAGATGGAAAACAGGAGGGCGATTTGGCCAAAAGAAGACAGTATATTACAGCTGTGGAAGATTTTCACAGATACTCTAGCAAGAAGCAGCTGTGCGATCCACATCTTTGAGTCCATTTTTTCAGTCATTGTTTCATTGCCTAAATTCAGCCCAGGAAACTCACCACTGTCAGCTTCCTTCAGAGTTCTATGGGGCTCAGATTTTTTTTTTAATTGTTTTCGTTTATTCATTGTTTTTTATTGCATTATTATTGTTTTGAGAGTTCTCACTCTCAAAAATATGAGTAAAATACACAATTATGATCCATGAGAGTTATGCCATCCTATTTCTTTGGACAGGACTTTCTGACATTCAAAAAAAAAAAAAAAAAAAAACTCTATGATGACCTAAAAGAGTGGAATGGGAGGGTGGCTCATGAGGGAGGGGATATATGTACACATATGGCTGATTCATAGTGTTGTACAGAAACTAACACATTATAAAGCAATTATATTCCAGTAGAAAAATATGCGGTTATCTATGCTCAGTGAACAAAAACACTATACCAACAGTGGTACAGTTTCCACATTCTGCATCAAAGCTGTTTGAACTACACAGGCCAACAACTGGCTGTATTTTAGAGGCTCAAAGGAACCTACCTATGATTTGGCTACAGTTGAAAATTTCAATGAAGAAAGGAAATAATGCCAGAGGTAGGTTTCTGAAGTTATTGACCACAACAGACTACTAATGTGAACCTTGTATTGTTGAAAACCATCCTGGAACAGCTGTAACAGTTACCCAGATACAATTCACATTAGTTACAAATAATTCCCCTAGTTCGGAGGCCAGGGCAAATGGTGACATTCTAAACAAATATGCTCTGTCATTAGGGGCCCTGGTGAAATTAAGCTATTTAGGGAAAACTTGTTTGCATGCATATATGTATCTATAACTCTAAATTCTAACTGAAGTAAAGCTAAGCTGACTAACTTTAAAGTCTATGAAATACTGAGATATGAAGATTTGGAGTATTCAAACTAGTTAACAAAAATGTAATGACTCAAATACATTGAATAATGTTGGCAAACCTTGTAAAATTCATTATCAACGTCACCATTATGGTTGATGGTTAAATTAGTCCACTCGTGAATATCATACAAAGTTGGGACTTCAGCTATAAAACGCATAACCAGTATCACAAGTGAGAAATGACAACTCTCTGTCACTCTTGACCATCATAAAAACTCCAGTGACAGAAATACAGCGCCTGTAACTTCCACAGCCTCCATCGCCTGCAAATCACAAACTGAAAGGGACAACCCTCAGCTTGACCTGTGAGTTTCCTGAAAAGTTACCCCTTACAGAGACAAGAAAAAGCTAAATCCTCCGACACAATCAAGCTTCAGAAATAGCTGACCTGAGGTTTTCCCTGAGGCCACTGGGCTTCCTTCTCTCTGCAGTGTTAGGCATGGCCTTCGAGTTGACTAAGAAAAACTCCGAGAGTTTTTGAACACTCCCTCGGGGTTTGAGGACCAGCCAAGTTGCGCAGTGGCAGCCTGTCTATTTTCTCCTCCTGCATTTTTACCGTTAACCCAGCAATCTTCGACCAGCCTTCCCAACACGCCCCCCTTCTTACCTTGATGTGGGAGGCGTTAATGTAGCCTGTGTTATTTTCTTTGGTTGGTATTAGCTCTACGCGGTTCTCCTCATAGGGAACCACCTCGCGGATTCGGCTGCGCTCAGCATTTTCTGGCAGAGCCGCTGTGCTGAAAATGCCATTTGCCTTTTTCTTTGGAATTTGCTCGTATTCTGTGAACACCATTCCCTCTTCGAGCTTCTTCTTCAGGGTTCTGAACTGCAACAGAAGGTGATCTTCAGCTCTCTGAATAATCTGATCCAAACACTCTGACAAAACCACCAGATTTCTCAAAATATTTACAGCGAGGGTGTTAATCAGCAGTTTCAAGATGGACAATCAAAACTTGATTATTCGGTCTCATTCATTCACCATATTGCACGTTTCTCTTGTCTAATAACCAATTGCCTCCTCGCTCATACCTTAAACAGCACAAATCTGCCAGACTAGGCAAGAGCTGAAATTCAAAATTAGCATTTTGTTATTAACGTGTATGCATGCTCTGTCGCTCAGCTGTGTCCAACTCTTTGTGGCCCCATGGACTGTAGCCCGCCAAGCTCCTCTGTCCATGGGATTTCCCAGGCAAGAATACTGGAGTGGGCTGCCATTTCCTCCTCCAGAGGATCTTCCAACCCAGGGATTCAACCCATGTCTCCTGAATCAGCAGGATGATTCTTTACCACTAAGCCACCTGCTGTTTCAAGTTCTAGTGATAAGGAGATTTTTAAACCTTAGTTATCAAAAAAATCCTTTTCTCCACTTATGTAATTGCTTTTAGCTAAATTTTAAGGTGATACTGATCCATAGTTCTCTAGTCATGCAGATTAGACACCCCCCTCTTTTATTTTTCCCATGACCAAAATACTAATTACAATAACATGGTATTAACTGGATTAAATGATGCCTTAAAAGACCCTTCTAGGACCCGCCCTGGGGGTCTGGTGGTTAAGACTCTATGCTTCAAATGCAGGGGTCACAGTTTTTGATCCCTGGTCAGGGAATATGCCATGTGGTGTGGCAAAAAAAAAAAAAAAAAAAGTAAGACACTTCTGGCTCTCAGAGCATGCTAATAATTCATATATGTCAGCAAAACCTAACCCTAATCTTACTGGCACTCTATTACATTTACACAACCTGTTTTTTAACCTGACAGCAATTTCAGGGACTATAGGAGCGTGTTTGTTCACCTCTGAAACACTACCATGCAACTTTCTTTGCTTTTCAAAACCAAAGTTCTCACAATGCATTACCCTAACAATTTTATATCAGTCATACTCTATAGCCAAGCATGTGCCCAGCTGCTCAGTCATGTCCGACTCTTCAAGGTCCTATGGACTATAGCTCATCGGGATCCTCAGTCCATGGAATTTTCCAGGCAAGAATAATGGAGTGGGTTGCCACTTCCTACTCCAGGGGATCTTCCCTACCCAGGGATCAAACCTGCGTCTCTAGCATCTCCTGCATTGGCAGGCAGATTCTTTACCACTAGCGCCACCTGGGACGCTCCTAGCAAGGGACCAGCATATTAAAGAATTCTATAAGTGCTTGGGTAAAATAATTCCTCCCTAATAAAGGGTACTTGTTCACAAAAATCACAGAAGTTGAGCACTAGGGCAAGGGCTTAACCTCTTCACTCTGCAAAACAAAAAACCAGGCCCAGAGAAATGTGGGTTGACTGAGGCCACACAGACCGGAGGCCGGGGCTGGTGTCTCCAGGCGTCATCACTGAACCAGCCTGACCAAGAAACAGGAGATATTGGAAAGGATCAGTCTAATGCAGCACAACCCAGGTCGCACTCATCTTCAAGCTGGAGAATGAATTCGTCAAACACACCTTCGTGCTGGCGTGTCTGGGCGAGGAGAGAGCGTCAGAATCCTAAGACCACAGAGAATGAGTCACGCGTATGAAGAGCCCAGCGCTTACCCTCTCGTCCATGGGAACTCGGGTGGCATCGACGCGACTCTCCTCCCGCCCTGAGCCCCGAGCAACTGAGAGTCCGTTCAAGGCTGCCAACATCAGTGGCCTCTTCTGCGCCTCCAGGCCTGCCATCTTCTGCTTTTCTAGATTCTTGCGGCAAGAAAAGGCATGTTCTCATTGTTTGTAATACCAGGAGAATGCTGGAATGTGTTTTAATCTCCCCAAATCTATAACTCCCCAGCCAAGGAATGCAGACAATTACCATTAGCAGGGCAAATTCAAACACAGCCTTCCCCTCCATTCCCACTGCGCCCGAGGAAGCCGGCTCCACTGGGCCTCCTGAGCGTTTCTTTAAAAATGGAGTAAAGAAACAAATAGACAAGAGCAGAGAATCTACACAAATACACCCTGCCGTAGGGCTCACAAAAAGAGCACGCATGAGTCACCTTAGGAAGACAGCACTGAAGGAAGACAGGACAAAGAAAAGAGAAAGAGATTCATGAATAATCAGAGCTAGTCACAGCAATGGACCTTTTATGCAGATTAAATGCTTATAAAAACTGCTGCATTCTTTTTTTAGATTTTTATTTTTTAAATTATGAAAGTCTGATAACACATTTATAGGAAACGTGGAAAACACAGAACAAGGTTATACACAGTTCCACTATATATTACCGTTATTTTTTTAAGTGGCAAAATTAAAGATTTTTAATTGGAGTTTCAACATCAAACTCTCAAAAATCAGTAGAATGAATATATAGAGAAGCAGAAGGATATAGCAGAAAAACTGTCCCATTGATAAGAGGATGGATACATACAGAGGTAAAGAAAAAACTTCCTTCCCAAGTTCCCACTCAGAGGGGCTAGGACTGAGGTGTTAACTCTATATTGAATCTCTCTGGTCCCTGGGATATTATTTCCAGAAGCAGAGCTGATAAAGTTTAACACACGCGCTAATACCAAAGTCTGGAACCACCTGAGATGAGCCCCCAGCAGGACCCTTCACGCTTTACCCAGAAGACTCACAGGAATGGATGCCATGGCTCCCAGTGACCACAGCGGGGCCCCATTGGCTGTGACTACACCCTGGGAGGGCATGATCTGGGGGCCACGCAGGCCACCCTTGGCCCTTGCTTATGACTTCGTGACTCCTCTCTGCTCACCTGCACAGACACTCTGAAACTGTTGGCCCCTGTTATTTTGCCTACAGCTGTGCTTCCCCACTTCCTCTAAGATGACTGGGGCGTGAACCAATCTCCAGTTGATCACTTAAGGCAAAACAGGAGCATTTTCCACCCAACAGTTTTGTCTTAGAAGACAAAAGGACAGAGGGACTCTATAAAGCACAGAAACAGATGAGTTTTACAGAGTTTACAATTTTCATCCACAGTTTGCAAGTCCCTTTGGTTGCCACAGATGACGGAGTGATCTCACTCCGTGTTCTGTTTTGTTTTGTTTTCAAACCTTCAGGTATTTTGTTCTTAGTTTGTCCTTTAGAAATTTACTTCCTAGAGAACTGTCTTGTGGAGCTATGGTATTGGTAGAGGATAGAACACCTGTTGTGTGTGTTGATTCAGTCGTGTCCAACTCTTTCTGATCCCATGGACTGTAGCCTGCCAGGCTCCTCTGTTCATTGGATTCTCCAGGCAAGAATACTGGATTGGGTAGCCATTCCCTTCTCTAGGGGATCTTCCTGCCCCAGGGATAGAACCCAGGTCTCCTGCATTGAGGCGGATTCTTTACCACCTGAGCCACCAGGAAACACACTGCAAATCAACTATACTTCAATTAAGAAAAAGAAGCGTGGAGCCCTGGCCTCTGTGACTGATGCTGTCAGTAAGGTGCTGGGTCCCGTGACAGGGCTAACCCATCAGATAAACCGAAGGAGCATCCCAGAGGAGGATTAACTGTGGGAAAGTGAGAAAGGGTCAAAACATATTCTACTCTTAAAAATGATCCTGGTTTCTCAACCCTGGGCAGACTTTGAACATTCGGGATTTAAATTTGAGAGTTTTGTTGGTTTACTTACTCACTAGTTTGTTTTTCTAAAGGAGAATTTCCTCCCTGCCTGCTGTTATCTCTTTTAGTTGAGAATGTTTCAGTCCTCTGCAAAATTTTGAGAAAGCAATGATTCTTTTTTTTTTTTTTGGTAAACGGTCCTCAGATCCTTCTGCTTCCTTCCCACTGCACCATAAGGCGACCCAAAACAAAAAGCAACTCACTTGTCTTTCTTGGGAAAGGATTACTACCCAGGGAACACTGAAACCCCAATGATAAACTATTTCTCTTAGCTCCTCCTCATTTATCCTATCCGCTTATTAACAGAGATCAAAAATAATGAATTCAAAGATTTAACTGCAGACAGTGAAATGCCTTCAAAGCAGCAGCAGGAAGCATGCAGGAGGCACTATCCACACCCCAGGCCTGAACGATCCATCAAGGGGACAAGCAACTCCAGAAAGGGAGAGAGAGGGCTGCCTGCAGGGGAAATTCTCACCATAGCTGTCTGCTTCCAGTTCCTACTTGGTTTTCTCTTCTAGGAAGGCCTTGAGAGCCTTCTCTTAGCTATGCCTAACAAGTCAGGCAAAATCTACCCATGATGGGGACCAGAGTAAGGCACCTGAGATGTGGGGGTGAGTTTCTTCAGAAAGACCAGGGAGACCCATCCCAAGCTCCAGTGCTAGGGCTCGGGTCACCATCTGGCCTGGCTCACTGAAGACCCTCTGAGTCCTCCTGAGGTCGGGACAACAGCCAAGGGTGGCTGCCCCTGAGCTCACTAGTATGTAGGATTTGGGGAAAAATCAGGGAAGGGATTTCCCTAGCAGTCCAGTAGTTAAGACTTTGTGCTTAAAATGTGGGGGGCACGGTTCAATCCTTGGTCAAGGACTAAGATCCCACATGCTCTGCGGTGTGGCCAAAAAACAAAAAACAATTTTTTTTAAAAAGGTACACCTTTAAAAAAAAATAAGGGGAAATGATATAGGGCTGGGGTAATGATGTTACTGAACTAGTTAAGAGGTAAAATCGGCTATTCACTATTACCCAGTGGATGGGATGGGAGGACACGTGGATGAACAGTGAGAAAGGCTTCTGTTTGCTCTGTGATAATGCATGAAGCTCTATATGAGGAATCAGGGCCGTAAGTATCAGCTCCAGGCTTTTGTTTAATACAGGTAACAAGGGGATGAATACAACCAAAGTGAGGCTAGGCAACCATGTAGGTGGTAATAAACAGCCAGTCAGCAAGGGAAATGGCAACAGTGAATGCTTGCACTGAAGAGTTCTTGATGTCAGGTTGTGTGAAAGGGGCCTGAGGCCCAGAAGTGCTGAAACTCCCTTTCTACCAATGATTACTTTTCCCAAACGTGGAAAGCTCTCCTCAAGGCACTCACCCCCGCACTTCATTCCATCCCCCAGCCAAACAGTTTTATTTGCCACAGGCACAAGCACATCTTTCACAATTTCCCTCCAGGTTTGCGAAAAGTGGAAAAAGTTATGCCTGTACCAAATTCCTAGCAATACTCCATGGATGGCTAAAACTGTGAGGCTGAGAATGTTCTTGAGGTTTGTCTAAAGCCGGAACGTTGCTATGGATTAGATTCCTAAACCGAGGGACTTGACTTTCTTAAAACTTTGACTCTTTACTATTCTTTACAAGTTGACTCCCACTGCAGAATTGGGGAGACTTATACATGAAGAAAGTCTGATGAATTCCCTCAAAGCAAAATATAAGTTACAGCTGCGCTGGAGTTCCTAAAAGAAGTGCTGGCTACCTTATCACCCAGATGTGGTACATGCAGAGTCCATCTGGGTCTGAGTAGTTATAATGAGAGAATTTTTTTTTAAGGGAGTGAACAGCTCCAGGAGGAGTAGCAATGGTATTATAAAACATTTTGTAAAGTAGCAAATACAATACAGCAATTTTCTCATTAGTAAGATGTAATTCACTTTGTTGCTCTAGGTATGCAACTGTTAGTGTATACTTTTGCTCTGGCAACATAACTAAGCTTCCAGAGGAAACATACTGAAGAAGAGTGACTTATGTCTAATATTAGGCATTGTCAAATGTTACACGTGTGTGCGCTGAGTGTATGAATGTGTGAGTTCTTGATGGAGTAAGCTCAATGGTGAATTCAAACTCAACTGTATACTTCCGAGTTTACTGTAATTTTCATAGATTTGTGCTGACCATCTATTGAAAGAAGATCTGAAAATGAACTGGACACATCATGGTCAACACTGATGAGCAATCCTGACATCCAGGTCTTCACAGAAAGCTGTGCTTTGAAGGGAGGCTGCTCTTTTAATATTTAACTGGGGAAAAACTGCTTTCCCCAGAAAAAAACAAAATGCCAGGAGATGGAGGAAGGTGAGCTCCTGGCAGCTCAGGCAGTGGGAAATCTGACCCTGAATATATTCACCAAAATGCTGGCTCAGACACTGATCTCAATACCACATACCTGTGAGATCCTAACCTTGTCACAGCATTTTGCCCCAAGCAGGCCTAAGAGAAGCCATGAATGAGAATGGAAGGAGCAAAAAACAAAGTTTAGTGAAATGAAACCCTACCTGTTTAAAATGCAAGTGACTTTTAAATCCTATCACATGTTTAAATCCTCCCAGGTTCCTTGATAAGCCTCGCGCTTTCTTCCATGCCCAGAGGAGGGAGGTGTGCCTGAATCACCCAAAAGGAGCAGGGAGGGTGCTCTGGGGTGGGGGCCGGGGTGGGGGACCAGCACCTTTAACCATCCCTCCAAAGATGCCCCTGGGAGAGGCGGCCACTTACCCGAATCATCATCTCTCTTTCTATAATGCTATCCTCCAGGGAAAACATTTCGGACACAGGTCTCTCCTTGACAGGCTCTTTCTTGACCCGCTCCTTCACGCTCGTCAGGTCGGGCTCCGAGATGGATGGCCCGAGAGAGGCCCCGTTGACGGCCAGCTGGTCGGCCCGGGAGACGCTGATGGCCTTGGCAGGCCCGTGCCGCAGCAGCCTGGCCCGGGCCACAGCAGGAGGCAGGCACGCCTGCTCCTGCCGCAGCGCCCCGTTGCTCACGCTTTTCCGGGGCCCGGGGTACTCGGGTGGGGGCTTGTTTGGAATCCGGGCCAAGGCGGCCTGCAGCTGGGCGCTGTACTCCACCTTCTCCCGGAGCACGGGGATCTGGGGCACCGGGTCAGGAGCCTCCTCCTCCTCCTCCTCGCTCTCGCTGCTGTGGATCAGCATGGTGGCATCCGAGAACGTCTTCTTGTGGTGGTACTGGGGGAGCTGGGGGACCTCGTGGCTGCCAGGGCCCCCCTCGGGAGGCCCCGGCTCCCGGAGGGTGTTGCGGCGGGCCATGGGGATGTTGAGCGACTTCAGGGTCATGGCTTCCATGCCCCTGACGATGCTGCTCATCGCCTCCAGGCTGTGGCGCTTGTGCACCGCGCCGTGGTGCTTGGTGGCCGTGAGGGGCTCGCTCACCTCCTGCAGAGACTGGTGCACCACGGGGGAGCTGTCCTCCTGGAAGGTCTTCACGGACAGCTGAACCTTGCGGGTCACCAGGTCGGGGCTGCTGCCGCTGACGTACTTGTGCCGGTGGCTGGCCAGGTCCGGCGTGCTGGTGGCCGGCCGGGGCCGGGGGTAGGGGGGCGGCGGCCGGAAGAGATAGCTTCTGAGCACGTGGGCCGCGCTGTAGCTATGGGCGCCCTGCAGCTGCATGTTGGCCAGCTCCGGGGTGCTCACCGTGTGGGAGATGGCTGTGGCTCCCCCCGGCTGGCTCGGCACCGTGGTATTCGTGGGGTTGAGCTGGTCTGACGGGCAGACCAGTTTGTTCGCATAGCCCCCCTGGGGCCCGTAAGGGATCGTGTAGGGGTGCCTCTCCCGCATCTCGGGCTGGCTGTACACCAGGTCCTCTGGCTGGTTGTAGGCGTGGGTGTTGATGATGTTGAGGTTTCGCAGGGACTGGCTCTGGCTGTCCATGTGCACGACGCCCCTCTTCATCTGCCGCATGACCGTCTCGTAATCGGGCGTGGGCCGGTAGGATGGTACAATGATGGCGCTATGCCGGTGGCTGGGGATGTAGTCCGCCCGCATGATGTCACTCCCGGGGATGCTGAGGTTGGAGGAGACGGGAGAAGCCTGGATGAAGCTTTGGGAGCAGCTGAGGGAGTTGACGCTGTGAACGCTACACACGCTGCCGCCATTGGTGACGGTGCCATTTAAATAACTTAAGTCCAGGCTGTTGTGTGAATTGCAATACAAGGCTTCTTCATTCCCATGGAAGATGCTGTCTGCAAGAAGTCAAACAGAGGCCCATGAACCTCCACACCATCCTGCTTCCATTGAGTTGGTCCTCACATTCATGGGGGTCATTTTTAACTCACGTAAGTCATAAAAAGGGAAATCCCATGGTCTCCACCCACATAGGTCATAGAAAAAACCAGCAATTTCTTGGGCAAGATGCCAACATACTGAAAGAATATTTTAAAGCACACTATAAAGAAAAAGTGAATCTAAACAAATGAAGCTAGGTACATATGGAACTGTTGTCAGCTGGGTTAAGTTCTTGATTTGGCCTGAGGAACCAACAATGGTCCTCACACAGGGAGACTGGTCCCTCTTATGCAGGGCTCAGTGACAGAGTTGGATATTTGGGCCAGGAAGTGAAGAACCTGGAGTTCTTGGAGCTGATCTTCCTTGACTGCAATGGAAAAACTCCCTGTATCCAAGGGACTGCCGAGCATTAATCAAGACAGAAGGCAAGTAACACAGTCAGGATGTCAGCAGGCATGGCTACTTCGTTCTGATCAGCAACCAGTGGAAGGCAAAATAAGACTCAGGAGCATAATTTTACCCCTGTCTAAAACCCGCCTCTAGACTTGGTTTCATCACCAAGGTCAATTTCACATTAAAATTATTAATACTTTAAACAGGTACCTAAAGAGATAAAAGATAGTGAAGGACAGGGAGGCCTGGTGTGCTACATACAGTCCATGGGGTCATAAAGAGTCAGACACAACAGCGATTGAATAACAACAATAACAAAGAGATAAAAAGTGGATTTCTAAAGTCAGGACCATTCTATGCATCCAGTGTTCCTTTAACACACACACACACACACACACACACACACACCCTTTCGAGGCAAGCTCTTACAAACACATTTTTCTGTGGGCAAAATATATTTGTTTGTACACTGTAGATTTAAGCATGAGCAGAGTAGAGGAATTCAAAGGCAGAAAAGGTTAAAAAACAGAAAATGTGACTGAAAATACTTGGCTGCCTAAAGAGGAGAGGTGGGAACATAGACAAAATGAAATGATAGAAGCAAGGAAAACTAGGAGAGACACACACTGCATTTGTCCACCTCTAATGGGTTTGATGCCTTCCCATAGAAGCAGGGTAACTTTTGCTAGTCTGCTTACATCATCTTGATGATCTTAGTTTCCAGGCTCACACTGTGACACTGCAAAGATTCAGAAGAGCTAGCATACGATAACACAGAAATGAATTATCCTTTACCCCACTGTCAACATCCAGTGTTTAATCCCATCTGTTTTCTAAGATGCAGTTACTGAAATGATCACGGAGCACTGGCTCCAGAGTTAAGACACTGATTTTCATATCCAAGCTCCTCCAATACCCTTTCTGTATCCCAGGTTCTATAGCAAATGGAAATAAAGACATCAACAGTACCTATCTCCTAGGTTTATTTTGAGGATGAAATGAGACGATGCAGTGCAAGTACTTAGAACAGTGCTTAAGGAAAAGAATTGCTCGATAAATGCTCATCATTAGACCATTATTATTGAAATGGGTTTTTTTTCATACATTTTGCAGGGGAGTGTTCAGAGAGACTAGGAAGGAAACAGTTTAACAAGTGCACTGAGAAAGAGATTGGGGGAGAGGCAGAGCTAAAATGAGGAGCTGGGATTATATGTGTGTTTCTTTCAATTATTCTGGACGCCTGTGTTCTGTCACCATGAAAACCTGGCTGACTATTACAAGCTCTCTGACCCTGGCAAGGAAGGTGAAGAGTCTTCTGCTGGGCTTAGCTGTCACTCTCTTCTCTAACCCATTTTCGAGGATGAGGAACTCGCCTTCTGTCTTCCCCCAACTCCTTCCACACACAATTCTGGGGAAGTTTTCGTCTCGGGGGTAAATGGTATTCCGTGACTCTCACAAACCCCAAACTGCTGCCATTCAGACCATGACAAAGGTAAAATAAAAGTATCGCTGTCACCTAAAACAAAACAATCTCAGCACTGATCCCCGGTACTCAAATTCAGGTCTTAAGAAGGGACAGCAGCAAGCCAGCGTTACCTTGAGAAGTGTGTGTTTCCGAGTAGTGTTCGCCGCACTGGACGTGCATGGGAGGCAGGATGTAGGGCTGCTGCCGGGGCTGAAACAAGAGAACACAGCACACGTGGGAGGCCCCGCACCGGAGCGCTCACGGGCACCAGCCCGAGCGCACGACGGGCCCCATGCTCATCCCTGCAAGGAGGCAAGCGAGGGATTCTCTGCCCTCCCCCTCAGCCCACCCTCTTCTGCACATCTGCACCCTCATCTCATCACCAAGCCTCAGACTGGAGACCCACAAAGCGGGGAACGGGGAGGCTGGTTCAACGTGAGAAAGAGGCTGCAATCAGCATGAAGGGACTTCATTATAGCCTACTTTCTAACACCCTTGCAAAGCTCCCAGTGCTGTTCTTCAAAGGAATAACTCAGAACATGCATATTATGATGTTCCACCTAAAACATAAGGAGAGTCAAGGGGAAGTCTGTTTCCTTCTATTCAAAACTGGGTCCCTCCTAGAGCCACAAGCGTGTATCTATCGGCATAGCTGTACCTGTGACCCAAGTTCGCATTGCTACAACACCCTCAAATAGGGGTGGGGGAGTGTTAAGCTGGGCCCACTTGCAAACGCATATAAAATCTGAAATGGGACCCATAACAGTAAGTGTGCAATTCCCAAGACCACTTATTGACCCTCCCCCCTTGCAGAACCAAATGTGGAAAGGTCTTGCAGAGAACCTAACAGATGCAATCATCTACCTTTTCAGTGAAGATTCATTGCCATAAGACTCAAACATGGCCATTTACACTCAATCTGAATAATCGCGTGTTGCAGAGGAGGGTAAAACTCTTAGAGAAAACACCGAAATGCTTAGACAGTTTTGCTATTTGGGGAGCTGACAAAGGAAACATGGTTAGTTGCTCATGTGGTCTAGAGGAAGTCATTTAATCTCAGTAGGTCTCAGCTTCCTGTCAATCAAATCAGTCTCCTCCTTTCAACATGATCCATTTTATTTAGATATTTGGTTCCAAGTAAAAATATGTTTGAAGAAAGAGTTGTAATGCTAAAAAATACACTTTAAGCCTGTAAACCACCAAACCAGATGGTCTCTTATATTTCTATTTGATTATCTTTAAGTTTGTCTTATAGACATTGGTTTAAATGTTACTGCTTTGGGACAGAAGTTGAGATCAAGCCAAAAAACCACACAAAGCCAGCAGGGGTCACACTTTCTTAGTATCCCTAGACTGAAGAACACGGGGCAGTATGAACCTGTGTTGATAACTCATCTACTATTTCCTTTTCTGCAAATAATGTTTACGTATCAAAAGAGCAAATAAAGAAGATATAATGACCAGAAATCAAAAAATTAAAGAGGAAAAGAAATAAAGAAGTAAAACCAATCTAATACAGCACTTAAGGGTATCAGTTCTTCTAAACATTCCCAAATCTCTCTTTGGCTGGTCTTTGACTAGCAGTTTAAAAATATTTTTCCGCTTTTTGGTAACAGCTAATTCAACTCATTTTTTTTCCATGACTGGATAGCCAATTTTCATGTCAACAAAAAAAGACAAAAAAAAAAAAAAAAACAAAAGCCAGCAGGGAAGGATTCATACAAGAGAATAGAAATACACAGCAAGGCAAAGTTGGCTCACCCTGTCTTCTCTTGCTTTAAGTTCTTTAAAAAGAAAAATCCTACAAGTCAGTCACTGTTTATGAGCCAACATAAGTGTATAAGCAATACAAGTGAGAGGTAATAACAGTAATCTTCCAAATACCATTTCAGGATTGTATTATTTATTCTATCTCTATATATTTCAGTGTATTATTCTTTTTCTTTCCAGATCTGCAAAGACAACAACAAATTAGATGCCACAGTATAGGAGCCAGAAGAGCAAGAGAAAAACCACCACCGGCAACCCTGGTTATCAGCTAGGAAAGGCAAAGGTGACGTCATCTGGTTTTACTCTCACTCATCCCAAGAAACGCTTGCTGACACGGTTTAATCCTAAAGGGCAGAGGAAAGGGAGAAGCCAGGAACCCGGCTTCCTGCAGATTATCTGCATCCGAATGAAACAGGAAAGCCTCTGCATCTTCTCCAGATAATCAGGATGTGATCAAATCACAAGATAGCCCTTAAACACTCTGCTTCCCCTGCCATTTCATGGACACAAGTGAACATTTATCTCACTAGTAAAGATGTGTGGCCTCTAAGGAAGGGAAAAGGGAAATAATACCAACAAAGGAGAAGAATAAAGAAAACAATGCCAGGAGGAAATCCGTTGCTGCTTCAGGGGAGAAGTCCAAAGCAACCCACTACATCTCCAAGGACTTTTTGTGAAAGATCGTGCATTGACACAGAGAATTAATAGTATTTACACGGGTTCTCAGGAATTATCAAGTGATGATAAGATGACCAAACTCTAGAATTCTAAGAATTCATGTGAATGCCTTTTCCAGGAAAAAAAAAAAAATTCCTTAAATAGTTCCTTTTAAATGACAGGTTAAAGATGTCCTATAGGATATATATCATGTATAAAGAAAAATTTTATTATCCCATCAATTCAAAGGAACTCTTCACCTACAGACATTTAAAGGCCATCTATTTATTTTGATTTTGTGTAAAATAAATCATAACCTAGAATAAGTTATTTCCTTATTCACATGACAATGAGTTGTTTCCTTATTTATGTGAGGAGAGCCGTTTTTTGTGTTTTTTTTTAAGGCTAACAGTAGGTAGAAAAGTACCTCAACTCAAATTCTGTCGACTATAAAATTAGAAAATAATTAACCTTAATTTTCTTCCCCACTAAATATTCTACCTGAGACCATCAACTAGATTCCTTCAATATTTCCTCCAAGTAGTCATTTTCTGACTAGTTTATTAAACTATGGCAGTGATTAGAAAAGAATTTGCATAGATTATGACATATCTAAATGTGCAAAAATCAGGATCAGTGATAAAGCAAGAGGGAAAAAAACACACACACAGTAAGCTGCATGCTGAAGGACTAAGATCTCATCAGCCTGGAATAAGACTCCCAGGGGTGAACCCGGGGTCACATTTAGAGAAGTGACGGCCATGGGTGCGCATAACCCACCCGCAGAGCAGACGGACTGATGTCCTTCTGCGTTCTCACCAGATCTCACGTGGTCATGATGCCCTGGCCACCCCTCCCCTCAAAATCAACCACAGAAGGACACGTGAACCCCAGCGGTCAGCAGACTTGATAACTGAAGATGTCATACATACCAGGGAGGACCGGCTCCAGGTGGGCTGGCGTCTGATAGGGGGTGGAGAATTGGATTGTCTACATGAAAAGTTGAAAAAAATGAGGATGGTTATTCTTATTTACCACGTACTCTAGATGACCTGATAGATGAGAGAGGGAGAAGAGGGGAAAGTAGACAAAATGGGTTAAGAATTACAGTAGAACAGGGACTTTCCTGATGGTACAGTGGATAAGAACCCGCCTCCCAGTGCAGGAGACATAGATTCAATCCCTGGTCCCGGAAGATTCCACATGCCGAGGAGCAGCGAGGCTAGTACACCACAACTACTGAGTCATTGCTTTGGAGCCCTCAAGCTGCAACTACTGAGCCCAGCGCTGCAGCTACTGAAGCCCGTGCACCCAGAGCCTGTGCTCTGCAAAAAGAGGAGCCGCCACGAAGAGAAGGCTGTGCATTGCAACGAAGAGTAGCCCCAGACTGCCGCAGGCAGAGAAAGCCCGAGAGCAGCAAAGAAGATCCAGCCAACCTATATATCAAATATATAAGAATTATGGCAAAACAAAAATATTTTCTATTTCTGGTTGGTGAAGCCAAGACAATTTTAATTTCCTTTTCTGTTCTTGTTTTATTTGCAAATGTTTGGAATGTAAGATATTTTATAATGTTTTACAAAGTAATATGAAAAGAATGAGGCTTCTTTCTAAAGACGAATTACAAGGGAAATAAAAATCAATGACCATCTTTTAGAGGTCAGAGAACAGAGACCTCTGGAGATGGATGCTGTTCAGATGATGCTGATTTCATAAACTCCAGAGAGCTATCCAAGCCTTCATGTAGTCCATGGTGAGACTCTGAGACTGCACACAGAATTTACTGTCTATGTGGGGGGTGAGGGTGTTTTTAGAGTGTCCTAGTTTTCATCAGATATGAGAATAGGAACCTCCCATATCCGGTTAGGAAGAAGAAAGGAATGATTATTACAGAAGTACGAAGGAGGACAGAGTTTCCTTAATTTTCAGTATAATACGTGATGCTCACTCATATAAGAAGAAAAGGACACAAAAGAAATACAAATACTCAGAAAGTTTTATAATAAAGCCACTTGCTAAGATATGGTCAAACAAGAAGACTTCAGTGATATTCACTTCTCACAACAATTTTCTTCTTAAATCCATCCTATGGAAGTCAACTATAGAATTCTTGTTAATTCAAAGACATCTCAACAAATAAAAGGCAGTAGCAGAAAATTGCAAAGATGTGACTTATAGGGAATCTATTCAAAAGAATGGTGTGTGTGCACAAGAATGGTGTGTGTTTGTGCACGAGAGCACGTGTATGCATGTGTGCATTCATCACATAGATATGGCTGCTTAAAATGCTGCTCCCGAATCAGTGCTCTTCTGGTTTACATTTGCAAACTTTGTTTGCAGACCCAATAGCGTCATCCTTTGACATCCAAGGAGGAGTGGTTCCAGGACCCCCTCAGATACCAAAATTCACCAATGCTTTTGTGTAAAATGGCATAGGATTTGCATATAACCCATGCACATCCTCCCACATAGTTTAAATCATCTCAGGTTACTTATAATACCTAATATAATGTAAATAGCTGCCAGTACATAGGAAATTCAAGTTTTGCTTTTTGGAATTTTCTGGAATTTTTAAAAAATATTTTGATCCACAGTTGGTTGAATCCACAGATGTGAAACCTCAGATACAGAGGGCTGACTGCCTGTACTATCAAATATACTTTCAGACTCCAAGAGTGACCAGTGGCAGAGACTGGCTTAAAAGAGTCTCCATCACGTAGGGAAAAAACTCTGCCAGGACCTGATCCTCCAGTTTTAAAGCAGTGCCGTCTACAGCAGGATCTGCTCTAGGACAGCATTTTCACACTCTTGGATGTGTCCACTGTGGAAGCGGGAAAGCAGTTCTTCTCTTGCATTTACATCCCTGAAGTTCTTTGAAACAAAATTAAGCACCTTGGGCGCCCCAACTGCTGAGGTACTCTGCTGAGGAACGTCTTTTGAAGGCAACCAGAGGAAATTCAACGATAGCATGAGCCAGACACACTCTATCCAAGGTCAGGTCACGGTTAAGTTCTCTCATCAGACTCTCTTTATCATCCCCATTTCCAAATTAAATTGAAAACACACACATGGATTTGTGACATCTATTAGTGTCTTCCAAGTCTTCCTCTAATTACCCTGGCCTCTCATTTACAGGCGGGTGACTTGACCCAGAAGCACACACAGGGTTAGCCAACTGTGTGAGCGCCATGGGGCTGAGGATGACAGCAGCTTCTTCTCTTTCAAGTTGGCTCATCACTCTGCTACACGCTTCTGAACCCACGCTACATCTGACACGAAGGGGCGCCCTGGCAA
The DNA here is from genome assembly GCF_963930625.1 of Muntiacus reevesi. Classification (NCBI taxonomy): domain Eukaryota; kingdom Metazoa; phylum Chordata; class Mammalia; order Artiodactyla; family Cervidae; genus Muntiacus; species Muntiacus reevesi. The sequence continues at coordinate 114,239,558 of NC_089253.1, read as the reverse complement.
ATTGGGAACCGCTCGGCTCCTCCAAACTCATGGCGGAGGTTGGAAAGGCACTGATGTTGGCCAGTCCATCCAGCAAGTCAAGCATTCACAGTCAATTTGCAAATCATTTTCCCCCTAGGCATAGGAGGCGACACCAGACGGTCTTCATCATTAAAGCGCTTTCCCTCCCGCCCCGCTTCAGCGTGCCTCTTTAGCTTTTCTACAAGGAATGAGGCGAAAGAGTGAGCAGAAAAGGTGATCTACAACATTCCGAAAGCATAGGAATTTAAGCTGGAACAAGCCATCCAGGGAACAGATGGATGAAATGTTTACTTACTCGGTGCAGATTTTGTTTTGTTTGTAAAATTTGTGCCGTGTAGCAAACAGTCGAGATATATACTTGGCATTTTCGATATCATCCTTGGAAAAGAAGAAATGGGGAAAAAATAAACATTTGTTTATATATGCATTTCATTACGAGTCCTCTGGGCAAGGACACGTCCCTTCCTCCCTTCATGTCAGGCACAAAGTAGCCCCCTGAGCCACATACCAACATGCTGAAATTCAGTGGCAGTCATGTTGATGAAGCCCACCCAAGGATGTTAGATCTGCCTGCTACAGAATCCTTTATGTCCATGGCGCTGGGGTTACACCAGTGATCTGGCATGTCTTTACATCATGCCAAACCGAGTACTTTGCAAATCAATAAATGAATCAAGGCAGAGTGTGGCATGGATATCAAGCATCATTCAATTAGAGGCAGAGAGGTGCGTGAACTGCCTTGGTTCTCAAGGAGGAACTCAACAGAAAGGCAATTACCAGTTTGCTTCACATCAGGCTTGGGCTGTGATGGCAAAGAAAATTCAAATAAGCCAGTGAAAGAAAATACCAGGCCATATCATCAGAGCTGACTAGTAAAGGGCATGCCAGACATTGTGATCCAGTACAAATGAGGCTGGTGGAGGAACGCAAAGCCTAGAGTAAAACTTAGCTTGGAATCCAGGCATTGTGAGCATCAGGTCACCACCACCCCTTGGAAATGAGTGATGGCAGCAGTGGGCATGTAATGGAAAGTAATGGGTCTGATAGATTATTTATTCTCTCATGACATGGAGACCAAGGAAAGCATATTAGGAGTTGAGAAGGCAGACAGCAAGCTGCCTGTGGGGCCATGCCTTCACTGCCTGTCTGGTTTACCGTGTGAAAGAGGGCAGTCTCCTCTTTGTTGACGAGCTCCACCAGGATAGTCGACTTGTTGTGGGTGATGTTTCCCATGTCATTCCACCTGTGCAGAAGAAATCCCACAGTGTTTGCCCAAAGACTTTCCAGACATTTATGACAGTACAGGAGGGTCATCTGCTATTACTGAGCCTCACTTTACAAATGATGGTTTAGCTGTATTTTTAAAAGCTAAACGTTTCTTCCTTCAAAGCAGAAATGGAAATGAAATGCAATATGCATCTACTTAAATAGCCACACACCACCTTGACGCTGCTGTTTGATAAAGTACACTTTCCCTTATGAGCTAGGAGAAAAATATGCAAGAGACTTCTGCTGCCTAGTTTTTCATATTTCCAGATGGACAAAGTCTTTCCCATGAACCCCATTTTCAATACAGGGAGAGCAGGTCATTTAAAAGTCATGTGTGGAGTTCCCAGGAGGTTCAGTGACTAGGATTCCAGCCTTTCACTGCTGTATGCCCAGGATCACCCCTGGTTGAGAACTAAGACCCCACAAGTCACATAGGGCAGCAAAAAAAAATAATAAAATAAACTAAATGATGTATTTTCAGGAACCTAGGCTGAAGAATCCACGGAGATTCTGTGTTGCAATGTACACTACAGATTTGATTATGCCACTTAGAAAAAAGGCTGAGTGAATGTTTAATGTGTCTACATTTTTGTGAAATAAACACACGCACACACACAAATTTCCTTCCCTTTCCTTATAGAGCTCTGACCTAAAATGAGATACACAGACAGAACCACCACACAAGGGAAGGGAAGCTCCTGCTTCCCATCTATTTAGAGCCAGTTTCTAATCATCTCTTACATTACCTGCCCTTCACTCTGCTCCCCAACCTATAATTCCCTGCCCACTGCCTTTTCCTCTCCATCCTGCTTTTTTTTTAACTTAAAAAAATTTTTTTGACCATGCTGTGGCAGAATGAGGGATCTCAGTTCCGCAACCAGGGATCAAACTCGCACCCCCTATGGTAGAAGTTCAGAGTCTTAACTGCTGGACTGCCATGGAAGTTCCTTTCTTTCCTGCTTTTGCTCACTGCACTTCCATCTCTGCCTGAATGATTCCATTAAGACTCAGAAGCAGCCACCTTCTCCAGGAAGCCTTTCCTCATTCCAACCACCTACATGCCAGGAAAGGGCCGGGTGCAGTCCTTCATCAGTCACCACATTGTATCACAGTGGTTTATGTCTGTGATCAGATTCCTAACTAAACCAAGCTCAACCAGAGGACCCATGCCTTGGGCAGACACTCTGCTTGCTTCATCTCTGTATTCCATGGACCGAGTACATCTGGTTTACAGCATACGCTAGATGCTTGCTGAAATAATGAAAAGTAAGGATGTTGCCTCCTATCTGTATAAAGGCCAGTTCTTTCATCAGCTCTCTAGTTAGACGAGTTTCCCACTTTGGAGATGAGGCAATTCAGGCCAAAGGGGAGGACTTAGCCTTATCCACTCTCCTTATCAGCATGAGTTATATCGATCCCTTTCAGGTTTTCCTCCAATCACCCTTCTATTACACCAATGTCATCTGTGTTTATATACATCTACAGGTACTCTGCAAGCTGTCTGCTGACTAATAGTTCCATAAGATCACATCTATATGGCCTCACAACTACATGCTCCTTACTGAGGGTCTCGAAAGATAAAAGATATTTGATATTCTCTGGCTCCATTCCCTCAAATCAATGGCCAAAATTCTGGATCCACTCCTCACTCCACCATATGACTGCACCTTTAGCGGCACAGTTAACATACACTACAATACCAGTAAATTCACATCTTACAAGGGTTTCATGGCACATGCTAAAGGAAGTGGGCTGGAAGCAGTTCCCAAGGAAACTGAACAAAACCTTTGAGGGGCTTATTATGATCAGTGAACTTTCAAACTGCTATTTTCAATTTAATCCAGAGAGCTGGAATGCAAAATCTATCTGCTTCTCTTCTCTGACTCAAGCACTGATTTAGCTACAGAGAACTGTGTGGGACAAAAGGCCTGGATAGCTTTACCTGGGCATAAAAATGTATAGCTCCGACTCTGCCCACATTTATATATTTTGCTCAATTCGTTGCAGGTATATGAGTCGTGCAACATGTTCCAAAGTCAAAAACATGTCCAAAAATCAAAATGCTTATTTTGTAGCCCCAAAGCACTCTCTCTCCACTCCTCCTTCAATAATGTCTCTATTCAAAGAGCAAAAGGAAACAACTGGACAAAAATAATGGCAGGGTGGGGACCTAGGAAAACAAAAGCCAATTAGGAAGCTTTTAATGGGAAAACTTTCTCCAAATGACCTGCAGTAACTGCTGATCCAAGAAGTACATGGCTGGCCAAGAATTTACTTCCAGAAGGTGGACCATGCTCTGCCTCTAAGAGCCGTCTTTGATCATCTTCCCTGGACCGCATGCAGCTCTGCCTATCAGATGCACACACAGGAAAGCTGCTTTTCCTGTAAATAATAGGCCACACTGCCCTCATAAATGAAAGTAAGTGTGCAGTTTTTCAGATTTTGACACTAGCATGGGATCTGTGGGCATCAATACAAGGCAAGCTCATGGACCTGTAATGTAGGGGACACCCTGTCACTTCCCTACATGGCTTCCACTCCTGTTAAATGGAAAAGAAGGCTGAAGGAACAAAGTAATAAAAAAAGACCAAAGTCTTTTCATTAATGATAACAAACATTGATTTTTCAAAACATACTTTCACAAAGAGCCCTCTTTCTTTAATAGAAAAATTAGTTTGCACCTTTATAGCACATGGCATTAAGCAAAGGGCGCGCTGGGCAATGGATGAAGCCAGGTTGGATTTAATGACTGGTCATGGGTAATCTCTCTTGCCTGGAAAATCCCATTGGTGAAGGAGCCTGGTGGGCTGCAGTCCATGCGGTCGCTATGAGTCGGACACAATTAAGCGACTTCACTTTCACTTTTCACTTGCATGCATTGGAGGAGGAAATGGCAACCCACTCCAGTGTTCTTGCCTGGAGAATCCCAGGGACCGGGAAGCCTGGTGGGCTGCCGTCTATGGGGTCGCACAGAGTCAGACACGACTGAAGCGACTTAGCAGCAGCAGCAGCAGCATGGGTAATCCGGGCAAAGGGGATCCTGCAGGAGCCTCATGCCTAAAGAGCCCATTTCCAACCAGACTCAGAGAATTTGATTCCACGCTTCTGGCTCAGTGGAGGTTCAACTATGCATGTGTTGGAGTCAGTGGAGACAAAGAGCATTCTCTATCCTCCGTCCCTAAACAAACCCCCAGGGAAAATGAGAGGAATTTCTCCATAACCACTTAAACCCTGCAGAGGGGGCTGATCTTATTAGAGTTGAGAAAAGCTCAACTCTTATCCATGGTCTGGCTCTTAACTCATCCATATAACTTTCATACTCCAGGGGTTTGGGAGAACACCTCCAGGGGAAAAAGGAGAAAGGAGACAAATCAGACTACCTGTAGATTACTGCTTGTCTTCCAATTCTGTTCCTCACGAAAATCCCCATAAAGAAAATGCCCAGGTGCACACTGTTTCCATGATTGTCCTGCATAAGATCAACAAGAGATCGTTGTGAGGAAAAACATCCCAGCAGTCTGGTAGCCTCCCCATGGGGACCACACCCCATTTCTCGCCCATACATGGAATGAGTCACAGACGGCATTGGGGAAACAAGCACCCTGAAGGGAGGCGTCCACTGCACATCCTAAGAGACTACATAGATTCATTTTCTTCTTTTATCTCAATTTGTCACATTTCCCATTTAAGAAAGAATTTTAGGATTTTTCTCAGATTGGTTGGCAGTTAAGATCTCTTTCATGAGCATCTGTTAATATCTTTTTTAACTCTACTTTTTGTTTTTCTTTTAAATCAAAATTACATGTGCATACATTTTTATTATATATGCATACTGTATATGTGCAATTACACAGGCACATAATTTGAAGAACTGAATATTCTTTAGATCTTGTTTAAAGCAGCCAGCAGTCACCATTTCCTCTCCTTTAAAGGCATCCAGTTCTACCACTTAAAGCCCTAGAGTGTGTCTATTTGCATCCACCATGCTCGGCCTTCCAATTTAGAACCTCGTGTTCCTCAGTTCTGGGATATTTTCTCAAATTACTACCTTCTGTTTCCCTTGTTCACTCTTTTCAGAACTCCCATTATTCAAATGCTGAACATCTGGGCTGGCCCTCCAATTTTATCTCCTGCCTCCCACATTCCATCGCTTTGGGGTTTTGGTGAGACTTTTCTTACTCTTCTAACCTGTCTATTAAGTTTACCATTCTGACATCATATTATAAATTTCTGAGAGTTTTTATTTTCTGAATGTTCTCTTTTATTTTTTTTTCTAGATTAACAAAACTGAATGTTCTCTTTTAAAAGCAACCTACTCCTTCAATGAGGTAATATATAATACATAAATATATACCTATACATATGTATGTAAAATCCCTGAAGCTCACAGAGGGATGGGGGAATCCTTCACCCTGCAGAATCTCTGCCTCTTTTGGGGTGCTTCATCCTCATTGTGCTGACCTCTGTTACTCCTATCAGGGCACCTTGGAGGGTGTGATGATTGGGTATTCACGCTCCAGGGTGGGAGGCTAAACACTGGCTGGGACCTTTGTGAGCACAGGAAGGGCACGTGGACTGTAAGCTTCACTGTTGGCAGTCCGCTGGGCCCTGTCTGGGAGAGGCCAGGGGTCTTGTCTTCAGGCCGGTCTCTTGGTCCAGTCAGGTGCCAACCTCCTGCCCGGGAAAGCATAACCCAGCCCCCAGTGTTCTTGAGAGCAGAGTGGGAGCAAGACTCCGCATCCAGGGAGCAACTGTCACCCGGCCCCCCGCTTTCACTTGGGAGGCGTCCTCTTTGTGGAGTGAGCGAAGAGACACGCCCAACTCAGCCCAGGAAAGCAAAGACAAACCCCTAACCTTCCTCGGAATACCTGATCCCATCTAAGACACAAAGACCTCCTTCTCAAGGACCTCATCTCAACCCACTTCCCCAAAACTTTCCATTCACATAGGAATCTTCTCAGAGAGAGAGAGAGAGAGGGAAAGACAACTGCTGATGGCAAAAGCTGAGCGAGAAAGAACTCGGGATCGGGGAGAGGGCCTCAGTAATTACAAGGAGCTAAAAGGTAAGTTACATGATTAAAAAAAAATCTATGTGGGAAACGAAGACGGGCAAAGTAGAGATGGGAAGAGAAAGGAAAATTCTGTGGAAAGACTTCCCTGGGGATGCTGCCAGGAGGTGGGTGCAGAGGTCGAGGGGGACAGATGGGGACATGGGAGGAGCAGGCCACCAGCGTGGGACGATGAAAAACCACGGCCCACACACCCGGCAGAACAGCACAGGCAGCTTGGGTTGAGGCTCCAGACCCGGTGTGACCCATTCCAGAAGCTGCCTCCCCCCACGCCCACCTGCTCTGACAGTACAGGAGCCCACAGAGGCTGCGGGCACCCCGTGTTTGTGGACGGGGAGGGGAAGCCCTGTCAAGAAATGCACTGGTATTTCTGCTCCCCAATCTTGAAAAATTTTTTGAGAAATCACTCACCGAGGAAAAAAAAAAAACCCTACACGAAACTTAAATGACCGTCCCTGGGACACAGCCATAACATATGTTTGAAACCTTCCTTGGTCAAGAAGGTTGACCCAGAGGGGCTCCGTCACCACGGGCAGGTTACCCTTGCTGCTTTTTCATTTACAGCCGACTCCATCACAGCCCCCACGGGTACCGCCGCCCCGCCCCGCATCCTTGGGTCACCCGGAATCACGCGGTCTGTAGGTGGTCACCTGAGTCATGAGCAGATATGTGGTGGGGGAGGAAAAAAAGCAGCAGGCCAGCCGAGTTACACCCACGGGCCGTGAGTCAGCCGAGCCTGTCTGCCCACTCGGAGCAGCTCTGAGAGCTCTCTGCGCTTTTCCCACTAAAGGACAGACTCAAAAATGCATCTGAACCCAGCAGAGCGGATTTCAGCGCCGTCTCCACTGCCTCTGCTTCCCACAGTTCAGAATGACTTTAAAAACCACGCAAGCAAATGACCCCCACAACCAAACCTCCAATCTCCAGGGCCCAAGAAGTCGGGTTTTCTAGAAGTGGAGAAAAGTTTACTCTGATTTTCCAAAATATCATGACTATATATGGGCTGCTGACATGTAAGTGGGATGCAGATGGCTTCATAAGGCATTATTGCAGGGAAAATGGATTACAACCCTATGAAGGGCAGCCATTAGAGAAGCAAAAGAAAATTAAACAAATCTAAAAAAGAGCCATTTAGCCTTTTTTGCAAGCTGCGGCCACCCTGCTCGAGTCTACTTGATACACATGGGCAGTTCTCATTAAGGCAAATTGCAAACGTGCAACAGAGGGGGAACAGAACACTTATAAAACAGCCAGTGGAGCTAGTATGGAGTGAAATGTTTATGCTGAAATTGCAGGAGTCTCCCAAATTGCTGAAATGTGCCAGTTGCTTTAGGTTTCTGATAAAACTCCGTCTTTGGTAAAGTGGGTCACCAGAGAGAGGAAAATTAGTTTGGATGATGGACTCAGCTCTATAGACGACCTTGCACCATGACCCCACCACCACACCTTCACTTCAGGAGGTGAATTTGTTGCAAAGGGTGGGATGTGCTTATAACCATTTCCTAGGCATACTTTCCAGAAAACACCAAAGGGGCTGGAAATCCACAACAGAGGCTCTCTAGAGCCAGAGAAATAAAGTATAACTGTATCCAGGAAATGTTTCATTCTTCCTCACAAACAGTTATCACTGCATTGGCCCCAAGAAGAGAAAAGAAAAGGGTGGGGAGGAAAACTCCTGGGGAGGATCTGTATTAAGGCACAGGTGACGTTTGCTTCGTGTCCCACGGTAAGGTCGGCTGTGACCTTGATAACTTCTCGGCACCAGATGGGCTGGTGTTGGCTACTCACTCAGAAGGTTGTCTTACAATGGAGACAGTCTGCTGAGGACTGTGGAAAGCTTCAAAATCTCTCCATTAACAAAAAAGGGTTTGCTTTCACTAAAGTAAATTGGACATGCTAACTAATGGCATGCAGAAATGAGAAAGCCAAGCCTTCTGGTTCTCTGCTCCCAAGCAACACTAGTTTTCCAAATGCCTGTGCTGTTCTGAGACAGCTGAAGCAAGGACAGGGGATGCTACCTTCACAGGGAAGATCTCCTGTCCAAATCCATCCAAACGTTCCACCTCGTTGATGTACATAAGCTCAGCTTCTGCTGGCAGGATTCCACTAAAACCAAAAGAGTATCAAAGGAGGAGACGGTTAAGGGCAATAAAACCAGTGGAAGACCCGACTCTCCTGGTGGCACATTCCAGAACCGTGGCTTTAGTTCTGGGAAAAGCCATCATCACCCAACTGTAGGCACAGAGCTTTACTATGTAATTCATTAACATTTCCCCCAGTAGCCTTTCACTCAACAGGGAATAATAAGAGGAAGGTAAAGCATTTAATTGAGAGCCACAGCCCTATGAACACGGATTAAGCCAGACGTCCTGGTGAATAATGCTGACTGCTGGGGAAAAAAAAAATTTTTTTTTTCTCCAACCTGGGGGAACAAATCTCCACTGTTAAGAAAAAAGAAGGGAAAAAGGAGGAGAGGAAAAAGATTATGAGGATGATAATTTGGGAGCCAAGTAACCAAGTTAAGAGAGCCTAGGACCGCTGCACACATCCTCTGAGGTTGGAAGTGGTGGTGGTTTAGTGTGGAAGGGAAGCTGTTTATTTTCTATTCATCCCACAGAGCTCCAAGCGGCCCTGAGTAAGCTCTCAGTGATGACTTGAATCTCACCATTTTTCTCCCTGATCTTGACTTTCCCACCCAAAGTAGCTCTTGAGGTCTACACTCAGCACAAGCAGCCCCAGGCTTCCCAAGTCCAGAAACAGAGTTTTAGGAAGGTCACAGGGATGAATTCCTCTGGCCAACAGCTCCGCATCAGTGTGGGTCTACTGGTGTTGAAGAACAGGAGAAGGGGGGATGGGGGGGAAAAAAGGAAAAAAAAAAAAGGAAGAGAGAAAAAAAGCAAGGGCAGTAGGGGCAGGGAGCACAGTTTTCCAATCTACATGCACTCTCAGAAGAGAGCTGAGTCACTTGCTACTAGAAACAGAACTGCGGGGACTCGAGCCGCCGGCTGCGGGGTGGGGGCCGCCAGTTCCGTCTCCGCCAGCACAGCGGCCGCGGGCTGGGCCAGGCAGCCCCACCTCACCTGTGGGCTTTGTGTTCCTGGGCCACCTTCTGTGTCAGCTCCTCCAGAACAGCTTCTTCCAGGGCCAAATCCTGTCAAAATGGAAAGCAGTTCAGGTGCCTTGCGATTTTGCTCGTGAGCCTTGAACGCGCTCCTTTTTTCTAAAACATGTCCCTGACCCGTCTCACTTCCTCAACCTCCCGTGAGTCCTCTGCAATTCCTTTTTCTTTTAAAGTTAATTTTTACTGGAGTAGAGTGGCCTTATAACGTTGTGTTAGTTTCTACCGGACAGCAAAGCAGATCAGCCTTAAAGTGCTAAAGTGGTAGTCGCTCAGTCGTGTCTGACTCTGTGGTCCATGAACTGTAGCCCGCCAGGCTCCTCTGTCCACAGGATTTCCCAGGCAACAATACTGGAGTGGGTAGCCTTTCCCTTCTCCAGGGGATCTTCCCGACCCAGGGATCGAACCTGGGTCTCCTGCATTGCACACGGATTCTTCACCGTCTGAGCCACCAGGGAAGCCCAAATCAGCTTTATGTATGCAGGTACCCCGGAGAAGGCAATAGCACCCCACTCCAGTACTCTTGCCTGGAAAATCCCATGGATGGAGGAGCCTGATAGGCTGCAGTCCATGGGGTCGCTACGAGGCGGACACGACTGAGCGACTTCACTTTCATGCATTGGAGAATGAAATGGCAACCCACTCCAGTGTTCTTGCCTGGAGAATCCCAGGGACGGGGGAGCCTGGTGGGCTGCCATCTATGAGGTCGCACAGAGTCAGACACGACTGAAGCGACTTAGCAGCAGCAGCAGCAGCAGCATACAGATACCCCCCCTTTTTTGGATTTCCATCGCATTGAGGTCAGCACAGAGCGTGAGGAGAGTTCCCTGAGCGACACAGCAGGTTCTCATTAGTTATCGACTTTATACATAGTAGTGTGTACATGGCAAACCCAATCTCCCGATTCACCCCACCCCCTTCTCCCCGCTGGGTGTCCATATGCATGTTCTCTGTGTCTGTGTCTCTATTTCTGTTTTGCTCCTTTTATTCGTTTGAATTAAAGGTTGTCATCTTTAGAACAGAGGTTCGTGTTTACTTTTGTAATCGGGCTTTCTGCATTATAACTTAGGCTACTTGAAGGCATATTTGGGGCTGCCATCTAAACCCTGGAGGGCCTAAGAATAGCTCTTGTTCATTTAGCTTCTTCTTCCCTATCTGCCTACCTCTCAGACTTTTATTTAAAATCCTTTGTAAGGGACTTCCCTGGGGTCCAATGGTTAGGACTCCACACTCCCCATGCAGGGGGCACGGGTCTGACCCCTGGTTGAGGAACTAAGATCCTGCATGCCACCTGGCATGGCCAAAAAAAAATGCTTTGTAAGTGCCTACACATTTTTAACAAAAATGTGAGGATATACAGGCAAATGAGTTTCTAGGCCATCATCCCCTCAAAAGTTGAGCCCAGGAAGGGACAGTGCCTGACCTTCTTATCCACTGGCTTAATCCCAGCAAACTAATTCAGAGCCACTGTAGGCTCATTCAGAGGCTACTTGGCCGGGCCTTGGGAGCAAAAGAGGCCATGACAGCTAAACTACCTCAAGGGAGCTCCAGAAGATGACAGCTGGGGAGCTAAGCAGCTGGAGTCTGAACCAGATAAACCCCATGCCCCTGGACCAGTGTTGCACCAGCTCCCGTGGGAGTAGCGTCACCTGGACACAGGGCTTCTCAACGCCCCTTCCAGGACAGTGCGAGTCTTTACAGAGCTTGTTAAACACCTACTGGGAAAGTGAGAGAGAGTCTGGAGGAATAAATCCAAGACGGGGAGACCAGCCGGTTGCTGAGACACTGACAGGCATGGTGACCCTAAAGCTTATCCCATCCCCTGTGGCTGGCTCCAGACAGGAGCCCCGCTGCCTCTGCCCTTCCTAGGCAGAAGCCTGGAAAGTTCCATCCTCCTCTGAGCCCCAGTCAGGGGCTGTGTGAGCTGTATGTCCCGGGGAGGCCCTCTGAGGCTCATCACAGCCACTGGGAGTCAGTGGCGGGGCAGGCGGTGAGGGCTGATGCTTTCAAACAATCTAAAATGCCTCATTCTCTTGGTTGTAAAATATCACGTACATAAAGATTACCTCCACTTTAACCACCTTTCATGAAACACTGTCCCCAAGAAGGTACGCCTCAAAACTGTAAGAAATATCCCATCTCAAATGATGAAATTGCAAAAAAAAGAAGAATATTTTTAAAGTTGGAAAATGCTAGCATGGCTCTATATTGGAAATTCTTAGAGGTCTGCAGATGGTCCTGAGACACCTTAGAGAAGACTGAGGGAATTACTGGCAGCTCTTATTTTTCATAGGTGAGCTGTTTCATTTGCTGTTGTCTGTTAAGCCACCCACTCGAAGCAACTCAAGTCCACGTTAGGAAATAAAGCGCGACATTCTCAGTTTAACGCTGTGGGATCACAAGGATGCCACGTGGCTTAGAAATCCGGCTCTGGGTACGCATCTGGCTACCAAGGACTAGGGATAACTCGATGTTAATTTTGAAAAGCCAGTAAAAGGCGTGGGACAACAGGACAAAATAAAGCTAAGTGAAGATCAAAGAGTGCTCCAGTAAACCGCTGCCTCCGACTCTCTGAAAGAAGAAAAAGTCCAAAGGGACCCTCTGCTATTGTACTCAACCCCACCAGCGCCATCTGCGTCTGTCAGGGCCTCCCCAGGCATGCGGGTGGCCGGGCCAGAGCTCGATGAAAAATGGCAGGGAGCGAGCCTGCACACAGCTACACACCTGGCGAGCGCCCTGCGTACTTAACTTTGTTCTTCTGCTCAGCGGCAGAAATGCCATTTGACAAACTCGGTGGCTTTATGAGATCAAACACAGCCACTCATCCCCGCTCCCTCCCCACCGAAGGAGCACATTCCTCCCTTTGAAAGCCCAGCGGAAACTGCAGAGCCTGCCGCGGCTCCCCCCGGCCTGCCCGGTCAGGTCAGCCCGGGCCTGGCACTGAGACCGCGGCAGCGCGACCCAGACGTCCCTGCAGGCCTCTTCCCCCGAGTTTGTAACCTCAGGCCAATTATTCCCGGACAAGTTCCCCCGCGCGGGACAGGAGCCTTTCCCACTCCGGACCCACATCTTCGGCCCTGTGTGTCTCTCCCAGAGTCCTGACCAGAATCTGCCTGCTGTCTTCCTTACGCTTCGTTATTGCTGTTTAGTCACTCATTCGTGTTCAGCTCTTATCGGCTCCGTGGACTGCAGCCCACCGGGCTCCTCTGTCCGTGGGGTTTCCCAGGCAAGAAGACTGGAGTGGGTTGCCATTTCCTTCTCCGGGGGATCTTCCCCACCCAGGGATCAAACCTGGGTCCCCTGCATTGCATATACACAGATATCCACTCGTGCTTACATTCTTTTCCCACATGGGCCATTACAGAGTGCTGAGGAGAGTCTGACCCACACAAAGCGGCTGAATGATCATCGCTACCCTCTGCCTGTCCGCTGTCGGCTCACGTTTCAAACAGCGCAGAGTATTCATGCCTAGAAAGCACGCACGTCAGCATCCTGTGCTTGCCTGAGACAGAAAAATACGCTGCTGATCATAATAATATGATGAACCCTGGGACTGAACCCAGGTCTCCCGCACTGCAAGTGGATTCTTTACCCTCTGAGCCACCAGGGAAGCCCCCCTACTGGAATGGGTAGCTTAACCCTTCTCCAGGGGATCTTCCCGACCCAGGAATTGAACCCGGGTCTCCTGCATTGTAGGCAGATTCTTTACCAGCTGAGCTACCAGGGAAGCCCTAAAGGATACATGACTGATGGCAAAAGCTAAGGAATATTCATGATTCAGACATACAGGCTGACATGAGTTTCTGCCACTTCATCCTCAACAGTGCCCGACAGGACCTTCTGGAATGATAGAAATGTTCTATAGCCAAGTTTTCCAGACAGTAGCCACGAGCCACAGGTGGCTATTGAGCAATTTTTTAAAAATATATCTTATGCAACTAAGGGACTAAATTTTAAATTTTATTTAAGGTTAATTCATTTCAATCTGAATGTAAATAGGCACCCATCACAAGTAGCTACTATCTCAAAAGGGGAAGTTTTAGATCCAAGAATAACACCACCAATATCTGTCTGTCCATAGTGAAACTGAATGAGGTCTGGACTGTTTTAATACCCAATTTGCTTAGAGCCCAATGGAGACAGGTATTATTCTGAAAAAGACATGATATGTACAAAGTAAGTTCTTTACTGCTTCACAGCACTTAAACCTGTCAAGGCATTTTTTACCATCTACAAATGCACACATCTCATGCTGGAAATCAACTTTGAATATTCTCCTGGTCTCTGCCTAAAGGCTATGTGACAGAGACCTTTAATGAGAAAAAGGTTAAAAAAAAAAAGAAAAGAAAAGAAATTCTAGAAAATTATCAAGTTCATCACCTTCATTTGTCACAACTATGCACACTCTCTAAAATTTTGAGGTATGAGCTTCATTTTCCCTTCCACCACGCATACAGGAAAACATCCTGACTTTTGAGGTGGACTTCTGAGATGTCAGAGACATGGACACCAAGTCCCATGCAGAACTTCTCGAAGTAATCTGCAATCTCTTTGAACGGAGGTTGATTTAATCAGTGGAATTAATAAGGGATCAAAAACAGCAGGTCCAGCAGATAATACTGCTGTTATCTTAGTGGGAGTAAGACTAAATACAATGCTACTCATAAAAAGTTAGAGATTTTGCAGTATTTCCCTCATTTAGAAGAATTAGGTTAAGGTTCAGATGAACTTAGAGAAAAGGGAACCCTTGTACACTGCAGGTGGGAATGCAAACTTCTGTAGCCACTGTAGGAACAGGGTAGAGGTTCCTCAAAAAATTAAAAATAAAACCAGTACATGACCCAGCCATTCCACTCCTGGGTATATATTTGGAAAAAACAAAAACACTAACTCTAAAAGATTCATGCACCTTAAAGTTCAGAGCAGCAAGATTTACAGCGGACAAACCATGTGCTCTGCTCAGTCGCTCCGTCCCGTTCGACTCTTCGCCATGGACTTGCCACGGTTCCTCCATCCATGAGGATTCTCCAGGCCAGAATAGTGGAGTGGGTTGCCATGCCCTCCTCCAGGGGATCTTCCCCACCCAGGGATCGAACCTGGGTCTCCCGCACTGCAGGTGGATTCCTTAGTGCCTGAGCCACCAGGGAAGAAGCCCCTGACAAACTATAGAAACAACCTAAACGTCCACCAGCAGATGAATGGATAAGGAAGATGTGGCAAGTCCATGCACGCGCGCACACACACACACACACACACACACACACACACACACACATATGAAACAGGTAACGCAGCCATAAAAAGAACAAAATTTTGCTATGTGCAGCAACGTAGATGACTTGGGAGGGGATTATACTGACTGAAACATGTCAGACAGAGAAAGACAAACACTGTATGATATCACTTATATATGGAGCCTAAAAAATTATGACAAACGAGTGAATATAACAAAAAGAAGGACTCACAGACACAGAGAACAAACCAGCGGTGACCAGTCGAAGGAGGGGAGAGGAACAAGACGGGGGTGGAGGAGTGGGAGGTACAGATGACTGGACACTGGAGAGACCAAGAATGTACTGAACAATATGGGGAACACAGCCAAGATTTTGTAATAATTATAAACTGAAACTAACCTTTAAGAATTCTATAAAAATTTAAAAAATTAACTTGGGACTAATTTAGATTCCTCTCATGCCCTGACACAGATAATTTCTAGCCTCTCAAAACTTAATACCTTTGTCTCCAGACACCCAACTCTCTCTCAGAGGCCGCAGTAGGTTAGATGCCAAGCTCTGCCCACTGCACTTCCAAAATATCTCTTGTTGCTTTTTTTCTTTCTATCCTATAGTGTAATAGTGATAGTGGCTCAGTCGTGTCCAACCTTTTGCAACCCCGTGGACTGTACCAGGCTCCTCTGTCCATGGGATTCTCCAGGCAAGAACACCGGAGTGGGTACCATTCCCTTCTCCAGGGGATCTTTCCATCCTGGGAATTGAACCTGGGTCTCCTGCATTGCAGGCAGATTCTGTACCATCTGAGCTACACGGACCAACACCTAATTCCTATGTCATGCTGAGAACACTCTCATCTGACATCCTCCTGTGAACAGTCTCACTGGTCTAACCCAGCAGTTCCCAAGCATGGGGTCTGTGAACCACTGGATGGAGCCCACCCATTCGAACTCCTCAGACGCATCATGTTTCTGTACCACTGCTCCCCTCTGTACCTGTCAGGATGGCCAGCTGACTCCTATCCAGTCAAGCCTGCCACCTCACCCCTGCTCCTCCTCCCTCTGTCTAGAGCATCCCTTGCTCCCCCGGACCACCACCTGCCACAATGCTGCCCATCTTTTAAGATGCAGCTCACACACCATTAGCCCCTCAAGCCCAAAACACAGGTAACCTCTCCCCACATAAAATCCTGATCGTATTTTATCATACTTGGCTTTGCATTCAGATTTTGCAAACCCCAGTGCTTTGAGCACACACACGCACACACACACACACACACACAAAGTGGTGAATGATCATGATTTATAAAATCAGAGCTGAATGTTGGAGTGGGCATGGCTTTTCCCTAAGATGGCTTTTCAAATATTTTATCTTTCCTGACGAAATCTCTTCTCAATTACTCCAAAGCTACCAAAAATTTCCCAAGAATAAAAACCTAGCCTCATCCCTAATTTAAGTCAAGAGTGGACATTTTACTTCATAGACTCATTCAACAAACCCACGTGAGCACAAAATTATGTACCAGACAACCATGGACAAGACAGAGAAGCTCCCTGTTCAAGCGCCACGGAGAAGGCATTTCAGCTGACAATGAAAAGGAGGGAAGGAAGGAACACCTCTAGATCCCGAAAGAGCTCTAAAGCATGCATGTGAAAGGGGATTTAGCAGTTAGTGCTGGATGGCTGGGGTGCGTCCTACAGGCGGTCAGGGACAAGGAAGCTTTCTGTGAGGAGGTGGTATCTGAATCAAGACCTGAACGAGCAGTCACAGGAAGACCCGGGGCCGAGCATTCCAGACAGAGGACGGGCAGGACAAAGGCTCTGGAGTGCCTTCTGAGAGGCACAGAAAGAAAGAGAGGGACTTTCCTGGGGCTCCAGTGGCTAAGACTCTGAGCTCCCAATGCAGGGGGCCCGAGTTCAACTCCTGGTCAGGAAACTAGATCCGACATGCTGCAAGCAGAGCTCACATGCCGCAACTAAGACCTGGTGCAGCCAAATAAACATACAAATATTAAAAAAAAGAAAAAAGGAAGAGAGTGCTCAGTACTCAAGGCCAGTGTGTGAGGCAGGGAAGTGTTCTGAGGAGGCAAGAAGAGCCATCTTTACTTTTCTCAGGGTCTTATAAAACTTATCTCCATAAATGCAGAGGCATTCTTGCCAGGAAATACATGTGTAAATTCCTCTGAGATCTTCGAAGGGAAGAATTAAATATCCAAAGAAGACAGAACATGAGTTAAGAAAAAGGAAGATATACTTACCATAGGAAATAGTACATATTCTCTGAGGAAATCTTGAGAATCAAACTGATTATAATCTCCAAAATCAGCTGAAAAGACAAGGGGGGAGGGTAGTCTTTATTATATGACATTAAAGATGGGATAAAACAGGGTAAATTTATTACCACATTGACTCTTCTCACTTCATCCTACTTCTGCACTATTATTAAACACAAACAGTGCCAAGATGGGTTTGCTATTACTAACACTTTTACATAGTAATAATGTAAATATCAGCATACAAGCACTGCAACATAATTTTCTAGAAAGAATAGAAATATTTGAAAGTGATTCCTAATCTATTTTAAGAATTTAAAACAAACCTATATTTATCTTTTATGAAATATGCGCCAACACAGATCTTAAGACTATCTGCCAAGGGGACTTTTTAACACAAGGTTAATTTTGAGAACTGAAGCGCCAAACCCATCTGCATCTCTTCATATATCTGCAGCTGGAAATTCCCACTGTAAATCACCCTTGGCAAGGAATGCTGCAAATTTTTACACCTCCTAAACAACTCCATGTGTTACAAGATGGCCCAAATTCTGTTTTGTCCTGTTTTCATCTCACAGTTGTAAGTCTGAACACAC